>NC_056747.1:147812864-148132491 GCF_019279795.1 Protopterus annectens | reverse complement strand
ATTTTTATTTTTATATCAGCTTATATTTTTAAATATTGATGTAATAACCCTAATGGGTCATATGACTAGAACTATGTATAAGGGGAGGGGTAGATTGCTTTTATTTTGTCTGAAGGAATTCACTTTGGATGAACGAAAGCGCTTACAAATTGAAGTTTTCATCTCTGCCTTTTTCTACTGTGACACTTTTTCCAGTTTTACCAGTTTATCTTCATGTTCTGCAAGGGCTTTAGCTAATTCTGTGGCTTTTTTTGGAAGAGGCGGACTCCAAAAGTATTCTTGAGATAGCAACTTGGTCTTCTCTGCATACTTTTACAAAATGGTACAAACTAGACTTTTTTTTCCAGGTCAAGAGCAGGCTAAGACCAAATCTCTAAGAGCTCCTAGACCCTCATCCTTCCTTCACCTTAATTTTATAAGTGGTAGTATGCAACCAATGTAGCCAGGGCTACTGCAACTGTTGTGTGAGTAAACTTGACCATAATAAATTCTTCCTCCATTCATACCCCTTATTGTTTGATTTGGTTGGCATAGTTGTTAATGTGGTTACTTCACAGATGCAAAAATGCAAGTTTCAGGGTTTGATTTTCACCTTTGTGGGGAATTTGTTAGGCTTAAAATGGCCCACAAGGGCAGCTAGTCTAGTACTTGCCTATGAACCTATGAGTAAAAATATGCATTTTATTTTTATGATTTTGTTACCAGGGTGGGGACATTGATTTTTAATCTATGCATGTAATTATTCTTTTTTGACTGTGTTAGTTGCACTAGGCCAGTGGCCTCTCTTCAGGAAAGACCTGAGATGGTATTCATATAGGCTAGGAGAAATTTTGCCAGGATATAGGGGAAACTTCGTTGCTCTTTTTGGTAAGTGCCTTGGGATCTTGTACATATATCTGAGTTTCCACTGACTCTGGCAGATGGAAAGACAATTTAACATCGCATCTGAGAGATGGTACACCCAGGAGTGCAGCATTCACCTTTTCTTGGATTGTAGTGTCAGTATTGGAAAATTTAAATCCAGCAAGTGAATGCAGGAGTAGAAACCACTCCCTTCTGCACCAAAGGCAAATGTGATGCCTTTTGTGATTCACTGTGACTGCTAGAATTTACCTCTTTAAGGGCTGTAGCCTTCTCCTTTTGGTTGTTATGAAAGCTCTGAAGGGCTTTGTGCCCAAACCACTAATTATCACCAGCTCTGCTTGAGCTGTTAATAATCCAGGCATATAGCAGGTGCCCTTAAGCTTTGGAAGCTGGGCAGCTGTTATATTGTAACACGTATAGCGAAGTCTGCTGCAGCAGTGATACATATGAAAAGTTAGTGAAAGAGACAAAGGGGTCTGGAGCTTGGTGCAGTCAAAATGGACCAACAGGGGACAAGCACTGCCTAGTCTTTATGGATAAAAAAGGTACTGTACAATGTCTCTGATTTTATCTCGTATTTTACCTCTTAGATTGGCCTTACCCATTCCTTGGTTGATATTTTTATGTTACTCCTAATGAGAATAACTGGTAGTATACTGCATACTTTAGATAATTCAGTGGGACTCATGCATGGGATAAAGCATTTAAGAGCTGCCTGTGTCCATTAGTAGCACAGAGGCAGTCCTGGGGTAAGTTTTCTGTTTCCCATCTTTAGATCTAAGCTGCACTTGAAAATGGGCAGAGGTGAACTTTGCTTTATTTGGATGGGGAGCCTGTCCCATGGAAGCTGTAGTATCTGTCCGAAAGTGTTTGCTAATACAAAGCTTGTTTTTCCAATAACTTTATAAGGCTGTGAAAGCAGTATTTAACTCATTACATCTGAGTGACGCCTCCAGGTGCATGTGCAGTTAACTCCTACTGATGCCTCTAGGCATCAACAATTGCTTGCTCATATTTGCGTCAATAATTCCAAAACCTTGCTCTGTATAAGGTGTTAAAAGATTTCATCTTAAAGCTTACACAATGGCAAACTCAACTCCATGAATATTTGACCTCTGTCTAGAGCAGGTAAAGATATTTTAACTGTTGTTTTTATGATATTAATTTGCATAGATACAATTTTCACATTTCTCTAAATGTCTCAACAACCAAATAACATGGACAGAACCCCTTAGCCCCATGAGAAAGCTCTCGGCTAGATGAATAAAATGCTGCTGACAGTATGCAAGTAACTTGAGTGGTTGCTGAGATATTGTAAGTTGTTTACAAAATATTACAAATGTAATAGTTATTCCGTTTACTGTGAATTATAAAATTCAGTTTAAGCCCTAGTGCCTAAAGAATACAACCACTATACAAATGGTTTGTAATTCATACATCTTTCATTACCCATATGGTTCCAAAGATAAGAACATTTGTTTGAAATATGAGGACATAATTTGATTCTGTTCAAAGGCTTAACTCCGCCCATTGGAAGTTACAGTGCAAACTTTGAGCTCTACTGGAGTGAATTAGTTAAAATATGTTCCTCACTTTTGATCTTTCCAATTCTTGAGCTAAGAAGTTGAGAGGATGGGGTGTTTCATTAGTATGTACTGTGTATTTGACAACATTGAACTGAAGTTCATTTCTGGGCCATTATTTACATATTCATGCATTCATCTGATCTCAAGCAGGCATCTGAGATGTAGGCGGTCATACAAATGGCTGTAATTTTGTGTGTTTGTGCAGAGGGCATAGTTGTTGGCTCTCTTCCATTTGATTTTTACTTAAGTTTTTTGACTGATCTTCATAAAATCTTCAGTTTCCTGGAAAATGGTTTGCAGTCATTTGTGACAGACTTGAGTTTTTGGCTTTGTATATCTTTAAGAAAATGCTTGCTTGCTACTGAAAAACATGTTATAGTATCTACTTTATATGTCCATGTGGAATATAAACTCTCTCCCTGGAGGACGTATGTATGGCTCCCAAGTATGTAACAGATTCCAGAAGATTTAGGATTTTTGCTTGGATGTGCTTTGCATAGGTATCTTTATACTCCAAGCAGAGTTCTTTTTCTGGTGTACATAGCAAATGTTGGAGATGCGATAGGGGTGAAAGAGGTAAATGGGAGCATAGCTTTTTGGGAGTGCAATGAGTTGACAGATTTTAAAACTTTCTTATTGGGTACTCTCAGAAATGTTGGGTGAGCAAATGGCCGTAACTAAGGAAATCAATTTTTGAGCTGGGACACATGATCAGGATTGCCTAGACTTACTAAATCCTTAACTTTAGTTCTGTTGGCTGCCAAAAAGTAATTGCTAGGAAATAGAAACCCAAAGTCTAAACCAATTGCATTTGAAGTACTGACTATTATAAGAGAGAGAATAGAACTGGGAAGAAGGATCTTTAGAAAAGGGAAGGAGCAAATTTCATAGAAATAAATGGAAATTGTGGGAACGATACATGCAGAATAATATTGAAGAGGAGGTGAAGTTGAAAGGCAGAAATTCTGCAATTTATGAAATTTTGGACTGATGTCTGCAAAGAAAGAAAAAAGAATGTATATGGAAAATGTTTTTTTTTTTTAATATTTGTTTGCCAATATCTTACGGGATTTAATAACTGTATTTTATAAACAAAAAAAAATGTTCATATTGATCACTACTGCTGTAACCTTGGCTATGTATGGGTTGTATCCTGCCAAAGATGTGCCAATCAGCCAGCTTCCAAGCCCTTCAGTGCTTTCTTGATATTGGGAACTACTCCGCTGCTGGCTTTTGAGAGTAGATGGTTGGCTTGTGCCGTTCTTTCTTTGGGCAGATGTCTTCCCTTTGGGGCGGAAAAACCTTCCACATTAAAAAAAAAAAAAAAAAAATTGTTTTGTACTTTCATGTTATCTTAGTTATTTTTAAACCAGTAGTTTGTCTTTTAACAGAATGTAAGGAAACTTAATTTAAATGAGAGCGGACTTTTTCTTGTCATTTTAAAGTAATTGAAAATCTCCTCTTTCATGTCAAAATATTTTGAAAGGGATTTTGCAATAGAGCCCTCAAAGAAAACTGGTGGGATTTTTATTTTGTGTTAGAATAGATAACACTTGCTCCATTTGGATCAGCTCAACTCCCTGGTTTGAGGTTCATAATGTAGAAAACTGTTTTGCTGATTGCTCTGACCGTTGGAAGAAGTGTATCTGAGTTGTAAGCTGTTATGGTGATTCAGCAACATCTCATTTTACTGAGAGACACGGTTTCTTTGAGAAGTAATCCTTCTCTTATACTTGGTGGTGTACTTGTTTACTTTAAGCCAAACTGTCCGTCTCTCACTTTTCTTACCTGAAATTAAAAAAGGAGAAAAGATCTGCACATTGGAGGTCCACAGACAACTCTGCTTCTACCTTGACAGAAGTAAATCTTTTAAATCTTCAGATCATTTTATTTTTTGTGAAGGTAGGAAGGGGCAACCTGTCTCAAAACAGGCAATTTCCAAATGTCTGTCTAAAGCTTTTACCTCTTGTTGTATTCACCACAGTTAAACTGTTCCAGGCTGGGTCAAGTCCCCTACCAAGGATTTGGCTTTATCTATGGCTTTTTGGAAAGGACTGGATTCTAGAAGCATTCTAGAACCAGCAACTTGGTCTTGTATATGTATGTTTTTGTTTACCGCAAAGATGACCACCATGAAAAACTTCTCCGAAGCTAACTTTGGGGTCCTAAAAACAGAGGTGGCTAACTTCACGGCACCCATGCAAATGGAGAATAGTTTCATGACTGCCTGATCATACACCAATGCACTGTACGAACACCTACGCAAATAAATGGATCTCGCCATACCCAATAGAACCAAGAAGCACTCCTCCAAAAAAAGGAAGACAATCTGGTGGTCCCCTGCTATAAACAAACTTTACAATAGAAGTAAAAAACTGATGTGGAATAAGGTGAAGTCCCAAGACTGGAAAAACTCCCTTATCAACCTCAACAAAAAGTTGAGATCCTTCATCAAATCCTCTAAAGCTAGCTATGAAAACGGAATTGCAGCAGATTGTAAAGACAACCACAAGACCTTCTATAGTTATGTAAAGAATCTGCATGGCAATACCCAGATATGCTCTGAGCTACTGTGCAATGGTACCTCTTATACCGAGGCAACAGATATTGCCAGTATACTGGCCAACAGATTCAGTGCCAACTTTAAACCCCCAGGACCAATCACAATACTAGTAGATTGCCAGGCCCCCAGTGTTACTGCTGCATAGCTTAAAACAGCACTGTCCAAGGCCAAGAATACAGCTTCTATGGGACCTGACAGTATCCCTGGCTGTGTTCTACGTGAACTACAGAGTGAACTGTGGCACCACACCTGTGTACCCTGTTCAGTCACAGCCTCACCTCAGGCTTTGTCCCTGCCAAATGGTGAACTGCTACAGTCATCCCTCTCCACAAAGGAGGAGCAAATACAAACCCTGGGAACTTTTGTCCCATTAGCCTGAAGAGTCTGATATGCAAAGCTATAGAATGCATCATCTTGGACCTAATAAACAAGGATATAGGGAATCTCCAAACTCTCTGGATCCCACACAATTTGGTTTTGTGAAGGGTAGATCATGCCTGCTCAACCTGGTCAACTTCTTTGGGTCAGTCACCAAAGATGTGGATGTAGGCAAGGTGGTTCATACAGCCTACCTTGATCTGGCCAAGGCCTTTGATACCATTCCCCAGACAGGAATCATAGAAAAACTCACTAAGCTAGGCATCAACGCCTGTATCACTAGGTGGGTTGCAAACTAGCTCACAGAATCCACAGTGTGAAAGTAGCTGACTCCAAATCAGACTGTCGACCAGTCACGAGTGGAGTCCCACAGGGTTCGGTCCTGGGTCCTCTCCTGTTTTGTATCTACTTCTGTGAAGTCCAGGCCAACACAAAGGGGCTCTGGCTGACAAATTTAACAGACTTTTGCAAGTTGGGAGCTATTAACTCCCCAAGTGATGTTGACATCCTGCAAAAAGACCTTGCTGAGGCCAACCACTGGTGTCAGAACCATGGCCTTAAGCTGAATGCCAAACAATCTGTCGTCATCTCCACTGGGAAAAACTCAGTTCCCATGAATTTACCACAGCGATGGTAGTCTACTGAACACGGAAGGTGTTATAAGAGATCTGGGAACACAGGTTGACAGCAACTTCTCTTTTGACCACCACATTGCCACTGTGGTCAGAAAATCCTATGTGGCATACTCATTACTAAGAGTTTTGCATCCAGGAAGGAGGAGGACATGGTCTCCATCTACTTTTCCCTCATTAAGCCACTCATAGATTACAATGCCCCGTTTGGCATGTACCTCACTAGACACCTGCAACAACTGGAGAGGCCACAAAAGTACCCCACAAAGATGATTCTAGGCCTTAAACAGTTGTCCTATATGGACAGACTCAGAAAACTCCAACTTTTCTCTGCCTCATATCGCCTACTTAGAGGCGATCTCTGCTTGACTTACAAAGCCATGTCTGACCCAGCTCAGTTAGAAATCCTGCATCTAAAGAAATCCCAATCCCACTGCACCACATGCACCAGAGACCTCAGCCTCATTACCACAATCAACAGAACATGCTGGAGGGGGACAGATTCATAACCCAGAGACTGCCCATGCTGTGGAATAGACTTCCCATACATGTCAAACAGAGCACCTCACTGGCCCTCTTCAAGAGATGTCTTGATGAGTGGATAGGAAATAGAAAATTCACCCCAGGCATCACTCCAGTGGCTCTACTTGCCTGAGGCACTGGAAACTAATTTCGGGTGACACAATGCCAGGATAATCCTATGGGCTCTGCTTGTAAAGGCTCCAAGGCCATTTGCCTCGTACACACCTATGAACCTATTACAAGCTTCATCCTTTCTTTTGGTCTAGATCAGGCTTACTAGGACCATTTTCCAGGGATTCCTGGACCCTTCCATTTCACAAAGGCAATAAGCTGTGATAATCTTCCTATGTAGCTTTGGCTAGTGTAACAGTGACTGATGAAAAACATAGCACAGCTGTGTTAATAAACTTACCATAACAGTAAATGTTCGAATGATCACTGCTGCAGTAGCTGCTCCCTCCCTCCCTCATTGCATCTCAGCTCAAAATGTCTGAAGCTTTGGAAGCTGGGCAGCTGTTGCATTCTTGGCAGAAAATAACCAATATTGTTAAGGCAGTGGTCATTCAAACATCTACTATTATGTAAGTTTACATATACAACTGTATTTTTCTGAACCACCTTGGGATTCCCAGGCCCTCTGCTAGTAACGACACAGTACCACAGTGAATGTGATACATCAACAGTTTGGTGGGGGTAGAATAGAGACTACCTCTTTGCAGACCAGTGGTGGTAGCCTGGGAACTAACAAATCAGCACACACTAACCATCCATGAACTAACAAATCAGCACACACTAACCATCCAGGTTACTTACCTTCCATCAGAGCAGAACGCTGTAGTAGATGAGCTGAGCAGGTCCAAGATAGAAGGCCTACAAATGGAAGAATAACCCGGGGGTCTTGATTGATCCAGCTTTGGGGAGCATCAAGTAGATTTCTCTGCCTCCAGTATTTTTGTGCAAAGCCTGCAAGACTGATGTCTTTTCATTACCATGGATGGGAATGTTCATCTTTACCTTTCCACCCTTTCCTGTGATAACAAGTATCCTTCTGAAGACTCAGAAGGACTGTCCAAGAGTGATACTGATAACTTACTTTCAGCCCAGGCATCACTGGTTCTCTTTTTTTTTTTTTTTTTTTTCTCACATTAGCCAAAGGCAATTACCTCACAGGATGAACTTGCGCAGGACAGGGGTTAATGCACTATGTTTATTTTCTGCAATTCACTGCCATCATGCTTGGTTTACTGTTCTGTGTCTGAGTCTTTTGCCTTTGAGGTGTTGACACCAGTCTCTTCTTCAAAGCTTTCCAGTTTATGAGAGTCCAGATTTCCCTTCCTCTGTGCCTTTCCATGTCCATCTCTGAAGGATGGATGGCATACCCAGAGAGCAAACATGTCTGGTCTGGTGGACCTGGCTTTGGTGTTTGATGTTCTGGAGAGGATGATTGTTCTCCTTTGAGAATGTCGGCACAGACTCCAGTGGTGTCTACTCTCACCTGGCAATGTGTTTTAGTCTATTTAACGTTTGGATCAGAGCAGGCGATATGCTTTCAAAAAATCTGTGCATCAGCAGTTGGAGTCCTCTGACAAGTCAGATTCGCCACACAAAAGGAGACATATTGACTTCCCCAGTAAGTTACATATCTTAGACTTCAAATTAAATGAAAGAGAGTGCTCCCCTTAATCCCCTTCTGGAGATGCCTTATCCGTCAAAATCCTCATATTGATGTGACAGAGGGGATCATTGCCCATAGACCCACCTTCTCGGGATGAAAGTTTATTTGTGGCTTATTGCTTTGTACCCTCTACGTCCAGGGTGGGCCCTCCTGGTGACCGTCTTGATTTAGCTGTCAGGAGGACATGGCAGGAAACTGATTTTCTGTTTTTTTGAGAATAGCTTCAGAAGAAAGTCCTCTGCCCAGTGATGAGAGCATTTGACTTGAGTCACTGACATGATCTTCCTTCAGAGAGATCTAGGTGAACAAGCTTTAATCTCTCTGAAGAAGCTTCCCACACCTGAATCCAAGAAAAAAATTAGAAACTACATTGGTCACGGTCTTAAACATAACCAACATCTCCATGCGTCTCATACAGAATACAGTCAGTGGGGTGGCTAGAGCAGAAGGCAGAAGCATTACGATGAGATGCCATGCTTGGCTTTACCCTTGTCAGTTTGCAGGCAACTTTAAAGTGTCCTTCAGTAATAACTCCCTTCGATGGCACATCTTTGTTTGGTCTGTCTGTGAAAGAGAAACTACTGAAGTGTGAGTAAGACAAGACATCGCCTGCTATAGACGCCAAATTCGATACCTCTCAGGTTTTTACAGTAGGAATTAGAAGGGATCCAAATCCTTTTGATTTAGAAAACCCTATTGTCAAATCTTAGACTCAGCTTCTAAAAGGGAAGTTGAGAAAGAGGCAGCCCATCTAATGGACTCAGACCTAGACATAGAGGAGGTTTGCAAGCAACATCAGTGTCAAACAGGTGTTGCCAGACTGCTCCCCTGTGGCAGCAGTCTGGAGAAGTTTATCCCTGTACTTGCCTGCAAGGATGAGCGTGACACTTGATTAATAGATTCATAGGTTTATAGTAAGTTAACGACCACCAGGGTCCTTTATAAGCCTAGCCATGCAACCCAACCCAGTTTTGCCCCAGAGAAAATTGGGTGTCTGTTATGTGGGGTATGTTAAGGAGATGGCTAAGAGATGTGTGTGTGTGGGGGGGGTATGTTGTTTGGGAATTCTTTTACTTATAGTTGAACTTTTCCTGTCATAGACATGAGGGCCAGACTTGGGACAGTCTTGTGATTTCCTGTTCAGTCATCAAGGTTTCAATTTATTAAAGTCAGGGATGAACTCTTGTTCACATAGATCGGGGAGCCCATTCCATAGCACAGGGATCCTTTGGAACACATCACTCTAACATATTCTTTTCATGTTGCAAGCAAAAAGTCCTTGGATCTAGTTTTTTCTGGTGCTGTTTTTGTGAATGTGCAAGAGCTTCATCAGAGCTGGATCTGAGGAGACTTTACATGCCAGGTATGGATCACCTCTCAGTAACCTATATGAGTACAGAGATGTCGCCGTAAGGCAATCGGTGTAGGACAATATATTCATACTCTGGATTCTTTGTGGTGGCTCCAGGTATTGCAAGTGTCTAGTTAGGTACATGCCCGGGGGGGGATTGTATTGTACTCAGTGATGGGTCTGAGTTTGATTAGTACTACAACTTCCTTGGATGAGGATGCCATACCCTTTTTTATTATTTGGGTGACATAGAATAAGTTTCTTACTGTCTTGGCTAAATGTTGGTCAAAGCCCAGCTTACTGTTTACAGATCCTTAACTTCCGCGTCAGCTGTAGGGGTGCTTTATCGATGGAATAATTAACTGGGATTGACAGTTTCCCAAAGGGCACTGTAATGCATTTCTTAGCACTGAGTTTTAATCTGTGGCTTGGGCAACAGTCATTT
This sequence comes from Protopterus annectens, assembly GCF_019279795.1. Lineage (NCBI taxonomy): Eukaryota > Metazoa > Chordata > Ceratodontiformes > Protopteridae > Protopterus > Protopterus annectens. The sequence goes on along the minus strand of NC_056747.1, from coordinate 148,122,475 downwards.
GTTTGTGTTAGACCCTCTTGCAGGATGTTAGTGTCATGGATGATCTGTGACAGCTCCCAGTTGACCATCATCTGCAAACTTGGTGAGGCAGAGGCCTTTGACATTAGCCTTGACTTCTGAAAAGTAGATGCCAAACAGGAATGAGCCCAGCATGAAGCACTGAGGTATTCCGCTGGTGACTGGTGTCCTAGTGGAGGTGGTCTTGCCGATCCTGACTTCTTGGTTCCTATCCGTGAAGACCTTATTTATAGCCATTACAAGACCAATTATTTAAACTTGTTTAGGAGTGTTGATTCTGTTTGTAATTCTATCTTTTAATGTAAACTACAAAAGTTTGAGAGACACCGAAGAATATGCAGGGGGGGGGGGTGGTAGAGTGTATCCTTAATCATCCGGTCACCATGGAAAATCGCTCACTTTCCACCTTTCAAAACTGAGACTGACTGGAACAACCTGCCCAGTGTATCAGAAACTACAAGTAGAGGTCAGAATATGAATACGCCCCTTTAGAGCTGGAAGCAATATGCAAATTAGAATGGATAAGTAATCTTCATCAATGGTCAAACCCTGCAAGACATCAGGGACAGAACAAATTTTACCATAAACAGGGAGCAAGACCAAAGAAAAGCTCCTGGGACAGTTACAAATGATTTTCCTGAAACTATAACTGACGATATGGTAGTTGGTATTGTTTTTAATGACAAAACAAATTATAAAATGTCCAATTTTTTTCTCTAAAGGGCTTAATTTTGTTCTGGTGAGAAGAGCTTGTGTTTCAAACACTTTAATTGATTTCAAAATGTTTATTCAGAAATTGAATTTGGTGCTGTGGAGTAATAATTTAACATCTCTTTTTCATTAACTGCATAGGCCAAGTGTTTTTAACCCTCCCCTATAACAGCTTAATGTTAAGTTGTCTATCTCGCCTTCATTCTTGCTGGATGGGTTCGTAGCCGATCCTCGGCTCCGACTCGGCCAATACTAAAGCTCGAGAGCTAATTCCACCGGCTCGAGGCTCCCCCATATCCCACAATGCTAGGCGGTAACTCCTCAGATCTCGTTTGCCGCTTAGCTGACGAGGTGCTTTTTCCAACCGGCTCTGCAGGTTAGTTACTTTTATAAAAGTTTTACTAAAGTTAGACCCCCTTTAAGTTAGTTTTTCGGTAGTACTTAGTTAGTTATTTAGTCTTTTACCACTCCCTTACAAATTCCTTCCCTTTTTCTAAAAAATTTTTCAAGGGTTCTTCCCTTAGGCCTTAGGCCCCTTCCCACCCCTCCTAGTAGTTGGAGTGAGTGTGTTTTTCTAGGGAATTTTTTGTTAAATTTAGTTACCTTCATTTTAAATTTAGTGTAATCTGTGTGTTTGTGAGTGATTGCCCTACTTTATATCTTTAGATATGTCTAAAGAATCGAAGGTTTCAGGCTTTAAGAAGTGTGACTCGTGCTGTCAGAATATGTCTCTGACAGACGGTCACACTTCTTGTGTGTATTGCCTGGGACCTTCACACCTGCAGGACTCTTGTGCTGTCTGTCACGGTTTCAGCCCTAGAGTCCTGCAGGAACGTAAAAATAAATTAATCTTAAGAGGCTTATTGAAGCCTGAGGGTCCCCCGACACAGTCTATGTCCTCCAGGCAGTTGGCTCCAGTGTCCGAGCCGTCCTCCGGAGGTTCAAAGACCGTTCATACAGTTCAACCATCGGCTCCGGCCGGAGCCGATGATTCTAGACCTACCACACACAGTGTGTCCTCGGCTCCGGCTGGAGCCGAGACAGATAAATCCGTTCCGTGCTATTGCTATCCTGTCCCCCATTTCTAAACTTCTAGAAAAATGTGTCCAACTTCAACTACTACCACATCTTTTAGAGAATAGCCTTCTTACCCCTACACAACATGGCTTTAGGCCAAATCATAGCACCATGACAGCCCTCCTCTCCTATCTTGAAACCGTAAACAAAGCACGTGACTCTGGTCAAATTGTCTCTACCCTACTACTTGACCTCTCTAAGGCCTTTGATACTATCTCACATGGTCTGCTCTTAACTAAACTTTCCGAACTTAACCTTTCTCCCTCCTCTGTGAACTGGATCTCCAGCTACTTATCAAATAGATACCAAGCTGTAAAATGGAAAAAGGCCACTTCCTCTTTTCTTAGTACCCCCACCGGAGTTCCCCAAGGCTCCATACTTGGTCCTCTTCTCTTTAACATATTTATAAATGATTTTCATAAATCTATCCCATTCTCTAACATCATCCAATATGCTGACAATTCTACCATTATCTGCTCTGCCACATCTACCCCCATGCTTCAAAAGCTCACGCAAGAAGCTTTCTCAATTACTGAGCATTGGATGAAAATAAACCACCTAGCTCTCAACGCCTCCAAAACTAAACTCATGGTATTTACCCCCTCTAAAACTACTCCCTTCGATACAAACACATTCTTGATGATTAGTCAAAACAACTCAATTCTAGAACTGGTGTCTGAAACTAAGTTACTTGGTGTCCAAATTGATAACCAGCTTAATTTCAACTCCCATCTACAACTAAATATTAAAAAAACCCACCAAAAGCTAGGTATGCTCTACCGTCAAAATCAATACCTCACAAAGACCTCTAAAATCACTCTCTCTTCTTCCTTTCTTATTCCCTCCCTTCTCTATGGATTGCCACTCCTAACTAATCTTTAGTCCTCTCTAAAAAAACAACTTTCCTCTTGCTACAACAAAATCGCCAAGTTCGCTAACGGCCACAGGTCTTCCACCCACCACTGTTCCTCTCCAAAAACTAAATTGGCTTGAACTTCCACATCAGCTCAACTACATTCAGCTAACCCTAGCCCATAAGCTCATTAACAACCCCTCTCTTTGTCCGTCCCTGTCTTCTGCTTTTAAGTTGCACCTACCTGACAGAGTCTTAAGGTCAAACAATCAAAACCTATTAGAAGTACATAAACCAACTCGTCCTCCAGGCAAAAACCTACTATCCTTTAACCTAGCTCGTCTTTGGAACTCACTCCCACCATCCATTCGTACCATCTCTAATCATTACATGTTCAAAAAATCTCTTCACACACATCTTAAGTCTCAATGGGAATGCTCTTGCTCCCACCCATCATAAAAATATGGTATTCTTCATCTTCCATTCATTCACATGTCATTTGACTATGCCTACATAACTAATACTCCCTACAAAATAACTACTCTATACGACAAAGCAATTCCACCTCTTAAAAGCCCTAACACACCTCACATTTATTTTATTTTTACAAGATTGCATTGTTGATTGTACCTCAAATGCGAATTCAATGATTGTATTTTCTTTTACATTTGTATAAGTATCTTCAGTAATCTATTGTATGTACCTTGTCTGTTTGTTTTTGGAGCTTTTTCTATTGTATGTACCTAGTCTGTATGTCTGTTTTCAGAGCTTTTCTCCCCAGGACTCCATTGAAAATGGGTTCTTTTAGGCCCAATGGACTATCCTGGTAAACCAACTGCAAATAAATAAGTCGAAGTCGGTTCCGATACTCTTGTCTGAACCGACTACTAGAAAGAGGTCCAGGTCTCCTTCTATCAGCTCTGTTCATTCGGCTCCAGCCTCACCGCTTTTGTCTGAACGGAGCCACAGGTCACACTCCTCTAGGTCCTCCAGCCTTTCGGACCATGATTTGCAGAGGGTGGTGAGTAGACTTCTTAAGTCCGAGGCACTGGCCCAGATGTTACACAGCCCGACTCAACAGTCGATGGCTACCCCTGTTCCATTAGACATTCCTCCTCTGACTCTATTGAGTTCGGAACCGGTGCTGCTCGGAGCCGAGACTGTTGGAGCGTCGGAACCGATACCTTTCCTTTTGGCGCCGTCGTCTGCTCCGATCTCCTCCTTGGAGGGATCTCGGCGCCAGACTTCCCTCGTCGGCTCCGAGGGGGCGAGTGGCATCGGACCCTTGTCCGACCCCGCTCTCCCTCTCGGTGCTTCGGCGCTGGTTAGTTCGGCTCCGACATCGGCTTCGGAGCCATCCTTTTTGGTGCCGGGGGAGGTGTTCGGCTCTTCGGAGCGGAGACCTCTGGCCCTGCCTGATAGGGGTGCCTTTGAGGTCATGCGGAGCGTGTTAGAACCTGGTTCTACTCCACAGTCTGCTCCATCAGCTCCTCCCTCTACAGTGCCTGCGGTGATTTCTTCTCACCCCCTTGCTTCGGACCGTAGAGAATCTGCGCCTCAAGTATCCCCAGTGGGAATTTCCTCCTCTTCCGAGGCCTCTCCTGATCTTGCAGAAGAACCCCCTAAGAAGAGACAGTGCAAGAGGAAGCACATTGACTCCCCTGAGTCTGTCACCTCTGACACTGATTTGGAAGATTCTGAGGGTTACCCTCGTTCCCCCTCTGAAGATGTCTCCTTTGCAGACATACTAGAAATCCTGAAGCAGAGGGGGAATTGGCCAGCCCTTAACCCTTCAGAGGACGAATCAGTGTACCTTGAGGCGTTTGGTTCTCGACCTTCCACCTCCTGGGTGTCCCCTCCCTTTGACCCACTCATGGAAGTGGTGGCGAGGAAGGCTTGGACGGCACCTGACTCGGTGGAACCCACCCCTAGGAGACCGGCCAAATGTATCACTGCCCCCAAAGACAAGTTTTTGTCCAAAGGTGTCTCTGTGGATGCCATGGTGGTGGCTGCTGCCACCAAGAAGGAATTAGCGGATCCTTCGGTACCTGTTCATCCTCCTAATAAGGAATCTAGGACCATGGACAGGTACGGTAAGCGGACGTTTTCATCAGCGACTTTTTCCATGCGCTCGCTGAATTACCTATCATTTCACTCGTCTCCAGAGGGACTTGCTCAAGGATATGAGTGAAGTGTTGAAGGACCCATCAGCTGTGGGTTTTCAAGATAGGATGAACTCCCAGCTGGCTACCCTTAATTCAGTAGTTATAACTCCTCCATGCGCCTGATTTCGTACGTGGCTGATGGAGCGAGCAGAGCCGCAGGTACAGGGGTGGCTTTACTCCACCATGCCTGGATGCGGCTATGTAGCTTTGCGGACCCTTTCAGGGCGTCCTTCACTAACTCCCTTTTTGACTTTTGACGGATCATCTCTCTTTTGTCCACAAGTGAAGGATACTCTGACAAGGTGCGAGGTAGAAGGTAAGACTCTTTCTGCCGTCGGAGTCCGTTTTTCTACCCCTTCTAGGCCTTACCCCAAAGGTCAGAAGGGGGGGAAGATGTGGTTCCGCAAACAACCACAGGCAGTCTTACCGGACGCACAGAGTCGTTTCCCCTCTAGAGGCAGAGGGGGGAACAATAATAATAGACACCGTCCTAGAGGCAGCGGGGGCCCGCAGAATCAGGGTAGTCGAGAAACCTTCTCTGACAAACCCTTTCAGCACCCCTGAGGTGTTGCCCGACTGTCCACCTTCGGAGGCAGTCGGGGGAAGATTATCTCTGTACCCAAAAGCCTGGCTTTCCCTTACTCAAGACAAGTGGGTACAGTCTATCATATCCGAAGGCTACAGAATCCCTTTCATTCGCATCCCAAAACAGTCCGGAAAATCCCTTCCAGACATTCCACCCAGTCAAAGGGAGCAAGCAGCACTAGAAATTTCAAAGCTGCTAGCAAAAAGAGCCATTCAACCAGTTCCAGCAGACCAACAAGGATCCGGAATCTACTCCAAATTCTTTTTGGTTCCAAAGAAAACAGGGGACTGGAGACCCATTTTGGATCTCAGCAACTTGAACAAGTTTGTCAAGAAAACAAAATTTCGGATGGTCACGCTGCAGTCCATCCCGCCCTTTCTGGGCCAGGACAACTGGATGTGCTCCATAGATCTCCAGGATGCGTACTATCACATCAAAATGAACAGATGATCCAGGAGATTTCTCCGCTTCAGGCTAGGGACAAGTCATTTTCAGTTCAGGGCCCTGCCCTTTGGTCTCACTACAGCCCCCCGAGTGTTCACCAAATTCATGGCAGTGGTCGCCGCTCATTTGAGGGGCCAGGGATTCCAGGTGTTTCCGTATTTAGACGACTGGCTCCTGACTGCCACCACCAGGCATCTACTTCTCTTAGCCAGAGACTACGCTTTACGAACCTGTCAGACTCTAGGCATCTCTGTAAATTACGAAAAGTCTGTCTTGTCGCCTTGTCAGTCTATTACCTTTATAGGCGCAAGATTAGACACAGTCAGTCTGTCAGCCAGACTCACAGAACAAAGAGTAGCAGACATTCACAACCAGGTTTCTCTTCTGTTACGACAAAACAAGGTCAAGGTCAGACTGGTGTTGAGAGTCCTAGGGATTATGGCGGCGGCTATTCCTCTCCTCCCCTTAGCCCGCTTTTACATGAGGATTCTTCAGTGGATGCTTTTCACTCAGTGGTCCTTTCAACTTCTACCAATGTCCCACACTATCAGCGTAACTCAGTCATGCAGGAATCATCTTCTCTGGTGGGTCACATCTCTCCAACTTCTTCCAGGGAGACCCTTCATTCCCCCGCCCTCGGCTGCAACTCTGACAACGGACGCCTCCCTGATCGGGTGGGGGGGGGCATTACCAGGGCAGGACAGTCCAGGGCACGTGGCAGCCGATCGAGTGCCACTTGCACATAAATGTTCTAGAGATGAGAGCAGTGCTTCTAGCGTTGCAAACCCTTCAAGACTCTCTTCCCAAGGGAACTATAGCAATTCAGACGGACAATATGTCCGTAGTGTGGTACATCAACAAGCAAGGCGGAACCAAATCTTACCCCTTATGTCGAGAAGCACTCAGACTGTGGCAATGGGCGATCTCTTCTCAGCGCTTCCTGATAGCAATGCACATTTCCGGCAAGTCCAATGTGATAGCAGACAGATTGAGCAGAGCAATCCTCATGCCTCACGAGTGGTCTCTGAAGAAATCCGTGTTGGAAGAAGTTTTTCGAACTTGGGGTCAATCTTGCTGCGATCTTTTTGCCACTCCCCAAAACAGCAAGTGTGCTGATTTCTTCACTCTCTTCCCCCTACCAGGTCATCCCATCAGAGATGCTCTAGCTCACGATTGGCCTCCGGGACTTCTGTACGCCTTTCCCCCTTCCCACTGATACCTCAGCTGATTCAGAAAGCCATTGCTCTTAAGGCCTTAATGATCCTCATTGCCCCTTATTGGCCTCGACAAGTTTGGTTTCCTTTTCTTCATAGTTACCTTTTGGCACAACCATGGCATCTGGACCCAGTTCCAGATCTCTTGATCCATCATTCGGGTCAACTGCACCAATCCCTTTCTTCTCTGAACCTCACAGCGTGGTTCCTCCAATTCCAACCTTAGCCAGGCTTCCCTTAATATCTCACTCAGTTAGAGATATTTTGATAGCTTCTCATAAGTCTTCTACCCGGAAGATTTATTGCAGCAAATGGAAACGTTTCTCTTTATGGGCAGTGTCCAGGGAAATAGACCCCTTTACTGCACCTATTCAGTCCATTCTTGATTTCCTAGCTGAGCTTTTCCAAGCAGGCTCTTCTCCTCCTACTGTCAGGGTCCAATTGGCGGCTATATCTAATTTTCATGTGGGAGTGTCAGAGTCTACTATTATGTCCCACAAACTCTGTAAAGCCTTTTTGAAGGGAGTCTTTCTTCTTAAGCCCCCTGTCAAGGATCCACCTCCTCCATGGGATCTGAACTTGGTTCTAGCATTTTTGATTCTACCCCCCTTTGAACCTGCAGCTTCATGTTCTATGAAGTTCTTGTCTTGGAAAACGCTTTTTCTAATACCCATCACTTCGGCTAGAAGGGTTTCGGAACTCCATGCTCTATGCTGTCGTCCCCCGTATCTAATTTTTCACAAAGATAGAGTATCCTTGCGTACCAATCCATCCTTTTTGCCCAAAGTGGCCTCTCAAGCAAATCTGAATCAAACTATTGATCTCCCAGTTTTTTCCCCCAATTATGGCAACAGGTCAGAACAGAAATTGCACTCTTTAGATGTTCATCGCCAACTAAGGTATTATTTAGACAGGACTAAAAAGTTTAGAAAAACAGACCAACTGTTTGCTTCATATGCGGAAGGCAAGATGGGTCTTCCGGTCTCTAAAGTGTCACTTTCGAGATGGCTTACTTCTACGATTACCTTTATTTATGAGATCAGACACCAACAATTGCCGTCGAAGCCTAGAGCTCACTCTACAAGGGCCTTAGCCACATCCATAGCCTTTCAGGATAGGCTTCCTATTGATTCTATTTGCTCAGCAGCTACTTGGGCTTCACCTCATACCTTCATTTCTCATTACAAGTTGGACATAGCCTCCAGAGACCATGCCAACTTTGGTTCCACTGTTCTCAAGAGTCTGTTCCGATAGGCCACCCGGGACAAGGTGCTAGGGACGCGGCCCCATCCAGCAAGAATGAAGGCGAGATAGACAACTTAACATTAAGAAGTTATGTACCTACCATAACGTTCCATGTTAGTTGTCTTCTTCTCGCCTTCTTTCTTGCATCCCACCCTCCTTCCCCCTAGCCTGGACAGACCTAGAGGAGATTGTTTTGTGTCCTTTCTAATCCTTTTCTCCCACGCTTTACCACCTCTATATTTCCTCTGTTAGGTTTAAGTCACCTCACAGTCAGACCTATAGAGGTGGGTTACCCTTCTCCATGTTATGGAGCTTTTTCTTGCTTGGCCTAGCTTTCAGACGAGATCTGAGGAGTTACCGCCTAGCATTGTGGGATATGGGGGAGCCTCGAGCCGGTGGAATTGGCTCTCGAGCTTTAGTATTGGCCGAGTCGGAGCCGAGGATCGGCTCCGAACCCATCCAGCAAGAAAGAAGGCGAGAAGAAAACAACTAACATGGAACGTTATGGTAGGTACATAACTTCTTATTATTGTTTGATAAGGTGTGAGAATTTGATTTTTACCAGTTGTTTGAACAACCATGTAAGAAAACCTATTTTATAATTTAACCAGTAACGAGATATGCACATTGTGACCTCACAGATGATCCTGATATTTGGGTTATGAAACCCAACAAGGGAAGGGGGCTTGTAATTATGGATCAGGGTTGACTTTTTATGCATCTTCCATTAATAAACTGTTTATCTGGTTAAAATAGTGTCTCAAGAAATAAAATGCACGTTGCCTATTCCAAAATTGATTCATTGCTTGAGGACTTGTTGCTTCGGGAGCATGTCTCTGAGTGAATTTGATTGTCAGATGAAAAAACTGTTATTGCTTGCATATTTGGCACACCTCAGTTGCACAAAAACATAGTATACCCCCCTTTTCAACCTATCGTTAATGCTACTCAATATAAGACATTTGTATTTCCATATTGTTGGATATAAATTTGAAAAAGGGTTTGGTAATAGTACCCCACATATGTAAGGATTCATGGCACATTTTAGAATTGTTGAATAATACTGTTTTTCAATCTGATGTGATTTTTGTCTCTGTAGATATGCACAGCCTTTTTTCTGTCATTCCACATGATATTGGCCTCATTTGGTTTGAACAATTATTTAAACATATGGATTTGAATACAGATAAAATCAATGCCATGGTTGCGTTGATGGAAACAGTACTGACAAATGTTTTATTATACCGAGGTGGCTATGGGTGCTGCATGTGCTTCTATGTTTGCAAATTGTTATGGCAGAATGGGAAGATCAGATTATTCACAGCAGTGTTTATGCCAGTTGTTGGTCTTTGTATATTGGATTCCTGGATGACATCTTTGTGTTATGGAACATACACAAGAAAAACCCCAGGAATTTTTGATTTATATTAACAACACTGTTCAGTTTTTGAAATTTTCATATACTTTTGTTTACCATCAGATACCATTTTTGGGTGTGGAAGTTAAGAAGGACTTGGGTTATAATAGATTTGTTTTCAGTCTCTATCCAAACAAACCTTCTCTAACGCTTACATTTTTCCAGTTGACACCCTAGACACCAGAAAAAATCTGTGGCCAAGGAACAATTGGTGCACCTCGCCAGAATGTTTTTTGTTGTAGACACATTTTATGCTGAGTGTGACAAATTAATAGCTATGTTTTGTACTAGAGGCTCTCCAATAGAATTTTTGAATGAAATAAAAGATGAAGTGGTGATGAAAAGGGTGCAGGGGGGGTATATTTTCCCATTTTGAATGTCTCTGGAATTGTAACACTGATACAAACCCAATGAACAGAGTTCAATAAGATTTCTTTTATCTCTACTTACTCCTTTTATCTCTACTTACTCCTTAGATAGCAGTGGTATCACAGAGAACATTCATAACAATTGGAAAATTGTGTTAGACCCTGTGTTGACTTGTAAATTAGGGGAGAGATTTCTTTACATATAGAAAGGATCAAACTTTTAAATGCCTGTTGGAAAATAATGGAAAGAAAAATAGGTTTGTCTGATAGAAATGGTACAAGTAAATGCGGTTCATGTTGACAGTGTATACATATTATTGGTGGGGGTAGTTTTACCATTTGAGGGCATACATACATTGTTAATGGATGTTATAATTGTGATACCAAAAATGTGGTTTATCTGGGTAAGTGTTTATGTTGCCTTGCCTACTATATGGGCAAACCCTCAAGGAGGTTTAGGGACTGCATCTATGAACATGTTTTGGATATCAGAAAGAAAAAAAAATGACACTAGTGCCTTATACAAACACGCTATGTTTTTTCACACTCATAAATTTGGATTTTTAGTGATTGATCAAACTGAAAAAGACCCCCCCCCCCGGGTAGAACTGTTGTTGAACATTTTAAAGTTATGTGAATTTAAAATGGCAATTAAGGTTAAATGCCACCGTTTACCCAGGGTTAAATGGAACTTGTTCTTTAAACATTTTACAATTTAAGTATTTTGAGGTCTTGTGATTAATTTGTAATTAATTTCATGGTAATGTGACTGTCTTTTACTAGTATTTAAACAATGATTTCTTGTGTTTTGGTACTTCTGATGAAGTTCCGAGTAATACTGGAATGAAAGCAGTTAACTTAGTAAATGTTCTATTTGGAGTTTTACTTCGCTGACTCCTTTGCTTCTGCTGTGCTGTAACAGTTGGTGTGTCTATATCTAAGTTAAATAGTTATGCCTAATTCAGAGAGTTTGCCAGCAGTACCTGAATGGCACAGTTTCCCCCTCATCCATTACCTCGGCGACCCTCTTTAAGTATACCAGTTTAAGTAGACATCTTTCCTTAAAATACCAAGTGTCTGTAGGTTGCCATTGTTCTTGTTGATCATTTCCATGATAATTTGTTCCATGGCTTTGTATCTTAGACTCGTCAGACTGATGGGCTTTTAGTTCCTGGGGTTGGTTGATGGTCCACCCTTATGAAGCGGGATGCCTGTTGCATTCCTCTGTTCACTTGGTATTTAACCCGTTTAGAGAGTGTAATTGAAGTGCCTCAAGTAGTCCAGGTAGGTCATGTTTTACACTCTTTAGGAGGCGCAACCAGGGATATTGTTGGGGCCCACTGGGTCAGTGTGTTTGGTCTTAGCAAGCTCTGCCAGGACCTGCTTCTTGCTGATAGTTGGGGGTAATGTGCTAGATGGGTTTCACAGGTGGTGAAGGGGGAGAAGTTAGAGCTTAATTTATCAACCAGTAGATTCATCATGCCACCCTAGTCAGTGAAGGTGGTGCCATTTACCACCAGTTCAGCACACAGCTGAGTGTTAACTTTAAGGTTCCTGACAAAGCTGAAGAGGGCTTTGTGGTCTTCCTTAGCCTGAGAGGCTGTCCTGACCTCATAATTGGTCATGTTGGACTTAGACCTCTTAGTTTCTTATTTAGATGAATATGAGAGCTGTTGCCTTTATGAAAGCTGAGCTTTCTGATTTTCGCCATGACTTTTTTATATATATATATATATATATATATATATATATATATATATATATATACATCTTGTTGAGGATTCCACCAGTGAGATTTGTTTTTTGGTGTTTGTTGTGGGCTTACTGTTGGTAGGTACAGCAGCCTCAGTGCAGCCATTTACATGTTTGTACAGGGTTTCTTTGAATAATTCTACACAGGAAGCTGTGTTTTTGTGTTTTGAGGAAGCCTGGAATTTTGCAGTCACTTAATAGGATATAGTTTGCTTTAAAATAGTTCCTAACTTATGAGTTTAGTCAGAAACATACAGCTTTGTGATCTGATCTGATAAGACCATTGAGGATGTGACATGGGGGGGGGGGCTGCACTGTGGCTGGAGTGTACACTGTCTCGTCCAGGGAGTCCGTGCTGAAACGTTGTGCCTGTGAGTAAGAGGGTTAATTTTTCCAATATGACAAATTTTTTATTCTTTGAAGGCCAATATTTTAGGCAGAATAACGAGGTGGTCACCCATGAATTAGGGTATTTCGTTGGATGATGAGCACCTCTACTAGGTCTAGTTACGAGTTGTGAGATTCCCTGGGTCATAGAGGGTGACCTGTAGCTAGCTAGGATATAGCTCGGGACCTTGTTTGTGGTGACACGGACATGGAAGAACCCCAGAGCATCATCCTGTTTAACCAACCTGGAGGTCTATTTGTTGCTAGCATAGATGGTGGCATCTCTGCCTTCAGTCTGTCTGTGCTGCTGTTGGTCTGAATGTGAGGAAGGCACTGTAGCCTTGTACTGCCAGATTGTGGCTTTAAACAACACATTTCTGCATTCTACAGAGTGAGGAGAGCTTGTAGGATAGGGTGTGGAGTTTCTTGTTTAAACTGCTAGCATTAAACAGCAGCATCTTAAGGTTGCTTTTGAGGGTTTTTGTTTTCCCCTTTGCTATGTTCATACTTTTGTCATTTTGGCATTGCCTAAAAAAAGGCTCTAAGAGGGTGTATAAAATTTTAGCCAGTATCTGAAAGACCTGGGGGAACAGGCGCGGACCATTCTTGGAGCAGCAACATGGTCTGTTAAGCATGTCCTCCTACTCCGATGGATATTGGATCCCCCTGGAGTGACACCAGAAACTAAGCCAGTTTTTAAAATTAATCATTTTCTGTTCATACCGTGTCATCATCATTCGTGAAGGTAGAATGCCGCTGAATGGAAAGTGGGTATCTGTCTGAGACACAGAGAGACATATTTCGAGAGATCCATATTCTCTCTTCATATAGTCCAGTGAGGTACGTCTTAAATTATTTACACCAAACATGGTCTATGATTGAATTATATTGGTACCTGTGGTGTAGTGACTTTGAATGCCTGCATGATATTGAAGATTCCATCTCCAGATAGGCAGCTAACCATAATCTTATCCAGCTTGGTGAAAGGAGCATCTGTCTGTCATACAATGGAATCCCCCATGACGAGTATTAGATAAAGTGGATTGCTTGCTTTATGGACTTTGTTCTTAGCGGACCATTGAGTGTAGACTTGTGATTGGTGCTGCTTTTGTTGTCCACTTCAGTGATTGTTGTGGATAGGTGTTGTCATTGGATGGCTTTAAGAGATCTTTGAGGTTTGAGAAGGCTTTTTATTAGTGCCTCAGCATAAGAAGGTCTGTGTGTCATGAGCAGTGTGTGTGTTCACTGTCTTATTTGTGAGTGAGATTTTTGCTTCCAAAGAAGTTGTGTATGTGTCTCTCACTTACTGTGCTACCTTAAGGCTATATGATTCTATTTTCCAGTCCCCAACCCCCATGGCATTGTCCGCTACCCACATGTTCTACCCCCTCAAAAAAGGTGGCCAGAAGAGAAACAAATTCCCTCTTAGAAAGAAAGAACCATCCAGGATTTTATTCAAGATTAGTTCTTGTTCCAAAGGCAAACATGGACCTTAGGCCCCTTTTAGACCCCCTTCAAAACCTTTAAGTAGCAAAGACCCCCTTCAAAACGGTCACGGTGGAAGTAATTTTGCAATGTCTACAGGCAGACAGTTGGATGTGCTCAATACATCTTCAGGATGCCTACCTCCACATCAAGATAGCAGAGACATTCAGAAGATTTCTGTAACTTCTGATAGTTGACCATTTTAAATTCAGAGCCCTACACTTTTGTCAAACCACAGCAGCCCTGGAGTTCACAAAGTGCATAACAGTAGCCACAGTGCATCTATGACTCTAGGTGGGGGGTCCTAGTGTACGCCTGCTTAGATGATTGTTTCCTTACTGCTGCATCCAGAGAATTTCTCATCAATGGCAGAGACTACTATCTTCAGCTCTGCCTGTCCTTGGGTGTTTCTGTAAATTGAGAAGAAAAAAAAAAAACCAACAAACTCAAACCATTCTATTTGTCAAATGCCATATAGACACCACAAAGCCCATAATGAGCCTTCCACCAGTACAGAGCCAGTCTTTTATATTTGCTATCCAGTCTCTAACTCATCCCTCCCCATTGGTAACCTTGTTCGTGACAGTCTTCGCATTTACCACGCATGGTGCTGGTTGCTTGCTTCCACATGCATAGCTTTTCAATGGTGATTCTTAGTCTAATGACTAAGTCATCATCCTTCAGCTGTGCAGTACTCACCTGAAGTAAGTAGTGGCTCTTCTCCCACAGTGTTCAGACAAGAAAGCCCTTTGTTATCCCTATTCCAAGTGTGACAGTCACTACAAATAGCTCCTCTTTGGGTGGCAGGGGAATTAATGGTCCAAAGAACTTAAAATCAGATGGATGTCAAACCTCACATCAATATACTGGGGATAGGAGTGGTTCTCTCAGCATTGCAGGAATTTCAAAACTTCCAAAGTCAAGGAGTGATTTCCATATAGAATGGCAACTTATATTTAGTTTGGTATATGAACAATTAAGTCAGAATGAAATCCTGTACACTTTTCTGAGAAACTGTGAAGGTTTGGAAATGTGTGATCATTTCTCATTGTTTTCTATGTGCAATCCATATTCCAGGATGGGCCAACTACCTAGTGATTGTGATTAGGCTCACCAGATCCATTTTGATGTTGCAAGAGTGGTCTTTCAATATGATAGTAGAATACAAGATATCACAGCAAGGCTGACATCAGTGTTTGAATCTTTTTGTTGCCTACAAGCACTAAATGCAGTAGCAGCTTCACAGACATCCTTCTAGAGAAATGGTGCCTGATAGGTAGTCTGAGTGGTGGCCTTGCAGACTTCTTTATGCTTTTCCATGTCTTCCCTGATGCTCATTTGTTATAGAAAGCTGCAGCATGCAGAGCCAAGGTGATCCTCTTTGACCCATTTTAGGTAAGATGAATCTGTTTTTTTTTTGTCAAAGTCCACTTTTAGATGCCTCTGTGGATCTTTCTCAACCATCATGACAGCCTTATCTGGACATGCCCAGTTCTTGGGTTAACCTCATGGATGACCTTCAAGAATGCAACTGCAGTCCTTACATATGGGTTGTCCTGCCTCAGGCAGCCCTCGGTCGGCCGGATTCCAAAGTCTGGGTCCGGCGTCGGCTGATGTCGCCTCCTCCCCGACGTCAGAGCAGCTGGGGTATAAAAGCATCAGCCGACGCCATCTTCCTCAGTCTTTCTTGCCGCGCGGTGCCCGAAGCAGAAGCAGTTCGCAAGTGCCGGTCGGTCAGCTCCTGTGTTTTACGTATCTGAAGTCATCAAAAATTCAAGTACCCCGTTGGGGATCTTTTTCTTGCCTCAGCCGATGTCAGAAAAAACTGAAAAAGTTAATAACCGTTTGTCTTGTGGTAAACAAATACCTCATAAGGACTTCCATTCCTACTGCCTCTTCTGCCTTGGCCCAGACCATGATGTCTCGGCCTGTGCTGCCTGTGCTTGCTTCAATAAGTGCACACTCAGGCGCCGGGCAGAGTTTGCTGAAGACTTTTTTGGCGATAAATACTCTTATACCATGCCGTCGGAACTACCGACACCTCATATTTCCAAAAAACGGAAAGACCGGGACCGACATTCTCGGCTCGCGACTTCCACCGACACCACGCCAAAAACTACCGCGAGTGCATCGGTTTCTTCTGAAGCGGTTCTTCCACTGCTCCGGACCGACGACACCACTTTACCGATCACTCCGGCCCCGGAGCCTGCTCCGGTTGTAGATTTTCCTCCAGAAAATGAAGCCCAAGATTTGCCTGAGACCATACCGGTGGACAAGGTTACTCCAGCACGTGGGGCAGCTAGGCCCCCTATGTCTATGTCTATCAAGGCCTACACACGTGCTAAGGCTGCTAGCCAGGCTAAGTCTCACCCTCCTAAAGCTTTGCCTCAGCCCACTACTGATAAACAAATCATGACTTTAGCTGCAGATTTAATTTCCTTAATCAGAGGTTCCCAGGCCCATCCTGACAGAGGTTCTCAGCCACCTTCTGACAAAAGGCCCAGGGTTGAGCATACAGACACCCTTTCTTCAGATGAAGCCTCTGGTGATTCTGATCACTCAGATACCCAGGAAGAGTCCTTCCAGGCCTACGAGGATTCTGATGCGGAGGAATCTATTCCCTCTGCCTCTCCTCCTGAGGATATTTCCTTTGGGGAAATTTTCCACTCCACGAGAGAGCATTTTCAGTGGCAAGGCCAGGAATTCTCCGACTCCAGGAAACGGCTTCGTACCTTCCTTAAGCTTCCCCAACACAGGCCTTTAGCTATCCCTCCAGTGCTAGATGTACTGGATGATGTGTACTCAGATTCGAGTGCTTCTCCTGATTCTCTCCCCCCTGCTCCTGTCAAGCCGGACAGAGATACTACATGGTTCCTGAAACTCACAAACATTTCTTTAAGGCCCATTCTGTTGCTCTAGAAACTATTTCCCAGGGACCCAAAGGGGTGGCCACATCCACTGCCAAAAATCCTTTGCCCTCAGACAGGGAAGCTAGGTCCCTGGAGAGGTAGGGCAAAAAAAGTTTATACCTCAACCACACTTGCCATGAGGGCCCTTAATTGCCTATTTCATATGTTTCAGTATCAGGATTTCTTGATGGATGATTTGCAGAAAAAGTTAGCCTCTCCTGAGCCTTTAGATAGAAAGGCCTTGCAGGATTTGACCCATAATACACAGCAGGTTAGCAATCATTTTCTTCAGTGTGGTTATGATACATTGGAAGCTTCATGTAGGGCAGCTATGACAGGGGCCGTCATACGTGTAGACATGCATGGTTGAAAGAACAGGCATTGCCAGATCATGTTAAAGTAAAGCTTCTAGATGCACCTCTGGAAAAACACAAGCTATTTGGTGCTAATGGTCAGGATGTGTTGAAATCAATTGAGGAAAAGGCTAAATCAGTGCAAACAGTCAAGGATTTCCTCCAGGTTCAGCCACCAAGGTTCAGCAGGAATTGGCCTTCTATGAACTGGTCCTTTCCGGACACTGAGAAAACTACAATGGTACCTAAAACGTTTATGGTCTCAACACAGCCACAACTTAGAAGCAATTATCCCACTCATCCCATGTCTACAAAGGGAATTTTTGTGGTGGGCCCAAGCAAGCCAGTTAAACAAAGGTATGCCTTTCAACAAACCTCAAACAAGCCAAACCATTACAACAGACGCCTCTGACCATGGATAGGGGGCTCACATGGAGGGCAGATGCATTCAAGGGCAATGGACTCCCCAGGAAGTGCAGCTACACATCAATCAAAAAGAGATGTTAGCAGTAATGCATGCAATCGAGGCCTTCGGAAAATATCTTCAACAAGGTCATCTGCTAATAAAGACAGACAACACCACTGTTGTGTGGTACATAAACAAGCAGGGAGGTACTCATTTTTACCCCCTTTGCAGACTAACAATGACTCTTTGGGAAAAGTCCCTGAAACTGAACATACAGCTGCAATCCCAGTTTGTTCCGGGCAGGGACAATGTTCTGGCGGACAGTCTATGCAGAAATATCCTGGACCCGCACGAATGGATGTGCATCCAGACATTTTTGCACAAATAACTCATGCATGGGGGAGGCCGGACATGGATCTCTTTGCCTCCTACCTCAATCATCATCTGAAAAAGTTCTGCTCGAGGACACACCATCCACAAGCCTGGAGAATAGATGCTCTCTCATTCAGCTGGAACTCTCTAACAATCTATGCATTCCCACCTCTACCATTAATGACCAAGGTGTTACCGAAGATCAAAGCAGAGCAACCGAAAGGCATCTTAATAGCTCCAGATTGGCCAAGAACAGCACTGGTATCCATTACTAAGGAGCATAACTTGCACCAAGCTGTGGCCCCTGCCTCAATGGCCTCCACTCTTGACTCAGCACAATTACAGGACGGTTCATCCCAACCTGCAAACTCTGCAGCTGACAGCTTGGAGGGTTCCATGATTTCTCCCCATATCTCTCTCTCCAAGGAAGTTCAACAGATATTATTGGAAGCACGCAGACCTTCCACCAGAAAGACTTATTCAGCCAAATGGAAGAGATTCAACATCTGGAATACCAACAGGGGGACAGGATGCATCAGTAATGAGCATCACACAGATATTGGAATACTTGGCAGAAATGCTGCATAATGGTCTTTCCTATTCTTCCATAAAAATACACGCTTCAGCAATTTCAGCAAAATACAACACTGATCCACCTGTGTTTTCACACCCTTTGCTAAGACAATTTCTAAGAGTGATAAAGAATATCAAACCCCCCATAAAACCACCAGTGCCTGCATGGGACCTCAACTTCGTGTTGGAAAAATTAACTCTACCTCCTTTTGAACCAGCAGCATCTTCAGAATTGCAATTTCTTTCCTGGAAAACTGTTTTCCTGTTGGCAATTACCTCAGCAAGAAGAGTTTCGGAGATACAGGCCCTCATGGCAGTACCTCCATTCCTCATTTTTCATCAGGACAGGGTTTCTTTAAGAACCAATCCTTCTTTTATGCCAAAAGTGATATCCAGGGTGTCTCTAAATCAAGCAGTTCACCTGCCTACTTTCTTCCCCAATCCTCAAAATAAAGGGGAAAAGCAGCTGCACACTTTGGACATACACAGACAACTACGCTACTACTTGGACAGAACAAAGGCCAACAGAAAGTCTGACCAACTATTTGTAGCATACGCTCCTGGAGTGCAAGGAAAGGCAATTTCAAAATGGATTGGACATTGCATCAGATTCTGTTATTCTTTCCATGGAAAGGGTGTGCCAGCCAATATCAGGCCGCACTCCACCAGAGCTACAGCCACCTCCACAGCCTTCCTAAAAGGGGTGGCTACGAAGGACATTCTAGAAGCTGCTACATGGAGCTCTGTGCATACATTTTCCAAGCACTACAACCTGCCTTTATATTCCAGATCCCGAGCAGGCTTTGCTTCGGCAGTCCTGCAGAGCATTTTAGCTACACCATCCTTATCTTAGAGCCTACCACCCCCAGCTTGGCTATGGTATTCAACCCATATGTAAGGACTGCAGTTGCATTCTTGAAGGACATAGTACAGTTTTGTACCTACCATAAATGTAGAGGTCCGATAGATATGCAACTGTAGTCTGGTTTTCCCTCCCTCCTACCCCTCTGTGTATTGGGTCCACTTCCCTCCTTTTATACTTAGCTGGGGATATCTGTTATGGTGTATCTGTTTATTGCTATTGTGTATGTCTGGAAATTTTATCCAGTTCTAAATTTAGCCTTCCTTGGAGGGCACCTGGCATCTGGGGCGAGAAACACTGAGGAAGATGGCGTCAGCTGATGCTTTTATACCCCAGCCGCTCTGACGTCTGGGAGGAGGCGACATCAGCCGACGCCGGACCCAGACTTTGGAATCCGGCCGACCGAGGGCTGCCTGAGGCAGGACAACCCATATGTAAGGACTGCAGTTGCATATCTATCGGACATCTACATTTATGGTAGGTACAAAACTGTACTTTTCTCCATGTCCATTAATGGACAAAGACCCTTCCTTATCCACAAATGTCATTCACATTCTCTCTGCATCACAAAAGGAATTCAGTCATGGAAACTCTTAACAATATGGACTGCTGGTCAAGGCATTTGCCCTTATTGTTCTGTTCCTGGAATTCACCAGTTCCTTTCACATTTGTTTGACTCTGGCTTAAGTTGCTCTACTTCTCTTGACTTCAGTATACAATTATTATGATGGCTTGACTTGCACTATTTGAGATGCTGTGGAGTGTAAGGCCGTATTAAAAGATACCTTCCTTGCTCCTGCCTCTTAGGAGCCTCTCCCTCCATGGGACCTCAATTTTTTATTGCAAGCCTTAACAGAAAGCCCTTTTGAGCTAGCTTCTTATGTGCAGCTAAAATTCCTTTCTTTGATGATCTGTTTTTAGGTTGCAGTTTATTCTAGGAGCGTTTCAGAATTTCATGTGACCTTTTCATATGGGGAGACAGTAATTTGAAAGAATTAAGAGGGGAAGAGGTGATTTTTAATAGAGGAGATAAGGTTGGATCACGTGCGTGTGGGAATTGTATAATATGTAGCAGAATCAGGAATTTGATGATGGAAAAATCAGTGAAAAAAGATATGTGGCTATGGAGACATTCAATTGTAACTCTTATGGGGTAGTTTACATACTTGGATGTGGATGCCCATATACCAAGTGGTATATTGGGCAAACTACAAGAAACTGTAAGATCAGAATTATAGAACATTTGGGAGATATTGGGAGAAGTAATGTGAACAGCCCGGTGGCTCATTATTTTTTCACAGCACATGGTGGGTTGGATGATAGTTTCATTTTTTAATGTTTTAGCCCACCCACATTTAACTAGAGGTTGGTGTTTTAAAGAGAATTAAACTAGAATATAAAATGATTTTGAACTACAGAGCCCTGTTCCCTAAAGGAATGAATTTGGATGCAAACTTTATAAGGATTTTTTTTTATACAAGGATATTTTGTGATTGTATCTGTCATATCCAATATTCATATTTGAAAATCTAAGAAATGTGTATTTATTATGCTCGTTTTTTATGAAAATTTTGGTAATTGGTTTTGGTATTTAATTGGATAATTGAGGAGTACTGGATGTATAAATTGGACCATTTTGCACTTGTATGTTATTCATAGAAGGCGAAAGGCCTAGGTACCAGAATAAAAAGTTAAAAGGTGAATGGTCTTGCTATAAAGCTGTTTTTTTTTTTATTTATAGTGTCTTGAATATCTTTCTGGACTAATCCTTTCTTCATCCCCAAATTCACATTAGAATCCAGTTTGAATCATCTTGTTCATTTGCTTGTGTCCCTCCCAAACCATACCAGTAAAGGGGAATGCAGCCTTCCTAGTCTAGACGTTCTTAGACAACTTTGATTTTATCATCACAGAACTAAATATATGTCTTGCTGTCTTTCCTAGTTTATTGGTTGCATCTAAAGTTATGTCTGTCTGTCTGACTGCATCAGTTTTGGTTCTATGTCTCATAACAAGTCCTTTCCAGCCATACCAAAGACTCACTAGGCCTGATCACTGGCTACTTCCATTTCCTTTTTCAAAGACTTTTCTGCGGATTAAATTTGCACTGTAGCAGCTTGGTCTTTGTTGTATTCCTTTGACAAGCATTGCAGACTGGACATAATGTCCAGGTTTATACTTTCCAATGGAGCCAGAATCCTCAGTGGTATCCTGTCCTGGTGCCTCCTAAGGTTGAATTGATGAGACTAAAAGGAAATGTAAGCCATGTACTTAACACTGGATCCTTTCATCCTGGTTAGTCTGATATGGAATCCTTCTTTCCATTTCTAAGTTGCTGTTTCCTGAGTATCTGATGGGTTGTGTTGTTCTCAGTTTCCATTTCTTTCGTATTCATTAGGGTTCAGCAGTGGGAAATAGAGTTGATCTGAGGAGATTTACCACACTAGAGGATTTTTGGAGGGGCAAAAGTTTAAAGGAGGTATTGGCTAGAGCTCTAGTGATGTCATATTGGATCAGACAAAACAGCTGGATAACCAAATCGTATTGGATGGACCAGGATGAAAGGATCCAGCCTTATGGTAAGTACATAATCTCCATTTATAAAGTCATCTGTTGTAATTAATTCAAAGTCATACTGCCCATGCAGTCTTCCCAAATGTTTGCAGCTTCACTTTCACATGCGATGATTGTAATTTGTCTGTGACACTTAGGGTTGAATGTTTGCAGAATTGGAGAAGGATACTGCAAAACCAATTTCCTTTTCATGCTCCACATTCATGTCTGTTCCAAACCCACCATAACCCTTATTTTAATACATACGCACACAAAACTGAGAGCTGTCCTACACCAGAAGCACTTTCTGCCCCCTGAATGATGCCATCCAGTTTGCCGGATGTAGCAGAGCTTATTAATACAAATGTGAAGGCAGAGGACTATGCCCACTTTTGTTTTAAAAATAAGTAGAATTTGGAAAAATATAGTAAAGTGTGTGTTTATTCGCAAGAGGAAGGTAACAATTAGTTGAAACTAGAGTAAACTTGTGTCAGTGACTCTAAGTGTAGGTTTGGCAGCCTGGAAGCATTTCGGTACTTTTCCGTTTAACAGGGCAGTAGTTCTCGGCAAATGTAAATGTTACCACGAATTGGATACGGAAAAGTACCACAAATGTTATCCTAACCACATGTTCACATTTTCAACAGACGTTCTTATTTTTCCAAGGCCTTTTGCCTCATGTATGCCTCACAGCATTACAAATCTTAACAGACTGACCCTTAGAAATCAGGACATGTTTGGAAAGAGGAGCAGTTCCTGTTTTTTTTTTTTTGATGTAACGTGTCTGATTTACATCCGCCACATGTCTCTATTTTTCAAAGTCCTTTGTCCCCATTGTCAGTGTGTGCCGGTTGACAGATATGCCTCACAGCATTACAGTGTGGGTTCAGATTTAGGTAGTTATAATATTGTGACAGTACCGAATGGATGATTGTGCAACACTGACATCAGGTTTTACTGATGTGTTTTTCCCACATTTTGTGACTTCATACTCCTACCGCTCAACTTCTTAGTGTAAGAAATATGGACAAAGTCTAAAATGTGTGTGGGGGAGCCAAAGAAATGGGGGCAGATTTTAATATAATGGTGTTATAAATCTAAAACCCGTTATTGTAATAACTTTCTGTCAGCAAAGTGAAATGTGTGGCATTATTTAGTAAGTTCAGTCAGTGATTTACCAGACAACAACACAGTCTTTATAAGAATCGCACGAAAAAATGTGAGGTGCCCTTGCCGTATAAGCCACCCCTGAGACATACTGATTTGGGCGGTTGCTTGCTTGTCAGAAACACATTCCTGTTGATATTATCACCTGATGTCAACTAACAAACTTAATGCGAAAGGTTCTGAGAAACATTACCACATTTATGGTGGTCAATAACTGCTGCCCTGTTAACTGAAAAGTACCAGCATTTTTTAAGCACAGTTTTGGGTAGGAAATGCTTTAACACACTAAGATGTAAGAGAATTGTAAAAAGAAAATAACGACATGTTCTTACTGACAAGCATATTTTTTTGTTTGTTTTGCAGTTGTCACAGAGTAGCTAATACCATACAGTTTAAATCTTTATCTGTGGAAGAACTGTGTAGGCCAGGGTAGTGCAAGTTGAAGATTAAATATTTACACCTTCGAGGTGATGTAAGAAAGTAATTTTCTGTCATACGCTTGACTGTGTTTACTCAGAAAGGCCTTTTTAAGGATGGTCTGGAGTCGTAGGCTGTGGTAATATTCGCAATGTCATGGTGTGGGGATTTGAGTATCAGCAAGATGTTTGCTAACAGAGAATTGCAGTTTATCTCTTAGGCACTGTATATTTAGACCAAGTGGCCTTGTCTGCTAGCAGCGTTTCTTTGCACATTTTGACATGTCAGAAGAGGTGATTTGAGTAGTTAATCTGTTTGATTGATCATAAGTATACGACATGCAGTACATGTTAGAAAAGGAGGATATGTCTGCAAATATTCTTGTTAAATCTGTCTTTAGCTTATTTCGTTAGTGCCACTAACTATTTTTTTTTGGAGTCTTGGGTTTTGTTCTCAGTGTGACATCTACATTTCTTTTTCACATGGAGGCCTGGAATTTTTTTTTTTTTGGTGATTTACATAGCAAAAGGCTTTTTATATACAGCTAACTGTAGCTTAAACACGCAAGTATATGGCATAGTCATGCAAGTTATGTAAATTATACTTTAGTGGTATTCTGGAGGCTACTGTTCATTTCCCACTGTGATATGAAATTTCCTTCTCAGAATTGTAAAGTCCAAAAATGAAAATCTGTAGTGAGAAGATGCCTGGAGACAGCATGACTAACACTGTTTGAGCATATTTAATACAGACTGAATTTGAGAGATTATTAGTATGCTGCATGAGAGGGGCAGCTGCAGTGGTGCAGCAGTTAGCATTGCAGCCTCCAGCAAGAGGTTCTCCAGTTCAGTCCTTGGCTGGGGTGCCTTCCGTGCGGAGTCTGCCTGTCCTCCCTGTGGTCGCGTGGGTTTCCTCCGGGTGCTTCAGTTTCCTCTCACATCCCAAAGACATGATGTAGGTGGATTGGGCACTCTAAAATGGCCCTAGGCGTGAGTGCGTGTGTGTGCCTTCTGTGGAAGGTTGTACGCTGGGCTGGCAACTTGACGCAGTAAAACTCCACTGCCAATCATGAGTGGACTGGTGCTCCGCTGTGGCGACCCCTAAGTGGGAAAAGCCGAAAGAAGAAGATTGGTATGAAGCATGTCAAAAGAATTATGTAAATTTGTGATTATGCTTAGTGGCCAACTTTTTTGTTTTATTTATTGTTTGTTAAGATGGTTGGTATGTTTGCTGGGGTACTGTGCTGTTCTTAACATTACTCTTTCTGGTTATACAAGTGTAAGACTCAAAATTACAATCCTAGAAAATGCAGTTTGGTAACGAGGAGCATGCAGTGTGCCTTAACTTTAAAAACATTTTCATTAAGTAACAGGGACTTAACATAACTAACATTTTGAATTTAAATTAGAGAGTAATGGAAACTGTGTGCAGAACTTTTGACAGAACAAGACTGTACAACTAAACCCAAGTATATTTCAAGATATTTATTTATTTATTTTGTGCATGGTTATTTTACAAGAACATTTCTGTCTCTTTGGGTAGGTTTAGATTAGTGGGCTGCTTTTGATTAAGATTGTTACAAAATTACAGGAGTGCGTCACTGCATTTGAAGCACAGTAATAACAGCTCATTGTAGAGAGGAACTGTATTTCTTGTAATCTATGGTAAACCAAATGATTGTAGAGTGCATACACATGTATATGAGCTTTTTATTTTTTGAAAGAGCATTATACTAAGAGAGGATTCCTTTCTTAATTTTAGTTGATTTTTTGATTTAATTATGGCACAGATTTTGGGGATTGTATTAAAGTCAGAAGGATAACTGGACTTGAAGTGCTGTTCACAGGAATGCAATTTGTATGAAGGATGAGCTTTTTGTGTTTCCGTTTGGCTGGATCTACATATAAATGTATCTATTATGTAACAATCGTTAATGCCAAAATTATTTTTTTTCAGCTTTCCTTAGCTCGTCATGATGTTCTTTGTGTTACACTGTAGCAGTAATCACCTGTGGGTTATCCCTGCTGTGGTAGCCTGAATACCAGAGTTAGTGTTTTTCTGCGTCGGCTGCTGTTGCTTGCTGACTGACATCAGGCCGTCAGTGCTATAAAGCAAGGCAGCCAATGCCATTACACCAGTCTTTCTTGCCTTGGAGCCTATAGCAGAAGCAGTCGTGTCGGTCGATCGCTACCATAGTTCAAATTACAACTGAAAACATTAAAGCTAAGTACCCTGTTGGGGATCCTTTTTTCTTGCACTAACCGATGTCCAAAAAAATGAACAATGGTCTCGCCTGTGGAAAGTGGATCTCACACCAAGACTTCCATTCATACTGTATCACTTGTTTAGGCCCCGACCACAACGTCTCCTGTTGCTGGTTCTGTGCTCTCTTTAACGCGAGAAACATTTGTCGTAGAGCTCTTATTGTAGACAGGTATATTCCACCTTTTGTCTTCGCATTCCGAAATGGTGTCAGTCAGTCAAAAATCCGTAGACATACCGAAAAACTGTACAGATAAAAATAGAGACAGACCACACAAGGCTAAGCCTTCCGACGGCGCTACCACTAAGCAGGTTGTCCGTTCTCTGGAATTCAGTGAGGTGCTTTCGCAACCCCTGATGCCCGATGCGATGTCTACGCAGGCCTCTACAGAGACCCTTTTGGAGTCTGGTATGCCGCAGAAATCTTCTTAGTCTTCCGAGACTTTGGTTGTCTCTGTCTCGGTTGGGTCCAGAGCCACGAAGCAGGCACTGGCTACCGAGGATGCCTTTGGCACAACCGATTCTAGACAAAAAAATTACATCTCATCCGACTACAGTTTCTGTCAGACCGATGGATATTCTTAGGCCTAGAATCCAGGCCACTGCTAGAAAATCTACCTCTAGCCACCATCTTACTCCTGCTCCACCACCCGAAGCTCAGATGCTTAAAGTGGCGGAGGATCTTATCTCCTTTATCAGGGGTAGCTAGGCCACAACTTCTAAAAGGAAAAGAGACCCTTCTCCTGAAACAATGACAGAACAGGATTCTGAGGAATCTGACTATTCAGATTTTGAAGAGGAACAACAACCTCTGACTGCTTATGAGGATTCAGATGCAGAAGAATCTATCCCTTCTGCCTCCCCTCCGGAAGTCCTTTCCTGTGGGGAAAACCTCCACACCCTCAGGGAACATTTCCACTGGGAATCTCAGGACTTTCCCCAGTCTAAGAAAAGATTAGGAGAATTTCTACATTTTCCCCAGCACAGACCCCTGACCCATCCCCCCATCTTAGAAGTGGTGGGCAATGTTTTCCATGAGTACAGCTTGGCCCCTGACGCCCTCCCACCTTTTTCCAGTAAACCTGACAGGCATTACAGAGTACCATATTCTCAGAAATACCTGTACAGAAATCCTGCTGCAGACCTGGAGGTCATTACACAGGGACCTAAAGGAACTAACTAGCTAAGGCTAGTTCTGCAAAGTATCCTTTTCCTTCTGACAAGGATTCTAGAGCTCTGGACATATGGGGTAAAAAAGCAACCTTCGCTATCAGAGCACTCAGCTGTCAGTTCCATATGTTAAAATATCAACAACACACTAGAACTATTAAAGCAAAAGATTTCAACCTTTCCTGACTGTGCCAATTCAAAATGTTAGCAAATATACTGCGCTCTACTTGTCAAATGGCCAAACACTCATTACACTGTGGATATGATCCCCTAGAAGCCTTAAGCAGGGCAGCAGTGAACAGGATCTGTTATTAGGAGACATGCATGGTTGAAGGGACAGCCTCTGTCTGATCATGTCAAGTCTAAATTAATTGATGCACCCTTGGATAAGGACCGCTTGTTTGGAGCAAAAGCAGAAGAGGTGCTTTAAAAAGATGGAAGACAAAGCAAAATCTATGCAAACAGTAAAATATTTCTTTCTGGGTTAACCTCCTAGGTTCAGCAGGAATTTTCCCTCTAAGCACTGATCCTTTCCTGCACCTAGCAGACAGGGGCAAGGTAAAGCCCCACAGGGAAAGACCATCCAGGCCCTTATCCCAGGGACAACAGAGAACCAAACAGTGGACCAGCTCTGCCCCAAGGGCAGGGAGTTCTAAGCCATCCTTCTATGGCAGAAACTCTCAATGACTCTCTCTGTCTCCCCCTGCCCTCACCAAAAGCTAGGAGGAAGGCTCTCCATCTGCAAAGAAAATTGGCTTTCAGCAACAAAGGACCAATGGGTCTTAAAGATCATTTTTCAGGGATACAAATTCTGTTTCAACGAACTCCCAATTCCAAGAGGGTACCCAGACTTGCCTCAAATCAGTGGGCAGAGGCATTGAAACAATTCCAAACTCTCATATCCCAGGGGGGCAGTAGAACCTGTTCCCCCAGATGAAACAGGTAAAGGCTTTTATTCCAGACTATTTCTTATTCCCAGAAAAGAGGACACTTGGCACCCCATCCCGGATCTATCCATTCTGAACACCTCCCTGGTGGTCCCCAAATTCAAAATGTTAACTTTGCAGCAGCTGCTGCCTATGCTGACAAAAAAATGCCTGGTTAGTGACCCTAGACCTAAAGGATGCCTACTTCCACATCCGCATAAGGGAATCCTACAGGAAATTCCTGCGCTTCAGAGCAGGCTTACAACACTTTCAGTTCTCTGCACTACCCTTTGGCTTATCTACTGCTCCCAGGGTATTCACCAAATGCTTAGCCTTGGCCATAGAATTTTGCAGACAGAGAAACATACAGATTTACCCTTATGTTGGATGACTGCCTCATTCAGGCAGAGTGCAATGAAAAGCTGCTCCAGGACCTCCTATTTGTCAAAACCCTCCTAATTTCCTTAGGGTTCACCATCAACAAGAAGAAATCAAAGCAAACACCCTCCAGGAAGATCATTTTCTTGGGAGCACTGCTGGACACAGCATCCCAAATGGGCTTCCTATCCCGAGAAAAGCAGAGCTTCCTGCCTCTCTACTTTTCCCGGCTGGCTTCCAGAAGTCACCTCACTGCAAGGAAGTTCCTGCAAGCCTTGAGGTACATGGCTTCTTGCCTCCTCCTAATTCCTCTCGCCAGGATTCACATGAGGAAAATTTCAGCATGGTATCTAAAGAACCTTTGGTGTCAGCACTCTCAACCTCTAGAGACCTCTCTCCCTATGATCTCCTGTATAAGGGCCGAGTTTCTCTGGTAGCCAGGGGCCTGTGCCAAGAACAAGAGTCTTACCTTCACCCTTCGCCCTGCTGGGCAGACCATTACCACCGACGCCTCAGACATTGCGTGGGACGCTCACCTTGCAGGCAGGTGCACCCAAGGTCTTTGGGATGCCCAGCACCTTTCCTTTACACATCAACCAGAAGGAAATGATGGCAGTACAAAAGGCTTTGACATCCTTCAAACCCTGTCTTAAGCAAGAGGTTCTCCTTATCAAAATGGACAACACCACAGTAATGTGGTACGTCAACAAACAGGGAGGGACCCAATCTTACCCTCTGTGCAGGCTAGCTATGAACCTCTGGCTGACTGCCTTTTCCCTAGGACTACACCTAATAGCTCAATAGCTACCAGGGATCAACAACACCCTGGCAGGCAACTTAAGCAAGAACTAACTGGACCCCCACGAATGGCAGCTACACAGAAAATTCTTTTTACAGATCACTCAGGAGTGGGGAATTCCGGAGGTGGGTCTCTTTGCTTCGCATCTCAACCATCAGCTGAAATTAAAAAAAAATTGTGTACCAGGGTTGTATCACCACCTAGCGTGGAAGGTGGATGCCTTGACCTTCCCTTGGAACACCCTCTTTGTGTACGCATTCCCTCCTCTGCCTCTTTATTCCCAGGGTACTGATCAAAATAGGGGAGGAGAGACCAAAGGCCATCCTCCTTGCTCCAGACTGGCCCAGAAAACATTGGTACCCCTTACTGCGCAGCCTGACATTACAATCTTCCAGGCAGCTTCCCCTGATCTCAGACCTCCTGATTCAGGTGGGGTGGGGGATGCAGCATCCAGACTTGCGGACTCTCAAACTATCATTATGGCTAATACTCTGAAGGCAGACAAGTCCTAGACATTATCACGGAGGCCAGAAGGCCCAGCACCAGAAAATCTTATCCTGGACTACTTAATAGAGCTACTTAATAGTAGCCTCTCCTTTTCTTCTGTTAAAGTCCATTCCTCAGCTATTTCAGCTTATTTTGACACGGATCAGCCCCAATTCTTCCATCCTTTGATCAAACAATTCCTCAGAGGGGCTTCTAATATCACACCTAGCAGAAGGCCACGTACGCCAGCCTGAGATCTGAATTATGTTTTTGAAAAACTAACCTTACCAACCTTCAAACCTGCTGCTTTAGCAGAATGAAGAAGACTGTTTTTTTCTCATAGCTATCACCTCAGCTAGAAGGGTTTCAGAACTTCAGGCACTGATGGCCATTGAGCCCTTCATCATTTTCCATGCAGACAAGGTTTCTGACCAACCCATCCTTTATGCCCAAGGTGGTATCTAATGTGACTCTCAACCAGGTCATACATCTACCCACCTTCTTTCCTAACCCTCAAAACAAGGGGGAAAATAATTTTGCACTTATTAGACATGCACAGACAGCTCAAATACTGTTTGGACCATACTAAACCCTTCAGGAAAACAGACCAACTGCATGTCAGCTTTGCCCCAGGGGCAGAAAGGAAGCCCATTTCCAAGCAAACCATTTCCAAATGGATGTCTCACTGTATCCATTTCTGCTATGGATTACATGTGAACCCCCCCCCCCCAATCTATCTGAATCCATTCCACTAGGGCAGCCTCCACTTCCACAGCATTTTTCAGAGGAGTTCCCACCAGGGACATCCTGGAAGCTGCCACCTGGACTTCTGTCCATAGCTTTACCAAGCATTACCACCTACCTCTATTTTCTAAGGCTAGGGCAGGGTTTGCCTCTGCAATTCTGCAGGACTTGCTGACCCAGGCCTAGGTGTCTTACTAATCCTACCACCTCTCTCCTCAGGTTTGGGAATCCTCCCACAGGTGATGAATGCAACAGTGAAACACGAAGAAAATAGTACAGTTGTGTACACTTACCATAAGTGTAGATGTTTGAGTGTATTCACTGTTGGAGTCCTGGATGTTCATCGTGTTTCACTGTTGCAGTCATTACTCTAGGGTTATCCTGCTGGCAGGCTACCCGCAGTCGACCTGAATTCCAAAGTCTTGGTCCGGCATCGGTTGCTGTTGCTTCTTCCCTGACGTCAGTGTGCCAGGGGTATAAAAGATGCACCCGACGCCATTTTCTTCAGTCTTTCTTGCTGCGCGGTGCCCAAAGCAGAAGTAGTTTGCAAGTGCCGGTCGGCCGACTCCTGAGATTTTCATGTTCGAATTTCAGATCCAAAGTCTTCATTTAAAGCTAAGTACCCCGTTGAGGAAACTTTTTTCTTGTTCCAGACCGATGTCAGAAAAAGTTAATAATTGTATTTCTTGTGGGAAGTAAATACCTCATAAGGACTTCCATTCTTATTGTATTCCTTGCCTAGGCCCTGATCACGGCGTAGCGAATTGCAGATTTTGTGCTAGATTTAACCAATGCACTATTAAGCGTTGGTACGATTTTGCATTTCATTGCTTTGACCGAAGATTTAATTACACAATGTCGTCTGATAGTCATCCGACTACCGCAGTTCACAAGAAATGCAAGGAAAAGGAAATGGACAGGCATCCGAGGTCCAGAACTGACGACGAGGCTTCTTCTAAGCCAGTCGTCGGTTTGCCGGTTCTCAGTGAGGCGCTTTTATAGCCCCTGACGCCCGCTACCTCAGAGCCGCAGGCCATTTTTGACTCCCACGTGGAGCAGGCTAGGCCTCTGGAAACTCAAGGTATTGGACACTCGGAAAATATTCCCTCAGATGGGTCCAGAGCCGCTGAGCAGGCATTGGCTTCTGAGGGTGTTTTCAGGCCTACACAGTTATATATAAAACCGACTACAGCTCCAAAGGCAAAGACTAAAGCACCACTAAAGACAAAGAAACAAGTGCAGCAAGCCCATGGACAGGCCTCCATGCCTAAAAATCAGATGCTCAAAATGGCCGAAGACCTAATTACTTTGATCAGGGGTTCCCATCCCCCTCCTGAGAAGAGGCCTAGGCAAGAGACAGAATATGAATCTTCATATCAGGTTTCCATTTCCTCTGGGTCCTCTTCTGACCAAGAATACTCTTTCCCTCCCTATGAGGATTCCGATGCTGAAGACTCTATCCCTTCAGCCTCCCCTCCTGAGGATTTTTCTTTTGGGGAGACCCTGCATACCATGAGGGAGCACTTCCACTGGGAGAGCCAAGACTACTCAGAATCTAAGAAAAGGCTTCTAGATTTTCTTTTACTACCTCAGCACAGGCCTCTTGCTGTCCCTCCTGTTTTAGACATAGTAGATGATGTTTTTTCAGAGTCCGGCCTGTCCCCTGACTCTTTACCCCCTGCTCCTGTTAAGCCGAACAGATACTACAGGGTTCCAGATTCACATAAATTTCTTTATAAAAACCCTGCTGCTGACCCAGAAACTATTTCTCAGGGTCCCAAAGGGGTCAAGGCTTCCACTGCAACCCCCCCTATCCCCTCTGATAGGAATTCAAGGGCACTGGACAGATGGGGGTAAAAGGTTTACACTTCTGCTACCTTTGCTGTGAGGGCTTTAAATTGTCAATTTCATATGCATAAATATCAGCAATACTTATTGTCGCTGCTTAAACAGAAAATGTTAAATTCTGAATGTGCAGAAAACAAAGAAATGCAGGATTTATTGCATGCAACTGAACAAGTGGGAAAGCATACTTTGCAATGTGGTTTCTATTCTCTAGAGGCCTCCTGCTGGGCCGCTGTTACAGGTTCTGTCATTCGGAGGCATGCTTGGTTAAAAGAACAGAATCTGCCCGATCATTTTAAAGCAAAACTATTAGATGCTCCATTACAGCATGATACTTTGTTTGGTGTTAAAGCAGAAGAGGTGTTGAAGAAAATGGAGGATAAAATCTATGCAGACAATTAAGGATTTCTTTCAGGTGCAGCCTCCCAGATTTAGCAGGAACTGGCTTACAAAGAATTGGTCCTTTCCACAAGCCACAAAGAGGCAGATACAGATGCCCCAGAGGCAGATCCCAGCCTCAAGGCTCATACAGGCCTAAACAATGGGGTGCTTCTACCTCTAAATGCGGAGAAGACAAATCACAGCCATGCAGGAAGCGGTCCCAATGACTTTCCTCTGCCAAAACCAAGCTCTTATCTTTTGGCAGCCCCCTTAGGGGGAAAACTAGCACTTTTGTCACAAAATTGGCACATGATCACCATGGACAAATGGGTCTTGAACATAGTGTCTCAGGGCTACAGGTTCCACTTTCACACCCTGCCAAGGGCAAAAGGTATGCCAGACCTGCCACACAATCAATGGGCAGAGGCACAAATGCAAGTTTCATCCCTCATGGACATGAGGGCCGTTCAGCGAGTACCACAACAAGAGCAGGGACAAGTTTTTTACTCAAGACTTTTCATGGTGCCCAGAAAGTACAAAGCCTGGAGACCAGTACTGAACCTGTCTATTCTAAACACATTTCTGGACGTTCCAAAATTCAAAATGTTGACTCTGCAGCAGCTACTGCCCATGCTGGGCAAGAAGGCTTGGCTCGTAACTTTGGACCCATAAGAGGCATACCTGCATGTCCCAATCAGACAATCTTGCAGAAGATACCTCAGATTCATAGCTGGCTCAATGCACTACCAATTCTCTGCACTGCCCTTCGGCTTATCTACTGCGCCCAGGGTCTTCACAAAATGCCTGGCACCAGTAATTGCATTTTGCAGACAAAGAGGAATTCAAATATATCCTTACTTATACGACTGCCTTATTCAAGCAGAGAACAAAGACATTCTACTAAAGCATCTGGCATTTGTAAAAAGATTACTAATTTGCCTAGGGTACACTGTAAACGAAAATAAATCAAAACTAGTACCCTCTCAAGAGATAATATTCCTGGGTGCAAGCTTAAATACTACTGCCCAGATGGCTTATCTCACGCCAGACAAACAAAGGCAACTGACTTCTTACTTCAAAATGTTGGCAACAAAGACCCAGTTATCTGCAAGAAAAATTCTGCAGGCTTTGGGCTTCATGGCATCCTGCATCCTGCTAATTCCATATACCAGACTGCATATGAGGAAACTACAATGGTATCTAAAAAGTGTGTGGACTCAACATTGCCACAGCCTGGAAACATTAATTACCCTCATTCCCTGCTTGCAACAGGAGTTTCGATGGTGGGCACAGACCAGTCACCACAACAAGGGACAGCCATTCACTTTACCCACAGCCAGGCAGACAATAACGGATGCATCAGATTATGCCTGGGGGGCCCACATGGCAGGAAAATGTATTCAGGGCACATGGCCCGCAAGCCACATGCATCTTCATATCAATCAAAAAGAGAGGCTAGCTGTTCAGAATGCCCTGACAGCTTTCAAGGATCTGCTTCATCCAGGACAACTACTGATAGATGGACAATACTACAGTCATGTGGTACATAAACAAGCAGGGAGGCACACATTCCTACCCCCTTTGCAGACAAGCCATGACGTTGTGGGACACAGCAGTGACCTTTCAAGTTCACCTGCAAGCACAATTCCTGCCAGGAAAAATAAATACTCTGGCAGAAGAACTAAGCAGAAATCTCATGGATCCCCACGAGTGGAAACTGGATCCACAAGTCTTCAGCATAACAAGGAAAGGGGATGCCCAGACATAAATCTATTTGCTTCCCCTCACAACTGCCAACTACAGAGATTCTGCACAAGGACTTATCACAAGCAAGCATGGAAAGTGGATGCTCTATCCTTCAGCTGGAAAACCTAACAGTATATGCCTTTCCTCCACTGCCTCTCCTCCCCAAGGTACTCCTAAAGGTCAGACAAGAGAAGCCAAAAATGATACTGATTGCCCCAGACTGGCCACGCCAGCACTGATAACCAATCCTAAAGAACTTGTCTCAAGGTCTAGCCTGGACATTACCTCAAACTTTTCACTTACTGACCCAACAAAACAATCAGATCCTGCACAGCCAACTTAGGACCTTAAATCTGGCAGCATGGCGGATAATGTAGCCATTCAGAACACTCCTCTCTCCAAAGCTGTAATGAATGCTATTTTGGAGGCCAGGAGGCCCAGTACCAGAAAATCTTATGCACAAAAATGGAAGAGATTCTGTGCTTGGAACCAGGAACAAGGAATTGACACGTTTGTACCAAATATTCCTCAGATTTTACAATACCTAACTGAGATGCTGGACAAAGGCCTATACTTTTCATCAGTTAAGATTCATGCCTCTGCCATTTCAGCCCATCTACAATACGGAACCACCTATCTTTTCTCATCCTTTAATAAGGCAGGCAGTACCTCAGAGGGGCCAAAAACATAACACCTCCAAGGAGAGCACCAATACCTGCATGGGACCTCAATTATGTCTTGGAAAAACTCACACTGCCTACTTTTGAGCCAGCCTCAACAGCTGAAATAAAATTCTTATCCTGGAAAACAGCTCTGCTCCTAGCAATAAC
The DNA here is from genome assembly GCF_019279795.1 of Protopterus annectens. Taxonomy (NCBI): domain Eukaryota; kingdom Metazoa; phylum Chordata; order Ceratodontiformes; family Protopteridae; genus Protopterus; species Protopterus annectens. The sequence goes on along the minus strand of NC_056747.1, from coordinate 148,087,574 downwards.
CTCTGCAAGAAAAAGTCTCGGAGTTGCAGGCACTCATGGCTATGGAACCATTTATCATTTTCCATCCAGACAGGGATTCTCTGAGGACAAATCCTACATTTATGCCTAAGGTGGTGTCCAGTGTGGCACTTAACCAAACCATTCACTTGCCTACCTTTTATCCAAACCCACAGAACAAGGGTGAGAGACTTCTGCATTCTTTGGACATACACAGACAGCTACGCTTCTACTTGGACAGAACGAAAGCTTTCAGAAAGACTGAGCAACTTTTAGTGGCATATGCTGCAGGATCACAAGGAAAGGCTGTCTCAAAACAGACTATTTCAAAATGGATAGGCCATTGCATTAGTTTCTGTTACTCACAGCGTGGCAAATCAGTGCTTAAGGGCATTAGGCCACATTCAACCAGAGCAGCAGCCACTTCAGCAGCCTTCCTCAGGGGAGTACCATCCAAAGACATCTTAGAGGCTGCAACTTGGAGTTCAGTGCACACTTTTACAAAGCACTACCATTTACCTCTCTACTCTAAATCCAGATCAGGCTTTGCCACTGCAGTTCTGCAGGGCCTCTTAGCTTCTCCTAATCCTATGTAGCCCAGCCACCCATCCTCAGCTTTGGGATTCAAGCCAAGAGTAATGACTGCAACGGTGAAACACGATGAACATAGTACAGTTGTGTACCTACCATAAATGTAGATGTTCGAGTGTATTCACTGTTGCTGTCCAGGTTACCTCCCACCATCCCCCTTTCTTTTGCTGGGTCTCATCTGTACTTCTCTATTCTATACAAACCTATATGTCTATAAATGCAAGTATTTGCTTGTAGATGAAGGAAATGTTTACTTTAGTGCATGCATGTTTATTGGCATAATTGATTTAGCCTACCCTTTTGGGGACACCTGACATCTGGGGCAAGAAAAACTGGAGAAAATGGCGTTGGCTGCATCTTTTCTACCCCTGGTGCACTGACGTGAGGGAAGAGGCGACAGCAACCGACGCCGGACCAAGACTTTGGAATTCAGGCCGACTGCGGGTAGCCTGCCAGCAGGATAACCCTAGAGTAATGACTGCAACAGTGAATACATCGAACATCTACATTTATGGTAGGTACACAACTGCACTTTTCCCTCCCTCCTTCCCCCTTATATCGCCTTTCTTTAGGAAGGCATAATCTTCTCTAGGTGGCTTTTAGCCATCAGGACCTGTTTACAATATTAGTTGGGCTTCTGACTGGTTAGGGCAAGAAAAACTGATGTAATGGTGTCGGCTGCCTTGCTTTATAGCACTGATGGCCTGACATTAGTCAGTGAGTGACAGCAGCTGACACAGAAAAATATAAACTCTGGTAATCGGGCTGGCCAGGGGCTACCACAGCAGGGTAACCCACAGGTGATGACTACAACAGTGAATACACTCCCAACATCTGCATTTATGGTAAGTATACACAACTGTACTTTATCTAGCCCGTACTGTGATATCGTATTCAGTCCACCACCAGAGTGAGAGTAGGGTATGCCACAGCCATTTTGGAATTTTGTTCCCAACCCCACCCTTGTTGGCTGACAGATGCTCTTAAAGGTACATGAGACTTCCCCTATAGGGGCGTGCATTTCTACACCCATCCCATAAAGGCTGTCACTTGGATGTGGCTTAGCAGAGCCAAGTGCATATCCCTAACTTGTATGTTGCATGCTGTACACCTCTATATTCAGCAGGTGCTAGTGTTAGAGTGCACCAGACTACATCAGCCATTCTAGAATGAATGAGCAGATGTCAGACTTTCAGTCCCATTTCATGGATAACCTTGCTAAATTCAGAGTCATAGATTACTCATCTAGTGCCTGGTTTTGGTTCCTGATCTGGCGACCCATTCCCTCAGTTCTTCAGTTGAACAAAAAAAGAAGGAAAAATTAAAAGAAAATATATGTTTGTTTTCTTCAACTTTTAAACTGTAATAAGGCATTTGCTGTAAGTAGAATTCGCCACACATGAAGCCCTGAAGTGCATTTCTGTAATGGCATTCTGAAATGCTGTTATAGAAACAAATGCAGGAACTGCAGTTTGAGGAATCGGCATCTCCTGATCTTGCCCTCAGACACCCTGTGCCCAGAGCGGCTGCTCCCTTCCTTCCCATTCTTGCTGTGCTTCTGCCAAGTTCTGACTGGCTGTGCTGAATGAAGTACTGGACTATATGTTGAGTTGTTTGTCACCTTATCTTTTTCTTGCAGTGTATTCTTATTTTTGACTCACAAGATCAAATGTAAATAAACAGATAAATATGACTTGTTGCTTACATTTTCCTCTTTTTTTTTCTATTTCCAGCTTTCCAGCGGGAACCCGTTGTATGAGAATTATTATAGACAGGTAGGTATCATTTACTTTTACTGGAGGTTTCTTTTGTGTGGGTTTTGTAATGTGACTTACAGTTTCTAGAAGGTAAATGTGTTTTAGTTTACATCTTTGTATGTATTGTTAACATTTAAAATACAGAGCAGAAGAATAGTTAAGTGCACTTAGCTCCTAAAAAGTGTTGTATGCACATTTCCCATGTTTTATATCCCTGTAATTTGCAAGTGTTAAGTATAGTTTAGTTTAATTACTTGTGCCCAGATCTGGTAGCCAAATGTGCAAGATGCATAGGGTAAAACTGGAGATTTTACAAGAAATTTCAGAGCTGACCTGTAGGCTGTCTAAAATACGTTAACTGTAGCTTTAGTTCATTAAAATTATTTTTTCCCAGATGTTTGCATCCCCAATTGACTTCCAACTCTCACCCTTCCCATTTGGGCAAGTGTCAGCTGCAGGAGCCATCTAGTTGTTCATTTATAGCATAACCTTTCCCCTGTAAAGGGGATGTGTGAATAGAATCACCACGGGGGCCATCAGGATCCATGATGGTTACTACAGCATGGGTTGGTGAGCCACACATATACTGCAGTGTTTCTTCAGTGTCTTGCTGTGTCCCTCCTTCATGGAACATTGTGGCACATTCCAACTCCTAAATCAATGAATCTGACTAGTTACAATACTTCATAATAAAATTACATGACTGGCATCTGTCAAGAGAACAACATTATTTCTGAAACTAAGACTGATAAGGTGATTATTAAATTTTCTTTAGCTTGGGTGAAATAAATCTTTTGATGTTTAATAATGTATTGATGTGATGTTGTCCTACCTCGCCTTCATTCTTACTAGGTTGGGTTTGGATCCAATCCTCAGATCCATCTCAGCCTTTATATTCAAGCTCAAGGTCTTCTGCCAGCTCGGGGCTAAACCCTATCCCAACATGCAAAAGAACCTTCCCCAGATCTCATTTGTCGCTAAAGAAGATAGGGTGCTTGTCTGTTACCTCTGGCTAAGTATTATCTTTATTTCTTGTTCGACCTTTAAAAAAGTGATGTTTTTTGTCTGTTATTTGACCTTATATTATCATTACTTACTATGTAAGTAATTTTCCGCTTTTGTGGCTTTGAGTTTTGCTATTGGTCGTCGTCTTTTGTTTAGACCTTGTCCCTTTCCTGGCTTCCTTTTTACAGTTAAATAAGCTGTTTAAGTTAGAGGGCTCTTATTCCTTCCTTGTATTTCTTTTCTAATGCCTTTTAAATACAGTTCGTTTCACTTGGAGAACTGTTTTCTTCTTAGCCCGTTTACGTTGGAGGACATTCTCTAACATTTTTTTTCCTGTCTCCCGGGCATAGCCCGTTTAAGTTAGAGGGCTGTGCCTCCCTCTATTTACCCTTCTTTTCAGTAACTTGACCCTTTTTAGTTTAGAGGGTCTAGCTTTAAAAAAAAAAAAAGTTGTTCCTGTTTTCTGTCCATTTAGTTTCCTGTTTTCTGTGTTAAATTGTCTAACAAGGATTCAGAACCAATGGATTTCAAAAAATGTGAATCTGTGGAAAGAAAATGCCCTTAACTGGTAGATACACTGTGTCTATTGCCGTGGGGCCATTCACCTCCAGGAGTTGTGCTCTGTTTGTTATGCTTTTAATCACAGAGCGCTCCTGGAGAGGAAGAACAGATTAGTATTGAAAGGACTTAAAACCCCCCTTCTCTGAGGCTTTAGAAGAAGGTCCTGGTTTATCCAGGACTGATAAGTCTCCCGCCTCAAAATCTGACAAATCCGGGAAGAGATCTTCCTCTTCCACTTTATCGGAACCGTCAAAGTTTCTAAAAACCTCCACACCGGATCTGAAGCTTATCAGATCTGAGCAATTATCGTCTGCTCCGACAAAATCTGCCTTAGTGCTGGTCAAGTTTGAGATACAGAACCGGTCTCCAGCCCTGCAGCCATTCTATCTTACACTCAGATCACCAATTCTACAACGATCGAAATCTCCAACTTCCTCGACTCGCTCTTCCAGGAATCTTTCCAATGACGACATGGATCGGGTGGTACAGAGGTGGTTGAGGACACCAGCACTGGCCAAGTTGTTGTTGGATCCGAACCCGAGGGCTTTGTGTCCTACCACCACATCCATCTCTTCTGCTCTGATTCCTCATCCGATCCAACTCCTGGCTTCAGAGTCAGAAGATCCAGAGCTAATTGTAGTGGAACCCTCTGATCAGAGACCTACTACAGGATCTATGGGTCTGACCATGGCTCTGACATCCACAGCTGCATCGAAGCTGGAGGAGCCTAGGAGCTGATGCTCTCCAGTCGGGTCAGGGAAGGCGTATCTCATCGGACAGGTGTCTGATCCCGCTTTGCCTCTTGGGGCCTCTGCTCAGTTGAGCTCTGCTCCTACCTCGGCCTAGGGCCTGTCGTCTTTGGATCCAGGGGGTCCCTTGGCTTCTTCAGATCTAGGGATATCCTTGGATCAGGGATGGGGGCTTTTGAGGTACTGAGGCGAGTGCTGTCTCCATAGATGGCACTGGTGTCCACCTCTATACACCTGCATCCACAGGGATGCAGAGATCCTAGGCTGCAGGATGTCCCACAGGGCACCTCCCCACTCTTCTGAAACCGCCCCAGCGTAACCCTCCGAGGAGGTCCCTCAGAAGAGATTATGCAAGAGGAAGCATTTAGACTCCCCCAGAGGAGTCTGATACGAACCTCAGTGAAGCTGAAGGGTCCCCATGGTCACCTCCTGATGTCTCTTTTAGAGACATCCTGGAAATGCTAAAGCAGAGAGGTGGCTGGAAGTCCACCAACCCTTCAATGGAGGAGTCCGTTTACTTGAAGGCCTTTGGATCTCACCCTTCCACCTTTTGAGCGTTTCCACCTTTCAATGACTTTATGGACCTAGTTTCTTAGAAGGTGTGGGAATCCCCAGATTCAGTGGAACCTGTTCCTAGGAGTCCAAAAAAATGTATCGCATCCCCTTCAGATGAGGCTTTTCTAAGCAAGGGAGTCCCAGTAGATGCAATGGTTGTGGCAGTAGCCACTAAGAAGGAACTCTGCGACATCTTCTGTCCATCCCCCGAACACGGGGTCTCCGACAATATACAGATGTCCTTCAAGAATGCAACTGCAGTCATAACATGTGGGTTGTCCTGCCTCAGGCAGCCCTCGGTCGGCCGGATTCCAAAGTCTGGGTCCGACGTCGGCTGATGTCACATTTCTCTCCGACGTCAGAGCGGCTGGAGTATATAAGCATCAGCCGACGCCATTTTCTCCAGTCTTTCTTGCCGCGCGGTGCCCGAAGCAGAAGCAGTTCGCAAGTGCCGGTCGGTCATCTCCTGTATTCTACAATACCGAAGTCATCAAAAAAGCTAAGTACCCCGTTGGGGACCTTTTCTTGCCTCAGCCGATGTCAGAAATTACTGAAAAAGTTAACAATTGTCTTTCTTGTGGTAAACAAATACCTCATAAGTATTTCAACTCTTACTGTCTCCCTTGCCTGGGCCCAGACCACGACGTCTCGGCCTGTGTAGCCTGTGCTCGCTTCAACAAGCGCACTCTCAGGCTCCGGGCGGAGTTCGCTGAAGATTTTTCCGGCGATAATTTTGCTTACACCATGCCGTCGGATCTTCCGACATCGCAAACTCCCAAAAAGCGAAAAGACCGGGAACGACATCCTCGGCCCGCGTCTACCTCTGACTCCACTCCAAAACCTAGCGCGAGTGCTCCGGTTCCCTCTGAGACGGTCTCTCCACCGCTCCGAACCGAAGACACCGCATTACCGACGACTCCGATTCCAGACATTACTCCGCCAGTTATAGATTTTCCTCCGGATACCGCAACCGAGGAAATGCCCGAGACCATTGCTGTAGACAAGGTCACTCCTGCACGTGGAGCTGCCAGGCCCCCTGTGGCCATGTCTATTAAGGCCTACACTAGGGCTAAGGCAGCCAGCAAAACAAAGCATATTGCCTCTAAATCCTTACCTCAGCCGACTCCAGAGACTCAAATTATGTCCATGGCTGCTGATTTAATTTCCATGATTAGAGGTTCACAGGCCCATCCTGAGAGAGGATCCCAGCCTCCTCCTGATAAAAGGCCCCGGGTTTATCCCTCTGACCCTACTCCTTCAGATGAAGATTCTGAGGGCTCTGTCCACTCTGATAGCCAGGAAGAGCTCTTCCAGACCTATGAGGACTCGGATGCAGAAGATTCCATCCCCTCGGCCTCCCCTCCTGAGGATATTTCTTTTGGGGAAGTTCTGCACACCATGAAGGAACATTTCAAGTGGCAGGGTCAGGATTATTCTGATTCTAGGAAACGCCTTAGGACTTTCCTTAAGAAGCCTCAGCACAGGCCCTTAGCTATTCCTCCTGTACTTGAGGTTCTAGATGATTTGTATTCTGACTCTAGTGCTACCCCTGATTCTCTTCCTCCTGCTCCAGCCAAGCCAGACAGGTATTACAGGGTCCCGAAACTCATTCCCATTTATTCAGGGCCCATACTGTTGATTTGGAAACTATCTCACAGGGGCCTAAAGGAGTTTCAGCCTCCACCTCAAAAAATCCTTTGCCCTCCAACAGGGAAGCTAGGTCATTAGAGAGGTGGGGCAAAAAGGTTTACACATCCACTACCTTATCCATGAGAGCTTTAAATTGCCTTTTTCATATGTTACAATATCAGGATTATGTGTTAGAAGATTTACAAAAAAACATTAGCCACTCCTGATCCTTTAGACAGGAGGACTTTGCAGGAAGCTGTACATAACACTCAGCAAGTAAGCAATCACTTCCTGCAGTGTGGATATGATGCACTGGAAGCTTCATGTAGGGCAGCTATGACAGGGGCAGTCATTTGTAGACATGCTTGGTTAAAAGATCAACCTCTACCAGATCACGTAAAAGCAAAACTTCTGGATGCACCTTTGGAAAAGAGCAAGCTTTTTGGTACAAATGCTAAGGATGTGTTAAAGACCATCGAAGAAAAAGCAAAATCAGTTCAGACTGTGAAAGATTTCCTCCAGGTTCAACCCCCCAGATTCAGTAGGAATTGGCCTTCAAAAAACAGGTCCTTTCCTAATCCAGAAAAGTTTCAAAGGGGTAAGAACAGACGTGGCCGAGGAAGAGGCCATTACAGAGGCCCTTACAGGGGACGACAATGGCAGCCAGGAAACCAAAGAAGTGACGCAGGGGTTTCACCTGCCCCACAACCACAATCTCAATGACTTTCCTCTACTACCGCCTACCAGGGAACAACTAGAAGCTCCCTTGGGCAGGAAATTATCTCTGTTTGCAGAAAACTGGCACAGACTGACAAAGGACAAATGGATTTTGGACATTATAGACCGAGGGTACAGGTTTCACTTTCATACCTTACCAAGAAAACAAGGCATGCCAAACCTACCACAAAATCAGAGGGCAGAGGCTATCAAGCAAATCACTCTGCTGACTCGGATGAAAGCAATAGAAAGAGTTCCACAACAAGAACAAGACCAGGGCTTTTACTCAAGACTGTTCCTTGTTCCAAGAAAAGAATCTCAATGGAGACCAATACTGGACTTGTCCGCATTAAACACCTTTCTCATAGTACCAAAGTTCAAAATGCTGACTCTACAGCAACTCCTTCCCATGCTGGGCAAGGGGTCGTGGCTGACTACTCTGGACCTCAAGGAGGCATACCTGCATGTCCCTATCAGACACAGCTGCAGAAGATACCTCCGATTTCTTGCAGGGCCAGAGCATTATCAATTCTCAGCATTGCCATTTGGCTTATCTACTGCACCCAGAGTATTTACAAAATGCCTGGCTTCAGTAATTGCTCATTGCAGGCTCCAGGGTATACAAATTTACCCGTACCTGGACGACTGCCTCATACAAGCGGACGACAAATTGATGTTGACAAAAAACCTGGATTATGTCATACGATTACTTCAAGCTCTGGGATACACAGTCAACTTCCAAAAGTCAAGACTGCAGCCATCCCAGCAAATAATCTTCTTAGGAGCCAAACTAGACACAGCCTCTCAGATGGCTTACCTGACAGAAGACAAGCAAGAGAAGTTAACTCATTATTTCAAAGGTTTAGCAAAACTCACCCAGATGACTGCAAGGAGATTCCTACAGGCCCTGGGTTACATGGCATCCTGCATTCTCCTGGTCCCATTAGCAAAACTACACATGAGAAAGCTTCAGTGGTACCTAAAAAGCATTTGGTCTCAACACAGCAACAACTTGGAGACAATCATACCACTCATTCCATGCCTACAAAAGGAATTCCTATGGTGGGCCTCGGTGAGCCAGACAAACACAGGTATGTCATTCAAAAAACCACAGATAACACAGACCATGACTACAGACGCCTCAGACCTTGGATGGGGGGGCGCGCATGGAAGGCAGATGTATACAAGGACAATGGTCTCCAAAGGAAACACATCTGCATATAAACCAAAAGGAAATGCTGGCAGTAATGCATGCCATCGAGGCCTTTCAACACCAACTCCAGCAAGGCCATTTAATGATACGGACAGACAACACCACTGTGATGTGGTACATAAACAAGCAGGGGTGCACCCACTCTTACCCCCTTTGCAGACTGACAATGCAGCTTTGGGAGAAATCACTGAGCCTGAACATCCAGTTACAATCCCAGTTTTTTCCAGGAAAAGACAATGTGTTGGCGGACAGCCTAAGCAGGAATTTCACAGATCCACACGCGTGGAGGTTACATCCGAAGGCCTTCAGACAACTCACTTCGACATGGGGCAAGCCAGAAGTGGACCTATTTGCCTCTCACCTCAACCATCTTCTACCAAAATTTTGCACAAGGACATACCATCCAAAAGCTTGGAAAATAGATGCCCTCTCATTCAACTGGAACTCCCTAGCAATCTATGCATTCCCACCTCTGCCACTGATGACCTCAGTATTACTAAAGATCAAAGCAGAGAAACCCAAGGGAATCTTAATAGCTCCGGACTGGCCAAGACAATACTGGTACCCACTACTACGGAGCATATGTCACACCAGGAGGTGGGCCCTTCCCCAGTGGCCTCTACTTTTGACTCAACACAATTTCGAAACACTGCATCCAAATCTTCAGACACTGCAGCTAACAGCCTGGGAGATCCCATAAATAACTTCAGCTTATCTTTCTCCAAGGAAATTCAGCGGATATTAACAGAGGCTTGAAGACCATCCACCAGAAAGGTCTACTTAGCAAAGTGGAAAAGATTCAGCAATTGGAATACCAGCAAGGGGCATGATGCATCTTTGTTGAGCATCCCACTCATCTTGGAATATTTGGCAGATATGTTAAAGAACGGCCTCTCGTATTCTTCCATAAAGATACATGCATCTGCTATTTCAGCTAGATACAACACTGATCCTCCTGTTTTTTCTCACCCCTTATTAAGGCAATTCCTTAGGGGAGTCAAGAACATTAAGCCACCAAGGAAGGCCCCAGTGCCAGCCTGGTACCTCAATTTTGTCTTAGAAAAACTGACTCTACCTCCATTTGAGCCAGCAGCTTCAGTTGACTTGCAATTTCTCTCATGGAAGACAGCTTTCCTGTTGGCAATTACCTCAGCAAGAAGGGTTTCGGAGCTACAGGCCCTAATGGCAATACCACCCTTTATTATTTTTCACAGAGACAGGGTTTCATTAAGGACCAACCCTACTTGTATGCCAAAGGTGGTATCTAGGGTTTCTTTAAATCAAGCCATTCATCTGCCTGCTTTCTTCCCCAATCCTGAGAATAAGTGGGAAAGACTGTTGCATACCTTGGACATTCACAGACAACTTCGATACTACCTGGACAGAACCAAGGCCAGTAGGAAGTCTGAACAACTTTTTGTAGCTTACGCCCCTGCAGTACAAGGAAAAGCAATTTCCAAACAGACTATTTCTAAATGGATTGGACATTGCATCAGATTCTGTTATTCCTTTCATGGAAAGACTGTTCCAGCCAATGTCAGACCACATTCCACCAGAGCTACAGCCACCTCTACAGCATTCTTAAGAGGGGTGCCTACCAAGGACATTCTAGAAGCTGCTACATGGAGCTCCGTGCATACATTCTCCAAACACTACAATCTCCCTCTATACTCCAGATCCAGAGCAGGCTTTGCTTCGGCAGTCCTGCAGGGTTGGATTGCCACACCATCCTTTTCCTAGAGCATGCCTCCTCCCCCAGCTAAGCTATGGTATTCTACCCACATGTTATGACTGCAGTTGCATTCTTGAAGGACATAGTACAGTTTTGTACCTACCATAAATGTAGATGTCCGATAGACATGTAACTGCAGTCGGATTTTCCCTCCCTCCATACCCCTCTATGCCTAGGGTCCACTCCTATCCCTGTTTCTCTTAGCTGGGGATATCTGTTATGGTGTATTTGTTTTATTGCTCATTTATTTGTTTGGAATCCTGTTTTTGTCTTCCAATTTGATTACAGCCTTCCTTGGAGGGCACCTGGCATCTGGGGCAAGAAACACTGAAGAAAATGGCGTCGGCTGATGCTTATATACTCCAGCCGCTCTGACGTCGGAGAGAAATGCGACATCAGCCGACGTCGGACCCAGACTTGGAATCCGGCCGACCAAGGGCTGCCTGAGGCAAGACAACCCACATGATGTCCTTCATGGATGCATCTGCAGTCATAACAACTGGGTTGTCCTGTCATCAGGCAGCCCTTCAGTCGGCCGGATTCCAAAGTCCGGTCCGCTTCGCTGATGTCGCACTTCACCCGATGTCATCTCTGTTGGTCTTCGGTATATAAGCATCAGCCGGCCATTTTCTTCAGTCTTTCTTGCCGCGTGGCGAAGCAGAAGCTGTTCGCAAGTGCCGGTCGGTCGGATCCAGAGATTACTTCTACCGAATACTACAAGACTTCTAAAGCTAAGTACCCAATTGGGGACTCTTTCTTGCCTCAGCCGATGTCAGAAAAAGTTAATAATTGTTTAACCTGTGGGAAACAAATACCTCATAAAGATTTCCACTGCCTGCCCTGTTTAGGCCCAGCCCACACGTAGCAGCTTGTTCGTCCTGTGCTTCTTTCAACCGACTAACGCTTAGGCGTCGGTCAGAGTTTGCAGAACAGTTTTTCGGTTCTGACTTTGCATTATGCCGTGGACCCTCCGACTTCATTCTGCCAAAAAAAGACCGACACTCGCGGTCCACGGTTTCGCCGAAACCATGGTTAAGCAAACATGAGTGTCTCGGTTTTGGCGAAACCGAGAAAACTGATCAAACTACACCTGAAACTATCACTATAACTGAGGTCCCTGCTAACACTCTTGAATCGGCCTCAGAAATTTTACCCACTACGGTGCTTACCACTGACTTATCAGACACCATTCCCTTGGATGTCTCTACCCCAGCGGGTGCTGCTAGGCCTCCAGCAGCCATGTCCATTAAGGCCTTCGCCAGGGCTAAAGCAGCCAAGACTACTAAAACAGTGCCTGTTAAACCCCCTTCCACCAGGCCCTCTGCCAGTTCTCAAATGCTTACCTTGGCACAAGATTTAATTTCATTGATTAGAGGATCTCAATCTCACCCAGACAGTGCCTCTCAGCCCCCAGAGAAGAGACCTAGGGCAGAGCCCCCTGAGCCAGTGTCCTCTGATGATTCTGCTGATGAATCAGACATAACTGACCAGCCAGAGGCTCCTTTCTCCAATTTTGAAGATTCTGATGCTGAAGAATCCATTCCAGCTGCTTCCTCCAGAAGAATTCTCCTTTGGGAAACCTTGCATGCCATGCGAGAAGAGTTGCAATGGCAGCAACAGGATTATTCAGACTGCAGAAAAGACTTAGGACCTTTTGCACCTACCACAGCACAGGCCCTTAGCTATCCCTCCTGTTCTCTCTGTGGTGGATGATGCTTTCAATGATGCCTGCTCAGCTCCAGATTCTTTACCCCCAGCCCCTGCCAAACCAGACAGATTTTACAGGGTGCCAGATACTCATCACCACCTCTACAAGGCCCCTCTTGCAGACTCCCAAACTATATCCCAGGGTCCCAAGGCAGTAGCGACTATAGCTAAAACCCTGTTCCTTCTGAAAGGGAAGCAAGGTCATTAGACAGATGGGGTAAAAGTTTACACTTCAGCCACTCTTTCAGCTAGAGCTTTAAATTGTCAGTTTCACATGATACAATACCAAGAGTTTATGCTTGATCAGTTAACTAAAAAGCTAACCACTGATGAATCTCTTGATAAGAATTATGTATTAGAAATGGTAAATAACATACAGCAGGTTAGTAACCATTCTTTAAAATGTGGCTATGATGCACTGGAGGCTTCATTTAGATCAGCCATGACTGGCACAGTAATTAGAAGGCATGCATGGCTAAAGGAGCAAGCTTTACCGGATCATGTTAAATCTAAATTGCTTGATGCTCCTATGGATAAATCAAGTTTGTTTGGTACACCTGCCCAGCAGGTTATGAAGAAAATGGAAGAAAAGGCAAAATCAGTCCAGACAGTTAAAGAATTCTTGCAGGTTCAACCCCAAGGTTTAGCAGGAACTGGCCTGCCAAAAATTGGTCCTTTCCTGACTCCACAAGACCTCAAAGGGGCAGGAATAGGCGCTCCAGAGGCAGAAACCAATCCAGAGGGGGTGCCTACAGAGGACGACAGTGGCAAGGTAACAACAGAGGCGCAGACTCAACACCTTCCTCTACATCGACACGGCCACAGTGACTTAAACCTAAACCGGCCTACCAGGGAACAAATAGCAGCTCCTCTAGGCGAAAGCTAACCTTATTTTCAAAAACTGGCACCACATAACAAAGGACAAGTGGATTTTAACCATAGATCAAGGTTACCGGTTCCACTTCCACACTTTACCAGTCAAAGAGGAATGCCAAACCTACCTCCAAATCAAAAACAGAGGCTCTACAACAGATAATGGAATTAGCAAACATGAGAGCTGTGGAAAAGTGCCAACAGCAGAGCAAGGAAAGGGTTCTACTCCAGACTATTCCTAGTTCCAAGAAAGGAAAAAGTTGGAGACCAATTCTAGACCTGTCTACCCTAAATACTTACATCATTGTCCCAAAATTCAAAATACTGACCCTACAGCAACTTCTTCCCATGCTGGGCAAGGAGTGTTGGCTGGTAACTCTAGATCTCAAGGAGGCATACCTGCACGTCCCATTCGACCTATCTGCAGAAGATACCTCAGATTTCTTGCAGGATCAGAGCACTATCAATTCTCAGCATTGCCCTTTGGCTTATCTACTGCCCAGAGTATTCACAAAATGCCTGGCATCAGTAATCCATTGCAGACTACAGGAATTCAAATTTATCCATACCTGGACGACTGTCTGATACAAGGGACAACAAAAGCAAGCTGACAACAGATTTACAAAGGGTCATTTACTTGCTTCAAGCACTGGGATACACAGTCAATTTACAAAAGTCAAGGCTGATACCATCCCAGACAAGGACTTTCCTGGGAGGCGAATTGGACACAGTAAGGCAAATGGCATTCCTAACTACAGAAAAACAAAAAGAACTCCCTCTTTACTTCTTGGCACTAACAAATCTGAACAAGTTAACAGCAAGAAAAGTACTGCAGGCCTTTGGTTTCATGGCATCATGCATAATCTTGGTTCCATTTGCCAGACTACATATGAGAAAGCTTCAGTGGTACCTAAAGAATTTATGGTCCCAACACAGACACAGCCTAGAAACGGAAATTCCACTAATACCATGCTTAAAACAGGAGTTCCTATGGTGGGCTCACGCATGCCAGTCAAACCCAGGCCTGCCCTTTCAATAGGTCAAGCAAGCCAGACCATCACAACAGATGCTTCAGACCTGGGATGGGGGCACATATGCTGGACAAATGCGTGCAAGGATTGTGGACACAGGACCAACTTCACCTGCACATCAACCTAAAAGAAATGCTGGCAGTAAAACTGGCAATCCAAAAGTTCAGACCATTCCTCAAGGAAGGCCAGTTGATGATAAGGACAGACAACACCACAGTCATGTGGTACATCAACAAACAGGGAGGCACTCATTCCTACCCCCTATGCAGAATGACTTTGGAGCTGTGGACCCTGGCACTCAGCTACAACATCCAGTTACAGGCAATATTTGTACCAGGAAAAGAAAACTCTCTAGCAGATATGTTAAGCAGGACTACATCGGATGTCCATGAATGGCAGCTGCACCCGGACATCGTCAAGACCATCTCGAAGAAATGGGGAATGCCTCAGATAGATCTATTCGCATCACCTCTCAATCACCAGCTCAAAAAATTCTGCACAAGGACATTCCACCCACTAGCATGGAAAGTGGACTCGCTCTCCTTCAGCTGGAAAGGACTAACAGCATATGCATTCCCACCTCTTCCCTTGATACACAAAGTATTACTAAAAATCAAGGAGGAACGTCCAAGGATAATCCTGATAGCTCCAAACTGGCCAAGACAACATTGGTACCCACTGCTGAGGAGCATGTCTCGAACAATATGTGGCCAATACCCCTGATGCCCTTGATGCTAACTCAGAACAACTACAGCACCATGCATCCAAACCTAAAACGCTGCAACTGACTGCATGGAACATCACATAGCAGCTGCTAATACACAGCTTTCACAAAGAGTTAAAGACATTATTCTTGAAGCACGCAGACCTTCAACAAGAAGAAACTATGCTGGGAAATGGAAAAGGTTTGTCATTTGGAGCTCAGAAAGAGGTAAAGATGTATCAAACATAGATATGCCCAACATTCTGGAGTATCTGGCCGAACTACTTCATTCAGGCCTGTCCTATTCCTCCATCAAGATTCATGCATCTGCTATTTCAGCAGAATACAGCTTTGATCCACCTGTTTTTTCACACCCTTTGCTCAGGCAGTTCCTCAGAGGAATCAAGAATGTAAAACCTCCAAGGAAACCACCATTACCAGCCTGGGACTTGAACTTTGTGCTAGAAAAATTGACTCTATCACCTTTTGAACCAGCAGCAACAGCAGACCTGCAACACCTGTCATGGAAAACTGCTTTCCTACTGGCAATTACTTCAGCAAGGAGGGTTTCAGAACTACAGGCCTTAATGGCAGTGCAACCCTTTCTAATCTTCCACCAAGATAGAGTGTCCATGAGGACTAATCCTACATTTATGCCTAAGGTGGTATCCAGAGTGTCCTTAAACCAGGCAATCCACCTACCTACCTTCTTTCCCAACCCACAAAACAGAGGGAAAGAATACTGCATACCTTGGATGTACATAGACAGCTACGCTACTACTTGGACAGAACAAAAATAGCAGAAAGACTGACCAACTTTTCGTAGCCTATGCAACAGGAAGGGAAGGAAAAGCTATTTCCAAACAGACAATCTCCAAATGGATAGGAAATTGCATACGATTCTGTTACTCCTTCCATGGAAAGCAAATTCCACAGAACATAAGACCTTATTCTACAAGGGCAACGGCCACTACCACAGCCTTCTTACGAGGAGTGGCTACCAAAGACATTATTGAGGCGGCTACTTGGACCTCCGTGCATACATTTGCCAAGCATTATAATTTACCTCTATATTCAAGATCCCGAGCAGGGTTTGCCACTGCTGTTCTGCAAGGGATCCTAAACACACCATAATCTACCTTTATCCTCCTCCCCTAGTTGGCTATGGTATTCTACCCAGTTGTTATGACTGCAGATGCATCCATGAAGGACATAGTACAGTTTTGTACCTACCATAAATGTAGATGTCCTAATTGGATAGCATCTGCAGTCAGGATTACCCTCCCTCCCCTCTGTGGTACTCCTAGGGTGTTTACCCTTCTAATAGCTAGCTAGTGGGGGGACTTCTTTCATGGTGTATTTGTTTGTATTTATGTACATACATGCTTATTTTTGTGTTTACCTCTATCTTTTGGAAACATTGGCATCTATCCAAAATTTTTTAGCCTTCTAGAGGGCTTCTAGCATCTGGGGCAAGAAACACTGAAGAAAATGGTGTCGGCTGATGCTTATATACCCGAAGACCAACAGAGATGACGTCGGGTGAAGTGCGACATCAGCCGAAGCCGGACCCGGACTTTGGAATCCGGCCGACTGAAGGGCTGCCTGACGACAGGACAACCCAGTTGTTATGACTGCAGATGCTATCCAATTCGGACATCTACATTTATGGTAGGTACAAAACTGTACTTTGACTGCAGTTGCATGTCTATCGGACATCTACATTTATGGTAGGTACAAAACTGTACTATGTTCTTAGTGTTTCACTGTTGCATTCATAGGTTCATAGGTAGGTATTAGGCTATCTGCCCTAGGGCCCATACAAGCCTAGCCAAAAATGTACCCTGGCTTTCGCCACCCAAGAAAATTATTTTCCTATGCCCCTGTCGAGCAGAGCCACAGAAGTGATCCTCGGGGTGAATTTCCCATTTCCCATCCAATCATCAAGATATTTCTTGAAGAGTGCTAATGAGCTCTGTTTGACATAGGTAGTCTGTTCCAGAGTATGGGAAGTCTCTGGGACAGGAATCTATCCCTCCAGCATGTTCTGTTTATTGTAGTGACAAGGTTAAGGTCCCTAGAGCGTGTAGCTCGGAGGGATTGGGATTTCTTTAAGTGAAGCATGTCCAACAGCTCTGGGTTTGACATAGCTTTGTATGTTAGGCAGAGATCGCCCCTGAGTAGGCGATATGCGATGGAGTAAAGCTGTAGTTTTTTGAGATGGTCTGCATAGGGCATCTGTTTGAGGCCAGTAATCCTCTTTGTGAGGTATTTCTGTGGTCTTTCCAGTTGTTGTAGATGTCTTGAGGTACATACCAAAAGGGTGTTGTACTCTAAAATGAGTCTAATGAATGATGAGTAGAGGGGAACAATGACTTCTTTTTTTCTGTATGAGAATCCTTTTGTGATGAGATGAGCCACGTAGAAGGATTTCCTGACCACTGTGGCGATGTGATTATCAAAGGAGAAACTACTGTCCACCTGTGTCCCAAGGTCTCATCACATTTTCGGCATTAAGTAGACTACCAGCTATGTGGTAGTTCATGGGTACAGAGTTTTTACCAAAGGGGATGACAATACACTTTTTGGCATTGAGCTTCAGGCCATGGCTTTGACACCAGGTATCTGTCTCATTGAGGCCCTTTTGTAGTTTGTCCACGTCGTTAGGCGTTTAGATTATGGCTCCTAGTTTCAAGTCATCTGCAAACTTTGTTAGCAAAAGACCTTCTGTGTTGGCCTGCACTTCAGAGAAGTAGATACCAAACAGGAGAGGACCCAGGACTGAACCCTGTGGTACTCCACTTGTCACTGGTCTGATGTCGGATTTGGAATCCGCTACTTTCACAGTGTGGGTTCTGTCCGTGAGCCAGTTGGCAACCCATCTTATGACATAAGGATTTATACCTAGTTTAGTGAGCTTATCTATAATTCCATAGTGGGGGATGGTGTCGAAAGCCTTGGCGAGATCTAGATAAGATGTGTGAACCTTTTTGCCATCATCTATGGCTTTGGTGACTGCTTCAAAGAAGTCAGTCAGGTTTAGGAGACATGATCTGCCTTTTACAAATCCAAACTGAGTAGGATCCAGAGTTTGGAGATTACCAATGTCTTTGTTTATGAGTTCCATGATGATACGTTCCATGACCTTGCAGACCAGGCTCGTCAGGCTAATGGGGCGGTAGTTCCCGGGGTCCATTGTGGCTCCCCCTTTGTGGAGTGGGATAACTGTCGTGGTGCGCCATTCAGTGGATACAAAGCCTGAGGTGAGGCTGTGATTGAACATGGTACTTAGGTAGGGTGCCAGTTCATTCTGTAGTTCGTGTAGACGCAGCCTGGGATATTGTCAGGTCCCATGGATGCTGTGTTCTTGGCTTTGGAGAGTGTGTTTTTTACCTGTGCAGCCGTGATTATAGGAACTTTACATTCTTCCGGTATAGAGATGGGCCCTCTAGGGGCTGAGAGGGGGGTAAAGTTAGCACTGAACCTATCTGCTAGGATGTTGGCAATATCAGTTGGTTCTGTATATTTAGTGCCATTATGCTGTAACTCAGAGCAGATCTGAGTGTTCCCATTTAAATTCTTGACATAGCTATATAATGCTTTGTGGTTGTCTTGAGTCAGTGGCAATTTTGTTTTCGTAACTAGCTTTGGAGGATTTTATGAGGGATCTCCGCTTCTTACTGAGGTTGACCAGGGAGTTCCTCCAGTCATGGGATTTTACTCTTTTTTTGCAACAGTTTCTTTCTTCTGTTGTAGAGTTTGTTTATGGCAGAGGACCACCAGATTGGCTTCCTTTTTTTGGAGGATAACATCTTGGTTCTATTAGGGATAGCATGATCCATGCACTCGTGTAAGTGCTTATAAAGTGCATTTGTGTAGGATTCGGCAGTCATACCTCTATTGTCCGTCTGCAAGGGTGTCATGAAGTTTGCCACTTCTGTCTTAAGAAGTGTGAAGTTGGCTTTGTAGAAGCTTGCTACGATGGTTCCCTAATTGGAGCCGGCGGTGGGATGTGGATGTCTAGGCTGATTAGCTTGTGGTCGGATCTGACCAACGAGGAATTGACCTCTGGTGTGGAACACCGGTTTCTCATGTTGGTGATGACCAGGTCTAGGATATTGCTGCCCCTGGTGGGGGTGTGAATAAGTTGATCCAAGGCGTTGGAATATATGAATTCTAGAAAACGTTGAGCAAAAGAGTTGGTACATGAGTAGTTTTCCCAGTTAATGGTGGGGTAGTTGAAATCGCCCATTATTAGGGTGTTGGGTTGTACCCTAATACTTTCCAGTGTATCAAGAAATGGAGTGTGAATCCTGGGGCATGGTGGGGGGTCTGTAGCAAGCTACAGTTTGGATTGCGGTCTTGCCCAGAGTTAGTTGCACTTGGATAATCTTGGGTTATCTGCCTGCAGGTAGCCCTCAGTCAGCCCAAATACCAGAGTCTTGGGATTTCTGTGTCGGATGCTGTTGCCTCATTCATGACATCAAGTCTCATGGAGTATAAAACATGCCGCCTATGTCATTACATCAGCTTTTCTTGCCATGTGGGATCCCGAAGCAGAAGCAGTTTGCAAGTGCCAGTCAGCAGCAATCTGAAATTTTCGTTTTTCATATTTGAAGTTTTCTAAAGCTAATACCCCATTGGGATCCTTTTTTCTTGCCCTAACCGATGTCAGAAAAAGTTAACAATTGTCTTGCCTGTGGAAAGCAAATACCTCACAGAGATCTTCATTTTTACTGCGTCACCTGTTTAAGCCCAGACCATGACGTCCCTCGCTGTCGGTTTTGTGCCTTGTTCAAAGCCGAACTGTTCGTCATCAGGATATTTTTGTCTATAAATTCTTTCGCTCTCATTCTCCGTATTCCGAAATGGCTTTGGTAAGCCATCTGACAAAATGCAAAGGTAAAGACACAGAGAGACCGCGTAGGTCCAAAACTGCCGACGATGCTTCTATTAAGCTAGTCGCCAGTCCGCTGGTACTTGGTGAGGCGCTTTCGCAGCCCCTGTTACCCACTTCTACAGATTCGCAGGCCTCTACTGAGACCCATTCGGAGTCCGGTGTGCCGTGAGATGCTTCGACTATGGAACGTGCGGATGTCTCTACCTTGGATGGGTCCAGAGCCACTGTGCAGGCACCGGCTTCTGAGGCTGTATTCAGACCTTCTGCTGTTCGTATCAGACTACTTCATTAATGACTAGATTTAATGCATTTCTCAGGCTCCGAGTTCGCACTACGCCTAGGAAACCGACGACCAAAGCGCATTCTCAAGCTCCCATGCCACAGAAACAAATGCTTAGAATGGCTGAAGACCTTATTACTTAAATTAGGGGAAGCCATCCTTCCCCCTCTAAAAGAGAAATAATTGATTTTCCTTCTGATTCTTCAGACCATGAGTCTGATGACTCTGACCCCTGTGATTACCAGGACACATACCCTTATCTACCTGTGAGGACTCGGATGCAGAGGATTCAATTCCCTCAGCCCCCATAGGACCTTTCTTTTGGTGAAACTTTGCATTTCCTCTGGGAATTTTTAGACTTGTCTCAGCATAGGCCTCTAGCTATTCCCCCTGTCCTGGATATTGTACATGATGTCTTCATGGAATCCAGCCTTACCCCTGATACTTTACCACCTGCTTTTAGAAAGCCTGACAGATACTACAGAGTGTATATGACTCTCACAAATTTCTCTTTAAAAATCCCACTGCGGATCCAGAGACCATTTCCCAGGGACCTAAAGGTGTTAAGGATTCTACAGCCAAAAACCCTACCCCTTCAGAAAGGGATTCTAGGGCTCTAGACAGATGGGGTAAGAAGGTTTATACCTCTGCAACTCTTGCCATCAGGGCTTTAAATTGCCAGTTTCACATGTTGAAGTATCAGCAGCATATTATTGATCTTTTTAAACAAAAAATGTTGTTGATTCCTGATTGTGCAGAAAATAAGGACTTACAAGACTTGATACATTCTGCAAACCAATTTGGTAAACATACTTTGCAGTGTGGTTTTGGGTCTGTTCTGAGAAGGCATGCTTGGCTGAAGGAACAAATCTTTCCAGGCCATGTCAAAGCAAAATTACTTGATGCTCCATTAAACCAAGAATGTTGACTGTAAAGCAGAAAAAGTTCTTAAAAAGATGGAGGAAAAAGCTAAATCCGTGCAAACAGTTAAAGATTTCTTGCAGGTACAGCCACCTAGATTCAGTAGGCATTGGCCTTCAAAAAACTGGTCCTTTCCAGTCCCTTCCAGACCTTCTCAGCCCAAACCCAGGGGCAGCAGACCACAAAGACTATAGTCTCTGGGTATGCACATATCTAAACAATGGAGTGCTCCCTCCTCAAAAACTGGGAGTGGTAAGCCACCCCCCCCCTACAGAAAACGTTCACAATGACTTGTCCTTAATCCTTCCCAGCCATCCCCAAGTACTTGCACCCCTTGGAGGAAAACTCGCCCTGCATGCAAAAAAAGTGGGAGTATATTACCCAGGACAGATGGGTCTTAAACATTGTATCCCAGGGATACAGATTCTATTTCCACTGTCTGCCAACCCCAAGTGGATTGCTGGACCTTCCTCCAAACCAGTGGACAGAGGCCCAAAAGCAAGTACTTTCTCTTCTCAGTATCAGGGCTTTTCAACCTGTGCCAACAGAGCAAAAGGGACAGGATTTCTACTTCAGCCTGTTCCTGGTGCTCTATTCTGAATCTGTCATCCCTAAACACCTTCCTGGTGGTACCAAAATTCAAAATGTTTACACTCCAGCAGCTCCTTCCTATGCAAGCCAAGGACTCCTGGCTAGTCACCCTAGACTTAAAAGAATCTCATCTGCACATCCCCATAAGGGAATCTTGCAGGAAATATCTACGCTTCAGGGCAGGCTCTATGCACCGTCAGTTCTCTGCACTTTCCTTTGGCTTATCTACTGCACCCAGGGTATTCACAAAGTGCCTGGCTCCAGCCATTGCTTACTGCAGGCAGAGAAAATTCAAATTTACCCATACTTTGACGATTGCCTGATTCAGGCAGACAGTCAGGAATTGCTACTTCAGCACCGGATGTTTGTAAACACTCCTAACTTTTCTGGGGTATACCATCAATGAAAAGAAATCACATCTGGTACACAGCCAAAAGATTGTGTTCCTGGGAGCAAGCTTGAACACAACTTCCCAGGTGGCATTCCTCACTCCAGAAAAGCAGGTTTATTTGACAACTTATTTCAAACTACTGGCCACCGAAACCCAGCTATCTGCAAGAAAAATACTGCAAGCCCTAGGTTCATGGCCTCATGTATGCTACTGATTTCATATGCAAGACTGCATATGAGGAAACTTCAATGGTACTTAAAAAGTGTCTGGTGTCAACATTCCCAGGACCTGGAAACAGTGAATATCCTTCATGGATGCATCTGCAGTCATAACAACTGGGTTGTCCTGTCGCCAGGCAGCCCTTCGGTCGGCCGGATTCCAAAGTCTGGGTCCGGCTTCGGCTGATGTCGCACTTCACCCGACGTCATCTCTGCTGGTCTTCGGGTATAAAGGCATCAGCCGACGCCATTTTCCTCAGTCTTTCTTGCCGTGTGGCGCCCGAAGCAGAAGCTGTTCGCAAGTGCCGGTCGGTCAGATCCAGAGATTACTACTACCGAATACTACTTCGAAGACTTCTAAAAGCTAAGTACCCCATTGGGGACTCTTTCTTGCCTCAGCCGATGTCAGAAAAAGTCAATAACTGTTTAACTTGTGGGAAACAAATACGTCATAAAGATTTCCACTCTTACTGTTTGCCTTGTTTAGGCCCAGACCACAACGTAGCAGCCTGTTCGGCCTGTGCTTCCTTCAACCGACACGCTTAGGCATTGGTCGGAGTTTGCTGAACAGTTTTTCGCTCAGATTTTGCGTACATTATGCCGCCGGATCCTCCGACTACCCAAATTGTTAAAAAGCAAAGAAAAGACCGACACTTCGGTCCGCGGTTTTGGCCGAAACCACGGTTAAGCAAACCGCGAGTGTCTCGGTTTCGGCCGAAACCGAGAAAACTGATCAAAATACAGCCGAATCAATGGCTACTACTGAGGTTCCTGCTACTTTACTTGAATCAGCCTCAGAAATTTTACCTACAACTGTGGTTACTACTGACTTATCAGACACCATCCCTTTGGATGTCTCTACCCCAGCACGTGGTGCTGCTAGGCCTCCTACAGCCATGTCTGTTAAGGCCTTTGCCAGGGCTAAAGCAGCCAAATCTACTAAATCAGTGCCTGTTAAACCCTCCTCAACCAGGCCCACTTCTAGTTCACAAATGCTTACTCTGGCAGAAGATTTAATATCCTTAATTAGGGGATCTCAATCTCACCCAGACAGGGCCTCTCAGCCCCCAGAAAAGAGACCTAGAGCAGAGCCCCCCCGAGACTGTTTCCTCTGATGATTCTGCGGATGACTCAGATATTACAGACCAGCCAGAGGCTCCTTTTTCCAATTATGAAGACTCCGATGCTGAAAAATCCATTCCAGCTGCCTCTCCACCAGAGGAATTCTCCTTTGGGGAAACCTTACATGCCATGAGAGAACATTTCCAATGGCAGGAACAGGATTTCTCAGATTCCAGAAAAAGACTTAGAACTTTTCTGCACTTACCACAACATAGGCCCTTAGCTATACCTCCTGTCCTTTCTGTTGTGGACGATGCATTTAATGATGTCTGCACTGCACCTGATTCCTTACCTCCAGCCCCTGCCAAACCAGATAGATTTTACAGGGTGCCAGACACTCATCACCACCTATACAAGGCCCCACTTGCAGACCCCGAAACTATATCCCAGGGGCCTAAGGCAGTAGCCTCGACCACAGCAAAAAACCCTATTCCTTCTGAAAGGGAATCCAGGTCTTTAGACATATGGGGCAAAAAAGTTTACACCTCTGCTACTCTCCCAGCTAGAGCTTTAAACTGTCAGTTTCACATGATACAATACCAAGAGTTTATGCTTGAACAGTTAACTAAAAAGCTATCCTCTGATGACTCTATAGATAAGAAATATGTATTAGAAATGGTAAATAACATACAACAGGTTAGTAACCATTCTTTAAAATGTGGCTATGATGCACTGGAGGCTTCATTTAGATCAGCCATGACTGACACAGTGATAAGAAGACATGCATGGTTGAAGGAACAGGCCTTACCGGATCATGTTAAAGCTAAGTTATTAGATGCTCCTATGGATAAGGCCAGTTTGTTTGGTACACCTGCCCAGCAGGTAATGAAGAAAATGGAAGAAAAGGCAAAATCTGTACAAACGGTTAAAGATTTCTTACAGG
The DNA here is from genome assembly GCF_019279795.1 of Protopterus annectens. Lineage (NCBI taxonomy): Eukaryota > Metazoa > Chordata > Ceratodontiformes > Protopteridae > Protopterus > Protopterus annectens. The sequence continues at coordinate 148,063,448 of NC_056747.1, read as the reverse complement.
TTCAGCCCCAAGGTTTAGCAGGAACTGGCCTGCCAAAATTGGTCCTTTCCTGACTCCACAAGATCCCAAAGGGGCAGGAATAGACGTTCCAGAGGCAGAAATCAATCCAGAGGGGGTGCCTACAGAGGACGACAGTGGCAAGGTAATAAGAGGCACAGACACAGCCACTACCACTGCAACAGGACAATCACAGTGACTTGACTCTAACTCCGCCTACCAGGGAACAAATAGCAGCACCACTAGGCGGAAAATTAGCCTTATTTTCGAAAAATTGGCACTATATCACAAAAGACAAGTGGATTTTGCAAACCATAGACCAAGGTTACCGGTTCCACTTCCACACATTACCAGTCAAAGAGGAATGCCAAACCTGCCTCCAAATCAAAAAATAGAAGCTCTACAGCAGATAATGCAATTAACAAAGATGAGAGCTGTGGAAAGAGTACCAATGACAGAACAAGGCAAAGGATTCTACTCCAGACTATTCCTAGTTCCGAGAAAAGAAAAAAGTTGGAGACCTATTCTCGACCTGTCCATCTTAAACACATACATCATTGTCCCAAAATTCTAAATGCTGACCCTACAGCAACTTCTTCCCATGCTGGGCAAGGAGTGTTGGCTGGTAACTCTAGATCTCAAGGAGGCATACCTGCACGTCCCCATTCGACCAAATTGCAGAAGATACCTCAGATTTCTTGCAGGATCAGAGCACTATCAATTCTCAGCATTGCCCTTTGGCTTATCTACTGCGCCCAGAGTATTCACAAAATGCCTGGCATCAGTAATCGCCCACTGCAGACTACAGGGAATCCAAATTTATCCATACCTGGACGACTGCCTGCTACAAGCGGACAACAAAAGCAAGCTGACAAAGATTTACAAAGGGTCATTTACTTGCTACAAGCCCTGGGATACACAGTCAATTTACAAAAGTCAAGGCTGATACCATCCCAAACAAGGACATTCTTGGGCGCGGAATTGGACACAGTAAAACAAATGGCATTCCTAACTGCAGAAAAACAAAAAGAACTCCCTCTTTACTTCTTGGCACTAGCAAAACAGAACAAGCTAACAGCAAGAAAAGTTCTGCAGGCCTTGGGCTTCATGGCATCATGCATAATCTTGGTCCCACATGCCAGACTGCATATGAGAAAACTACAGTGGTACCTAAAGAATTTATGGTCCCAACACAGGCACAGCCTAGAAGCAGAAATACTACTAATCCCATGCCTAAAACAGGAGTTCCTATGGTGGGCTCAAACATGCCAGTCAAACCCAGGCCTACCCTTTCACAACTTTCGAGCAAGCCAAACCATCACAACAGACGCCTCAGACCTAGGATGGGGGGCTCACATGCTGGACAAATGCGTACAGGGATTGTGGACTCAGGACCAGCTACACCTGCACATCAACCAAAAAGAAATGCTGGCAGTAAAACTGGCAATCCAAAAATTCAGACCATTTCTCAAAGAAGGCCATTTGATGATAAGGACAGACAACACCACAGTCATGTGGTACATCAACAAACAGGGAGGCACTCATTCATACCCCTATGCAGAATGACTTTGGACCTTTGGAACCTGGCACTCAGCTACAACATCCAGTTACAGGCAATATTTGTACCGGGAAAGGAGAACACTCTAGCAGACATATTAAGCAGAACCACCTCAGATGCTCACGAATGGATGCTACACCCGGACATCTTCAAGGTAATCACAAAGAAATGGGGAATGCCGCAGATAGATCTATTCGCCCTCTCAATCACCAGCTCAAAAAATTCTGCACAAGGACATTCCACCCACTTGCATGGAAGGTGGATTCGCTCTCCTTCAGCTGGAAAGGTCTGACAGCATATGCATTCCCACCTCTTCCCGTGATACACAAGGTATTACTAAAAATCAAGGAGGAACGTCCAAGGATAATCCTGATAGCTCCGAACTGGCCAAGACAACACTGGTACCCATTGCTGAGGAGCATGTCTCGGGACAAAATGTGGTCAATACCCCTGATGCCTTTGATGTTAACTCAGAACAACTACAGCATCATGCATCCAAACCTAAAAACTTTGCAACTGACTGCATGGAACATCACATAGCAGCAACTAATCCAGATCTTTCCCAAAGGGTTAAAGACATTATCCTTGAAGCCCGCAGACCTTCAACAAGAAGGAACTACGCAGCAAAATGGAAAAGGTTTGTCATTTGGAGTGCTGAAAGAGGAAAAGACGTGTCGAATATAGATATTGCTAACATTCTGGAGTATTTGGCAGAGCTTCTACATACAGGCCTGTCCTATTCCTCCATCAAGATACATGCATCAGCTTTTTCAGCAGAATACAGCTTTGATCCACCTGTCTTTTCACATCCTCTACTCAGGCAGTTCCTCAGAGGGATCAAGAATGTAAAACCTCCTAGGAAACCACCATTGCCAGCTTGGGACTTGAACTTTGTGCTAGAAAAGTTGACACTCCCTCCTTTTGAACCAGCAGCAACAGCAGACCTACAGCATCTATCATGGAAAACTGCTTTCCTACTGGCAATAACCTCAGCAAGGAGGGTTTCTGAACTTCAGGCCCTAATGGCAGTACAACCCTTCCTAACCTTCCACCAAGATAGTGTCCATGAGAACTAATCCTACATTTATGCCTAAGGTGGTATCCAGAGTGTCTTTAAACCAGGCAATCCACCTACCTACCTTCTTCCCAACCCACAAAACAGAGGGGAAAGAATGCTGCATACCTTGGATGTACATAGACAGCTACGCTACTACCTGGACAGAACCAAAAGTAATAGAAAAACTGACCAGCTTTTTGTAGCCTATGCAACAGAAAGGGAAGGAAAAGCAATTTCCAAACAGACAATCTCCAAATGGATAGGAAATTGCATACGATTCTGTTACTCCTTCCATGGAAAACAAATTCCACAGAACATAAGGCCTCATTCTACAAGGGCAACAGCCACTACCACAGCCTTCTTACGAGGAGTGGCAACCAAGGACATTATTGAGGCGGCTACTTGGACCTCCGTGCATACATTTGCCAAGCATTATAATTTACCTCTGTATTCCAGATCCCGAGCAGGGTTTGCCACTGCTGTACTGAAAGGGATCCTAACCACACCATCATTTATTCTTCCTCCTCCCCTAGTTGGCTATGGTATTCTACCCAGTTGTTATGACTGCAGATGCATCCATGAAGGACATAGTACAGTTTTGTACCTACCATAAATGTAGATGTCCGAACTGGATAGCATCTGCAGTCAGGATTACCCTCCCTCCTTCCCCTCTGTGGTACTCCTAGGGTATTTACCCTCCTAATAGCTAGCTGGTGGGGGGAGTCTCTTATGGTGTATTTGTTGGTATATATGTACATACATGCTTATTTCTTGTGTTTGCCTTCTTTTTGGAAACATTGGCATTTATCCAAAATTTAGCCTTCCAAGAGTGCAACTGGCATCTGGGGCAAGAAACACTGAGGAAAATGGCGTCGGCTGATGCCTTTATACCCGAAGACCAGCAGAGATGACGTCGGGTGAAGTGCGACATCAGCCGAAGCCGGACCCAGACTTTGGAATCCGGCCGACCGAAGGGCTGCCTGACGACAGGACAACCCAGTTGTTATGACTGCAGATGCTATCCAGTTCGGACATCTACATTTATGGTAGGTACAAAACTGTACTTTCCTATCATTCCGTACCTAAGGACAGAGTTCCTTTGGTGGGCAGCGGCTTGCAACCACAACAAGGGACTCCCTTTCTCACAACCCCCCGCTGTCCAAACTCTGACAACAGACTCATCAAACTATGTATGGGAGGGCCACATAGGTTCATAGGTTGGTACTAGGCTGTTGGCCCTAGGGCCTGTACAAGCCTAGCAATAACAATTCCCTGGATATTTCTTCCCACAATATTTACTTCCCTGGACCCCTGTCTAGCAGGGCGACTGATGTAATCCCCGGGGTGAATTTCCTATCTCCCATCCAATCATCAAGGTTCGTTTAGAAGAGGGCCAAGGAGGAACTCTGCTTGACATGTATGGGCAGTCTATTCCAGAGTATGGGGAGTCTCTGGGTCAGGAACTTATCCCTCCAGCATGTTTTGTTCATTGTGATGATAAGGTTTAGATCCCTGGAGCGTGTGTCTCTGAGGGATTGAGATTTCTTTAAGTGGAGCATGTCCAACAGCTCAGGGCTTGATGTGGCCTTGTATGTTAAGCAGAGATCGCCTCTGAGTAGACGATATGCCACAGAGTATAGCTGGAGTTTTTTTTAGACTGTCAATATAGGGCATCTGCTTTAGGCCTGTGATTCTTTTAGTGAGGTATTTCTGCAGCCTTTCCAGCTGTTGCAGATGTCTTGTGAGGTATATACCAAAACGGGATTTTGTACTCTATAATGGTTCTAATGAGGGATGAGTACAGTGGGACAATGACCTCCTTTTTTCTGGGTGAAAAGCTCTTAGTGATGAGCTGTGCCACATAGAAGGATTTCCTGACTTTTGTGGCAGTGTGGTTATCGAAGGTGAGACCACTGTCCACCTGTGTCCCCAAGTCCCTCATCACACTTTCGGTGTTTAGTGTACTGCCACCTATGTGGTAATTCATGGGTGCATGTTTTTTTCCCATAGGGGGTAACTATACGTTTCTTGGCATTAAGCTTGAGCCCATGGCTCTAGCACCAAGCATCTGTTTCTGTAAGGCCCTTTTGTAGAATATCCACGTCATTTGGGGATTCAATAATGGTTCCCAGTTTGCAGTCATCTGCGAACTTTGTTAGCCAGAGTCCCTTAGTGTTGGCCTATACTTCAGAGAAGTAGATGCCAAACAAGAGCGGTCCCAGGACTGAACCTTGAGGTACTCCAACTTGTCTGGAACTGGATTTGGAGTTGGCTACTTTTGCAGTCTAGGATCTGTCAGTAAGCCAGTTGGCAACCCATCGAGTTATGTAGGGATTTATGTCCAGCTTAGTACGTTTATCTATGATTCCAGAGTGGGGGATGGTGTTGAAGGCCTTGGCGAGGTCCAGATAGGCTGTGTTTACTGCCTTACCCTTGTCCACAACTCTGGAGACTGATTCGAAGAAGTCAGTCAGGTTCAGGAGACGAGATCGGCCCTTCACGAACACATGGCAGGCAAATACATTCGAGGTAAATGGAGCCCAGGACAAATTCACCTGCATATCAAATGTTAAATGTACAGAATGCACTGACAGTCTTAAAATACCTTATCCTGCCAGGAGAACTCCTGATAAAGACAGACAACACCAGAATTATGTGGTATATAAACAAGCAGAGGGGAACTCACTCCCACCCACTTTGCAGGTTAGCCATGGCTCTGTGGAACACAGCCTTAAGCAACCATGTACACCTGCAAGATCAGTTCTTGCCAGGCAATCAAAATTCACTGGCAGACGACTTAAGCAGAAATCTAATGGACCCACACAAGTGGAAACTGGAACCAAACTCATTCAAACTTCTGATACACAGGTGGGAGGCACCAGAGGTGGACCTCTTTGCATCCCCCCAAAACCATCAACTAAACAAATTTTACACCGGACTTCCCCACGGCCAAGCTTGGAAATTCAATGCCCTATCCTTCACATGGGAAAACCTCTCAATCTATGCCTTTCCCCCTCTGCCCCTCTTTCCAAAATTACTCCTCAAGATCAAACAGGACAGGCCAAGGACGATCCTTGTTGCACCAGTCTGGCCACGCCAGCACTGGTACCCACTCCTACGCAGTCTGACAGTGCCACCCTGGCACCTACGTCAGACCCCCTCTCTGTTCTTCCAGCAGGAGGGACAGATTTTGCATCCTCAGCTGCAAACCCTGAACCTGGCAGCCTGGCTTATTTCCTGAATACATCACCAGCAACCCTCAGCAAACAGGTGCTGGATGTTATCCTTGAGGCCAGGAGGCCCAGAACTAGGAAGTCCTACTCAGAAAAGTGTAATAGTTACTGTTCTTGGAGCCAGTCTCAAGGGAAGGACACAGCCGTGCCCCCCATTGCCTCAAATTTTAGATTACTTAGCAGAGCTGCTCCACAAAGGCCTATCCTTCTCATCACCTAAGATTCATGCTTCTGCCATCTCAGCTTATTATAAAACTGAGCCACCCCTCTTCTCTCACCCTCTGATCAAGTAGTTCCTGAGAGGAGATAATTTAAGACCCCCCAAGGAGAGCTCCCACTCCTTCTTAAGACCTTAACTTTGTACTAGAGAAGCGCACGCTTCCCCCTTTTGAGCCTGCTGCTACAGCAGAGTTAAAATTCCTCTCTTGGAAAACAGCCTTGCTGCTAGCCATCACTTCAGCAAGAAGAGTGTCTGAGTTACAGGTCCTTATGGCTGTGGAACCCTTCATTATCTTCCATGCGGACAGGGTTTCCCTCAGGACTAACCCATCGTTTATGCCCAAGGTGGTATCCAGTGTGGCTTTAAACCAGTCCATCCATTTGCCAACCTTTTTTCCTAATCCTCAGAATAAAGGGGAAAGGATCCTTCACTCCTTGGACGTGCACAGACAGCTCAGGTTCTACCTTGACAGGACTAAACCTTTCAGAAAGTCTGACCAGCTGCTAGTCAGGTTTGCTACAGGGGCAGAGGGCAAGGCCATTTCGAAACAAACCATTTCTAAATGGATAGGACACTGCATCCATTTCTGCTGCAGACACCATGGAAAACCTGCCCCACAGGGGATTAGGCCTCATTCCACTAGGGCTATCTCAATCTCTACAGCTTTTCTCAGGGGAGTCCCTATCAGGAGCATCCTGGAAGCTGCAACCTGGAGTTCTGTACACCCCTTCACCAAGCATTACCACTTGCCTATCTTTTCTAAATCCAGAGCTGGATTTGCCACAGCAGTCTTACAAGGCCTGCTAGCCAGCCCTACTATTTCTGGACTGCCTCCACCCTTCCTCAGCTTTGGGAATCAACCCAAGTGTGATGACTGCAACAGTGAAACACTAAGAACATAGTACAGATGTGTACACTTACCAGAAATGTAGATGTTCGAGTGTATTCACTGTTGCAGTTCCTGGTTACCCTCCCTCCAGCCCCCTGTCTTTCTGTACTTTCTACCTATCCTCTGTTTGCCCATATGTTATGGAAATGGTATTTACTTTTTACTGAAGGTGTTCCACACCATTTGATTGATTCCTATTTTGGGGGCTCCTGACATCTGGGGCCAGAAAAACTGATGTAATGGCATCTGCTGCATGTTTTATACCCCTGACGACCTGATGTCCTGGATGAGGCGACCACATCCGACGCAGAAATCCCAAGACTCTGGTATTTGGGCAGACTGAGGGCTACCTGCAGGCAGATAACCCAAGTGTGATGACTGCAACAATGAATACACTCTAACATTTATGGTAAGTGTACACAACTGAACTATATGGAAAGTGCATTTTTTCTTATGTTACTTTTTCGCTCACTCATTTTACAGGGTTGCAAGTAGGCCTCCTGAAAGAGCTAGGAGATATACTCTCCAAGGTTCAGTAGCTGAAGTGGTTGCAGATAGTGTCCTCTCAGATGTTCTTCATGTTTCACTGTTGCAGTCATAACATTTGGGTAATCTGCTGGCAGGTTGCTCTCAGTCGGCCTGAATAACAAAGTCTTGGGTCCTGCGTTGGTTCCAGTCTCCTCTTCCATGACGTCAGGTCATCGGGGGTATAAAACATGCAGCCGACGCCATTTTAATAAGTCTTTCTTGCCGCGCGGTGCCCGAAGCAGAAGCAGTTCGCAAGTGCCTGTCGGCCGACTCCAGTTCTGAAACTCGAAAACGAAAATTTCAGCAGTCTTCAAACTAAAGCTAAGTACCCCGTTGTGGAAACTTTTTCTTGCTCCTTACCGATGTCAGTAACAGTTAATAATTGCATTACTTGTGGGAAGCAAATATCTCATAAGGATTTTCATTTGTACTGTAGTACTGTATTCCTTGCCTAGGCCCTGATCACAATGTGCCTTGCTGTCGTTTTGTGCTAAATTTAACCAATGCACTATTAAGCGTCGGTATATTTTTGCTTCTAAATATTTTGGCTCAAGATTTAACAACCCTGAAATGTCATCTGTTAGTAATCCGACTACCGAAGTTTACAAAAGACGCAAGGAAAAAGAGACAGTCTAAGTCCAAAACCGACGAAGAAGCTTCACCTAAGCCAGTCGCCGGTTCGCCGGTACTCAGTGAGGTGCTTTCGCTGCCCCCGATACCCGCCACTTTTGAGTCACAGGCCTCTACTGAGACCCATTCTGAGTCCAGTATGCCGCGAGATTCGCAAAGTATTGAACCCGTGGATGTCTCCCCCTTGGATGGGTCTGGAGCCGCTGAGCAGGCACCGGCTTCTGAGGGTGTTTTCAGGCCTCAACATTTTTATATTAAACCGACGCCATCAAAAAAAACAAGGTCAAAAACAACTTCTATGTCTAAAATACTGATGCATGAGGCCCCTATGCCTAAAAAACAAATGATCAAAATGGCTGAGGATTTAATTACCTTGATCAGCCCCCCCAGGCAAGGCACTGGTTACAAATCTTCAGATCAGGTTTCCATTTCTTCTGATCAGGAATTTTCTTTTCCACCTTTTGAGGATTCTGATGCAGAGGAATCCATCCCATCTGCATCTCCTCCTGAGGATTACTCTTTTGGAGAGACTTTGCATACTTTAAGTGAACATTTTCACTGGGAGAGTCAGGACTTGTCTGAATCAAAAAAGAGGCCTCGGGATTTCCTCATTCTTCTCAGCATAGGCCTTTGGCAATACCTCTTGTATTAGACATTGTTGTTGATGTGTTCTCGGAATAAAGCATGGCTCCTGATTCCCTGCCTCTGGCTCCTAGTAAGCCAGACAGATCTCACAGGGTTCCTGACTCCCGCAAATTTCTTTTAAAAAATCCTGCTGCTGATCCTGAGACTATTTCTTAGGGTCCCAAGGGTGTTCAGGCTTCTACAGCCAAAAGTCCTACCCCTTCTGATAGAGAGTCCAGGGCGCTGGATAGATGGGGTAAGATGGTTTATACGTCTGCAACCTTGGCAATCAGGGCTTTACACTGCCAGTTTCATATGCTTTAAATATCAACAGCATGTTATGGGCTTACTAAAACAGAAAATGATGATTTCTGATTGTGTGGAAAATAGAGTTACAGGATTTATTGCATTCAGCAGAACAGGTTGGAAAGCATACTTTACAATGTGGTTTTGATTCCTTGGAGGCCTCTTGCAGGGCTGCCGTTACTGGATCTTGAGATAAGAAGGCTTGCCTGGCTCAAGGAGCAAAATCTGCTTGATCATGTTAAAGCTAAATTGTTGGATGCCCCTTTGCAGCATGATACTCTGTTTGGTAATAAGGCAGAAGAGGTTTTAAAGAAAATGGAAGACAAAGCTAAATCTATGCAAACTGTAAAATATTTCTTGCAAGTGCAGCCACCCAGGTTCAGTAGGCACTGGCCTACTAAAAATTGGTCCTTTCCTGTGTCCAACAGAACCACTCAGAGCAAACCCAGGCGCTCAAAAGGCTCCAGATATTAATCACAGGGATCTTACAGGTCAAAGCAATGGGGTGCCTCCACTGCCAAAACTCCACCTCCAAATCTGGAAGTAACAAAGCACAACCCTACAGTAAGCAGTCTCAATGACTTTCCTCTACCATCTCCAAGCACTTATCTTTTGGCAGCTCCCTTGGGGGGAAAAGTAGCACTTCATACTCAGAATTGGCAGTTAATTACCCAGGACAAGTGGGTATTAAACATAGTATCCCAGGGGTACAGATTTAATTTCCATACTTTGCCAGTTCCAAACAGATGGCTGGATCTGCCACAAAACCAGTGGGCAGAGGCCCAGAAACAATTAATGTCCCTCATGGATATGGGGGCTATTAAACCGGTACCAGAAAAGGAAAAAGGACAAGGATTTTATTCAAGACTTTTCTTGGTACCCAGAAAAGACAATTCATGGCATCCAATATTGGACTTATCAATTCTGAACATGTTCCTGGACATTCCAGAATTCAAAATGCTGACTTTACAACAGCTACTGCCTATGCTATGTAAGAATGCTTGGTTAGTAACTCTAGAAATAAGAGGCATACCTGCATATCCCAATAAGGAAATCTTGCAGAAGATACTTCCACTTCAAAGCAAGTTTTTTGCATTACCAATTCTCTGCACTGCCCTTTGGCTTATCTACTGTTCCCTGGGTCTTTACATAGTGCCTGGCACCAGTAATTGCATTCTGCAGACAAAGAAACATTCAAATGTATCCTTATCTGGATGATTGTCTCGTTCAGGCAGAGGACATGGACACTCTTCTTCAGCATCTGGCATTTGTAAAAAGGCTTCTAGCATGCCTAGGGTACACCATAAATGAAAAGAAATCATAACTGGTACTCTCTGAAATAATTACATTCTTGGGTGCAAGCTTGACTACAACTACCCAGATGGCTTACCTCACACCAGACAAACAAATGCAACTGACAACATATTTCAAACAAATGGCAACAAAAACCCAGTTATCTGCAAGACAAATTCTGCAGGCTTTGGGGTTCATGGCATCCTGCATTCTACTAATTCCATATGCGAGACTGCATATGAGGAAACTTCAGTGGTACCTAAAAAGTTTATGGAGTCAACATTGTCACAGCCTGGAAACAATGATTTCTCTCATTCCCTGCCTACAACAGGAGTTTCTTTGGTGGGCAGAGACATGTCACCAAAACAAGGGACTGTCATTCACTCTACCCCCTGCCACCCAAACCCTAACTACAGACGCATCAGACTATGTCTGGGGGGCCCATCTGGCAGGGAGATGCATTCAGGGCAAATGGAGCCCAAACCAAATGAATCTGCATAGCAACCAGAAAGAAATGCTAGCTGTTCAGAATGCTCTGACAGCCTTCAAGGACTTACTTCATCCAGGACAACTGCTGATAAAGACGGACAACACCACAGTTATGTAAACAAGCAAGGGGGTACCCACTCCTACCCCCTTTGTAGACTAGCCATGGCCTTGTGGAACACAGCCTTGACTTGGCAAATGCATCTTCAACCTCATTTCCTGCCAGGAAAGCAAATTACTCTGGCAGACCTAAGCAGCAATCTTATGGACCTACACGAATGGAAACTGGATCCACAAATCTTCAGCATGTTAACACAGAAATGGGGGAGCCCAGACATAGATCTATTTGCCTCTCCCCAAAACTATCAGTTGGACAAATTCTGCACAAGAACTCATCCCAAAACAGCATGGAAAGTGGATGCTCTATTCTTCAGCTGGAAAAACCTATCAGTCTATGCCTTTCCCCCTGTGCCTCTACTCTCCAAGGTCTTACTAAAAGTCAGACAGGAAAACCCAAAAATGATTCTAATTGCTCCAGACTGTCCTCACCAACACTGGTACCCGCTTCTGAGGAATGTGTCACACCTTCCTCCATGGTACATGCCTCAAACACCTCATCCACTGTCTCAGCAGAACTATCAAATTCTGCAGACTTGGCTCCAAACTCTGAATCTTGCAGCATGGCTAATCAACTAACTATTCAAACCACATCTCTCAGTAAACCTGTGATGGATGTCATTTTGGAAGCCAGAAGGCCTAGTACTAGAAAATCTTATGCTGATAAATGGAAGAGATTCTGTGCTTGGAACCAAGCACAAGGAATAGACACAGCAAAGCCAAATATTCCTCAGATTTTACAATATTTGACTGAGATGCTTGACAAGGGCCTATCTTTTTTTTTCAATAAAAATCCATGCCTCTGCCATCTCCACTTATTACAACACAGAGCCTCCCCTCTTTTCTCATCTACTGCTAAAGCAGTATCTCAGAGGGGCCAAAAATGTAAGGCCTCCCAGGAGGAGAACATCTCCTGCATGGGACCTCAATTTTGTGCTGGAAAACCTCACCCTGCCTCCTTTTGAACCAGCAGCTACTACGGATATAAAATTTCTATCTTGGAAGACAGCTTTTCTTTTGGCAGTTACTTCAGCTAGAAGGGTTTCAGAACTACAGGCTCTCATGGCAGTGGAGCCTTTCATTATATTTTACGCGGACAGGGTGGCCCTCAGGACCAGTCCTTCTTTTATGCCTAAGGTGTGGTATCCAGTGTGGCTCTTAACCAGACCATTCACTTGCCAACATTTTTCCCAAATCCACAGAACAAGGGGGAGCGGATTGTGCATTCATTGGATGTACACAGGCAACTAAGATTCTACTTAAACAGGACAAAATCTCTAAGAAAGTCTGAGCAACTACTGGTAGCATTTGCTGCAGGATCAGAGGGGAAGGCTGTATCAAAGCAGACTTTTTCTAAATGGATAAGCCAGTGCATTCGTTTCTGCTATTTGCACCATAGTAAACCTGTGCCCAAGGGGATCAGATCCCATTCCACCAGGACTGCCTCTACTTCAGCAGCCTTTCTCAGAGGGGTCCCAACCAAAGACATTCTAGAAGCTGCTACTTGGAGCTCTGTTCATACGTTCACAAAGCATTATCATTTACCTCTCTTCTCTAAATCCAGGGCAGGCTTTGCCACTGCAGTCCTGCAGGACCTTATAGCTGCTCCTAATGCTGTTTAGTTCTATCCTCCCATCCGTAGCTTTGGGATTCTACCCAAATGTAATGACTGCAACAGTGAAACACTAAGAACATAATACAGTTGTGTACACTTACCATAAATGTAGTTGTTAGAGTGTATTCACTCTGTTGCAGTCCGGGTTACCCACCCACCATCCCCCATTTTATATTTTTTCTTTCCTTCACTATACTCAAAAGCCTTTGTGGTGTATTTGCTTTTAGTTGAAGGTAGATTTTATGTTTCTAAGGTGCATTTATATATTTACAGTTTATTTTTGCTCCCCAGTTGGGGGATACCTGACATCTGGGGCAAGAAAAACTGATTAAAATAGTGTCGGCTGCATGTTTTATACCCCTGACGTCTTGGAAGAGGAGACAGCAACCGAAGCAGGACCCAAGACTTTGTTATTCAGGCCGACTGAGGGTAACCTGCCAGCAGATTACCCAAATGTAATGACTGCAGCAGTGAATACACTCTAACATTTACATTTATGGTAAGTGTACACAACTGTACTTTCACTACCTTGAACTCAGTTGTCAAAGCCTCTGCGAGACTCATCTCATATGCAACGGATGGAGCAAGTAGAGCAGCGAGTTCTGGAATTTCCCTAAGGAAACATTCTTGGATGTGCTTGTGTGACTTTATGAAGCCCTTTAAATCTTCCTTTGTGAATGCCCCATTCGTTGGCTTGTCAGTGTTCGGGCCCAAAGTCAAGGACACACTCACCAGGTTCGAGCAGGAAGGACAGACTCCATCTGTCATAGGAGTACAATGTTCTTCATGTTTCACTGTTGCAGTCGTCACATTTGGGGTTGTCTGCTTGCAGTAGCTGTCAGTCGGCCTTATTAAACAAAGTCTTGGGTCCTGTATCAGTTGCCATCTCATCTTCCATGACGTCCGGTAGTCATGGGTATAAAGCATGCAGCTGATGTCATTACATCAGTCTTTCTTGCTGTGCGGTGCCCGAAGCAGAAGCAGTTCGCAAGCGCTGTTCGTCTGACTCCTGAAATTTTTGTTTTCGAGTTTCAGAACCAAAGTCTTCAACTAAGCCAAGTACCCCGTTGGGGAAACTTTTTCTTGCTGTAAACCGATGTCAGTAAAAGTCAATAATTGTATTTCTTGTGGAAAGCAAATACCTCATAGAGATTTTCATTCTTACTGCATTCCTTGCCTAGGCCCTGACCACGACATACCTCGCTTTCGGTTTTGTGCCTTATTTAAACAAAGAACTATTCGTCATCTGTTTATTTACGCTTCTAAATATTTTGGTACGCTGTTAAATTATCCAGATTTGGCTTCGGTAAGCCACCCAACTACTGACATTCCGAAAAAATGCAAAGATAGACAGAGACGGACAGCATAGGTCCAAAGCGGCCGACGACACTTCTCCTAAGCTAGTCGCGCTTTCGCCGTTAGTCAGTGAGGTGCTTTCACAGCCCCTGATAGCTGCTACTTCAGATTCGCAGGCCTCTACTGACACCCATTTGGAGTCTGGAGATGCCATGAGATGCTTCAAATGTGGAACCTGTGGATGTGTCTACCTTGGATGGGTCCGGAGCCGCTGTGCAGGCACCAGCTTCTGAGAGTGTATTCAGGCCTAGTGACTTGCATATTAAACAGATGCCATCTTCTTCTTCAAGGCCTAAAACTTGATCCGTGCCTAGAAGACCGACGCCCAGACCACATGGTCAGGCCTCTATGCCTAAAAAACAAATGATAAGAATGGCTGAAGACCTTATTACTTTAATCAAGGGAAGCCAACCTTCCCCCTCTAAGAGGCCTAGGACTAAGTTTGCTTATGATTCTTCTGATTAGGATTCTGAAATTTCTGTTTCCTCTAATGACCAGGATTTACCCTTACCTACCTATGAGGATTCTGATGCAGAGGACTCTATTCCCTCTGCTTCACCTCCAGAGGATTTCTCCTTTGGTGAAACCTTGCATACTCTTAGGGAGCATTTTCTTTGGGAAAGCCAGGATTACTCTGACTCTAAAAAGAGGCTTAGGGATTTGTTACTCCTGCCCCAGCACAGGCCTTTAGCTAACCCCCCTGTACTGGACGTAGTTGATAATGCCTTTTCGGAGTCTAGCTTGACCCCTAACTCTTTACCTCCTGCTCCCAGAAAACCTGATAGATATTGCAGGGTTCCTGACTCTCACAAGTTCCTTTTTAAAAATCCCACTGCGGATCCTGAGACCATTTCACAGGGACCCAAGGGCATTAAGGCTACTACTGCTAAAAACCCTACCCCCTCTGATAGAGATTTCGGGGCACTGTATAGATGGAGTAAGAAGGTGTACACTTCTGCAACCGTGGCCATTAGGACCTTAAACTGCCAGTTTCATATGTTAGAGTATCAGCAGCATATTATTGGATTGCTTAAACAGAAAATGATGTTGATTGCTGACTGTGCTGAAAGTAAAGATTTACAAGATTTAATGCATTCTGCTGAACAAGTGGGAAAACATACTTTGCAATGTGGTTTTGATTTACTAGAGGCATCGTGCAGGGCTGCTGTCACTGGGTCTGTACTTAGAAGGCATGCTTGGCTTAAGGAGCAGTCTTTGCCAGATCATGTTAAAAGCTAAATTGCTGGATGCTCCCTTAAACCAGGAATGTCTATTTGGCAACAAAGCAGAAGTAGTACTTAAAAAGATGGAGGAAAAAGCTAAATCTATGCAAACTGTTAAAGATTTCCTGCAAGCACAGCCTCCCAGATTTAGTAAGCATTGGCTGTCTAAGAATTGGTCCTTTCCTGCCTCTTCCAGGCATTCTCAGTCCAAACCCAGAACCAGCAGAACACCCAGGCTTCAGTCACAAGGTACTCACAGAGCTAAGCAGTGAGGGGCTCCCACTTCCAAAGCAGGGAGTGGTAAGACTCCCCCCCCCCCATGGTAAACTGTTTCAATGACTTAACTTTATCTTCCAAGCCCTGCACAACTGACTGTTCCCTTAGGGGGAAAGATTGTCTGGCAGGCAAAAAATTGGGAACTCATTACCCAGGACAAATGGGTTTTAAATATAGTTTCCCAAGGATGCAGATGCCACTTTCACTCTTTACCAGCCCCAAACAGTTGGCCAGACCTACCTCCAAATCAGTGGGCAGAGGCTCAAAATCAAATTCTCTCTCTCTCTTAAGCATCAGGGCTATTCAACCTGTTCCAGAAGAGGAACAAGGACAAGGTTTCTACTCGAGACTTTTTCTGGAACCCAGAAAAGACAACTCCTGGCGTCCTATTCTGGACCTCTCTATCCTAAACACATTTTTGGTAATTCCAAAATTCAAGATACTAACTCTCCAGCTGCTTCCTATGCTATGCAAGGATGCCTGGTTGGCAACACTGGATTTAAAGGAAGCCTACCTGCACATTCCAATAAGGGAATCCTCCAGATGATACCTACGCTTCAAAGCAGGCTATACATGCACTTATCAGTTCTCTGTACTGCCCTTTGGCTTATCTACTGCACCCAGGGTATTCACAAAGTGCCTAGCTCCAATGATTGCATTTTGCAGGCAAAAAAATATCCAGATATATCCATACCTGGACGATTGTCTAATTCAGGCAGAAAGCCAGGACATGCTATTTAATAATCTGGCATTTGTACAAAAAAATTGCTAACTTTTCTGGGGTACACCATAAACGAAACAAAATCACATCTTGTGCCTTGCCAACAAATCGTATTCCTGGGAGCAAGCTTGAACACAACTTCCCAGATGACTTTTCTCACGCTAGAAAAACAAGTTCACTTGACAGCCTACTTCAAACTACTGGCCACAAAGACCCAGCTATCTGCAAGTTAAATACTGCAAGCCCTGGGGTTCATGGCCTCCTGCATTCTGCTAATTCTATATGCAAGACTGCATATGAGGAAACTATAATGGTATCTAAAAAGCCTATGGTGTCAACATTCTCAGGATCTAGAAGCAATCATTCCGATCATTCCTTGTCTACAGATAGAGTTCCTTTGGTGGGCAGATGCCTGTCACCAAAATAAGGGACTGCCATTCATTCTACCCCCTGCCACCCAAACCCTAACAACAGACGCATCAGACTGGAGGGCTCACTTGGCAGGGAAGTGCATTCAGGCCAAATGGAACCCAAGTCAAATGCATCTGCACATCAGTCAAAAAGAAATGTTAGCTGTACAGAATGCTCCGACAGCCTTCAAAGACCACATCCTTCCAGGACAATTAATGGCAAAGACGGACAACACCACTGTTATGTAGTACATAAATAACCAGGGAGGAACCCACTCATACCCTCTGCAGACTAGCCATGGCTCTATGGAACACAGCCTTGAGCTACCAAGTGCACCTACAGGCTCAATTCCTGCCAGGAAAGCTAAACACACTGGCAGGCGACCTAAGCAGAAATTTTGTGGACCCACACGAGTGGAAACTGGAACCAAAGATATTCAACATGTTGAGAAAGAAATCAGGGAGCCCAGATATAGACCTGTTTGCCTCCCCCCAGAACTACCAATTGGAAAAATTCTGCACAAGGACTCCCCACAAACAAGCTTGGAAAGTGGATGTCCTGTCCATCACCTGGAAAAACTTATCAGTTTATGCCTTTTCCCCTCTGCCTCTCCTCTCCAAGATGGTACTAAAAATCAAACAGGACAAACCAAGGACAATACTGATTGCACCAGACTGGTACCCCCTTCTGTGTATTGTCACTGCTGGCACTGTGGCACCTGCCTCAGACCCCTGCCCTGCTGTCCCAGCAGGAGGGCCAGATTCTGCTCGCACAGCTTCAAACTCTGAACCTGGCAGCCTGGCTAATTACCTAATCTCTCTGGTACCATCGTTCAGTAAGTAAGTGTTGGATGTCATTGTGGAGGCAAGGAGGCCTAGTACTAGAAAATCCTATGCTGAAAAATTGAAAAGATTTTGTTCTTGGAACCAAGATCGGAGGATGGGCACAGCAACGCCCAATTTACCTCAGATTTTTCAATACTTAACTGAGATGCTGCACAAGGGGCTTTCCTTTTCCTCCATCAAAATTCATGCCTCAGCCATTTCAGCTCATTACAACACAGAACCACCCCTCTTCTCACATCCACTGCTGAAACATTTCCTCAGAGGGGCCAAAAACTTAAGACCACCCAGGAGAGCCCCTACTCCAGCCTGGGACCTTAACTTTGTATTGGAAAAACTCACTATCTCCTTTTGAGCCTGCTTCAAATGCATAGTTGAAATTCCTTTCTTGGAAAACATCCTCTTTTAGCCATCACTTCAGCAAGAAGGGTGTCTGAATTACAGGCCCTTATGGCAGTGGAGCCTTGCATCATTTTTTTATGCAGACAGGGTGTCCCTCAGGACCAATCCCTCCTTCATGCCCAAGGTGGTATCAAGTGTGGCCCTTAATCAGTCCATTCATTTGCCAACCTTCTTTTTGAATCTCCAGAAGAAAGGGGAGCGAGTAATGCACTCCTTAGATGTGCATAGACAACTTAGATTTTATTTGGACAGGACTAAGCCTCTCAGGAAATCTGAACTGCTGGTTGCATTTGCTGCAGGGGCAAAGGGGAAGGCCGTTTCAAAACAAACCATTTCTAAATGGATGTATGCACCATGGAAAACCTACCCCACAGGGGATAAGACCACATTCAACCAGGGCTGCATCTACCTCTACAGCCTTTCTCAGAGGTGTCCCTACCAGGGACATCCTAGAAGCTGCTACCTGGAGTTCAGTACATACCTTCCCCAAGCATTACCGTTTTCCTATTTTCTCTAAATCCAGAGCTGGCTTTGCCACTGCAGTCTTGCAGGGCCTTATAGCTGGTTCTAATGCTATCTAAATTCTTCCTCCCATCCGTAGCTTTGGGAATCTACCCACATGTGATGACTGCAACAGTGAAACACGAAGAACATAGTATAGTTGTGTACACTTACCATAAATGTAGATATTTGAGTGTATTCACTGTTGCAGTCCTGGTTACCCTCCCTCCAGTTCTCTGACTTCTTTTGGCTTACTTACTATGTTTAAAGCTTTTTGGTGTATTTGCTTTTTTGTTCGAGGTGTACCTTATGTATATATAATTGCTTCCCATTATGAGGGCACCTGACATCTGGGGCAAGAAAAACTGTTGTAATGGCATTGGCTGCATGCTTTATACCCCTGACTACCTGACGTCATGGAAGATGAGACAGCAACCGGCACAGGACCCAAGACTTTAATCAGGCCAACTGAGGGCTACTGCAAGCAAATAACCCAAATGTCATGACTGCAACAAGACCTTATCCCACAGGTCAGAAAAGAAGTGGCAAAATCTGGTTCCAAAAATCTCAGAAAACTTTTCAAGAGACACGTGGTGAAGCCTCTCCCAGAGGCAGAGGGGGAAGTTGTAATGGAATACGCTGACCACACGGCCGAGGGAGTCTGCAGAATCAGGGTGACAGATTCTTTCTTTGGTAAGAATTTTCAGCGCTTCTGCATGGAGGTCTGTCTGTCCAGCTCTGGAGGCAGTTGGGGGGTCTCCTGGATCGATCTTTGTACTCAGAAGCCTGGCAATAAGTAAAAGACAAATTGGTACAAAATATCTTATCCCGAGGTTGCACCATACCTTTCCCTTCCCATTCCAAAGATAAAAAGAGTTCCAGACGTTCCACCCAGTCAAAAGGAACATGCAACTTTAGAAATTCAAAAGTTGCTAGACAAGAGTCATCCAAAAGTCCCCTCAGACCATATAGGATTCGGAATGTACTCAAATGCGACAGCTACGTTGCCCTTAACCCCCCTCCGAGGGTGTCACCTAGGGATGCACTTGTTCACGATTGGCCCTCTGGTCTCCTCTACTGTTTTCCTCGTTTTCCACTAATTCCCAAAGTACTTCATAAAGCCAGTCGCTTGGGAAGGGATTTGATACTCATCACCCCATACTGACCTCATCAAATCTGGTTCTCCTTCCTGGGGCTCCTCATCTTTGGAAGGAGCCTTGGATTCTGGACCCAGTTCCAGACCTTTTGACTTGTGTATCAGGAACACACCCTCCATCCCTTCAGATCCTCAAACTGACAACTTGGCTGCTTCGATTCCAACAATAGCCTCTCTTTCTCAAAACACATCCTAATTTCATCTCATAAGGCTTCAACAAGAAAGATATATGGAAGCAATTGGAAAGATTCTCCATATGGGCTTCTCATAACCATATTGACACCTTTTCTGCCCCAGTCAATTCCATTCTAGAATTCCTAGCAAAACTTTTCAGTGACTGTGCAGCTGCAGCTACCATTAGAGTTCAGCTGGCAGCGATCTCCAATTTTCATCTAGGTAAATCGGGCTCCAACATTGTCTTATAGGCTATGCAAAGCATTTCTTAAAGGTACCTTATTATTAAGACCACCTATCAGAGATGCTCCATCACAATGGAACTTAAATTTCATCCTATCTCGTTTAATTTTTTCCCCCTTTTGAACCAGCATCATCTTGCAAACTCAAATTTTTGACCTGGAAAACCATCCTGTTGGTAGCATTCGCATCTGCTAGAAGAGTGTTAGAGTTGCAAGCCTGGTCTATAAAGCCCCCATACATGCTTTTCCATAGGGACAGAGTATACTTATGAACAAACCCTTTTTTTACCCAAAGTATCATTAGAGTCAAATTTGAACCAAACTATAGAACTGCCAGTCTTCTTCCCAAATTATGAGAACAGGGCTAAATGCATATTGCATCAGCTGGATGTGCATAGACAGTTACGTTTTATTTACACGTAACTACGAAATTCTGAAAATCTGACCAGCTATTTATTTCCTTTTCACAAAATGGATTTCAGATTGCATAACTTTTATCTTAAGTCACAGAATAAAGATCTTCCCACAAGAGTTAAAGCCCACTCTGCAAGAGGCATTGCAACCGCTTCAGTATTTCTGGCTAAATTATGAATTGGTACCATTTGTGCTGCAGCAACATGGGCAAAACCACATGCCTTTATCACTCATTACAAAGCCAATTTGGCCTTCAGGCCTCTTTTGGTTCCACAGTTCTGAGAAATATTCTCCCTTGAGCCACCCAAGATGCTAGGTGCTATGGACGCTGTCCCAACCTAGTAAGAATGAAGGCAAGATAGAACAACATCACATAAAGAAGTTATGTACTCACTATAATGTTCCATGTGTGGTGTCCATCTTCGCCTTCATTCTTACATTCCACCCTCCTTCCCCCTACCCTTCTTACTCCTGAAAGACTGAGTCTATACACTTCAGGAATAAAACAGACCTGTAAACTGCTAAAGGTAGTCCCAGGGAAAATAAAGAAAAATTGTGTATAAAATCCCGGACGTACCACCACAGATGAGCCACTGGCAGGAAAATGATGAGCAGTTCAAATCAATCCAAAACATGAAAATATTTAATAAAGTACTTAAAACACAGTGTAAAGCCAAGTAAATCTTCAGATATGTAACAACTAGTATAAGCACTTTCGGCTGTAGCCTTCCTCAGCTCCTGTTTCATTAGGCTGAAGTCTCTCTGAATTAGAGTCTCCACCAAACAACGAACATTATCTCAGCCAACGTTTTTCTTCTACCTATGAAAATGCTGTCCAATCATTCAACGAATTTTAGCCAAACCCCCTTACTCAACCAATGATTTTTATTTAAAAATGGGTCTGCCTTTGAGAACGGGTTTCAAGGGTATCACCCTATTTAAGCCTGGAGCACGATCTGCTGTTAAGTTAATAATCCAATTCACTCCCACGATCTCCATTCCATTCTAGATATCACCACCTCTTTTATTTTCAAAGATCCATTTCAAGACATTAAACTTGTGTGTGACGAGAATATTATTACATGACTTGCTAGAGTATTGCATTTAATTTGATTTTGAATATCCCGTAAGTGTTGCAAGATTCTCTCTTTGAATTGCCTGTCTATTTTTCCTTCATAGTAGGCAGGGCAGTTCAAGCAGGAAGCTATATAAACAAGATGTTTTGTGTTGCAAGTTGCATGCCCTTTAAAACGATACAGTTGACCTGTGTTAGGATGACAGAATGAATTACTGTCAATGGAAGCACATGCCTTGCATCTGCCACATTTAAAAGTTCCTTTTTTCTTAGGACCGTCACGTACTTCAGAGAAACCATCCTTGCCACATAATCTTTTAATGTTCTTATTTTTGAACACAAACCTTGGAACTTACTTCTATATTTCTTAGTCCTTCATCCTCTGTAAGGACAGGCCAAAATTTCTTAACATTCCATATCTGTGATGCATCTGTACTGTAAGTCATCATGCATCCTAAATTTTGATGACTAGAATCTCCATTTGTACTACTTGTATGTTTTTTGCAAACTTGATTTCTGGAATAATATGGATGACCTTTTTCTTTCCTAAATTCCAGAGCTTGATGAAAATCAATGTTTATATCTTTTTCAGAATATCCCCTATTTTTAAGATGGTTCTTTAGTTTCTCTTGTTCTACTAGAAACTCGTCTTCCTTCATGCACAGTTTCGATATCTGAATGGTTTGGTTCTCCATGATGTTATTGAAGACCCATCTGGGATGCATACTATTTTTATGGAAGTAATGTTTCCTCCATGATTCTTTACTATATATGGTAGTGTCAATGCCTGTGTCTGGATTCAGTCGGATCTTTACATTAAGAAAATCACTTTCCTCTTTGGATATATGAACTTCAAACTCTAGAAACATTGTGGTAGTGTTTAAATAGTCAATATACCCAAGTACTTGGATGTGTCATCACCTTTCCATAAAAGAAAAATGTCATCCACAAAGCGTCTGTTAAAAAAAAAAAAAAAAAAAGTTCTCATTCTAAGGGTTCATAGCATTTAGAACATTCTCAGTTTCCCATTGGGCCAGGACTAAGTTGGAGTAGCTGTGTTGGCATAGAACAATTGTGGCTCTTGGAAGAAGCTTTTTTAACTCTTCCTGTACAAATATTGACATGGGTTCGGTTATCCAGCTTCTCCCTGACACTGTTGGGTGCAAGGGGTCTGTCTTATTTTTGTTGCATCAAAAAAAATAAAAAGTTCTTTGGTTAGTTGCCTTGTCATAAGCATTTCATAAAGAGGGTCTCATTTCATTTATTCATATAGAGGGTCTCATTTCTTTTATAACTTTATCTATCTCCTTCTTGGACACCTTTCTGTAAGTCCTAGGATCATTCAGCATTTCTTTCATCTTATTTCAACAGCAGAAGCCATAACTATAGCTTCACCCTTATCAGCTGGTTTAATTACGATGTCATCCCTTTCAGCTAATAGGTGTAAAGCTCTTCTCTCACCATAAGTCATGTTATGAAAATGTTTACTGTTCTATTCCTGTTTTAGTGCAGCTACTTCATTTTCACATAGACGAATGAATAATTCTACTGCTTGATGAGTCACAGGTACAGAAGTACTGGGTTTCTTGCGTTGATTTCTTGGTTGTGTCTCATTGTTCCCAAAGATATTTTTAGGGTGACTTTTCTTCCAAAATATTTAATGTCAAGAACAATTTCACTCAGTCCAGAGCGAAGAAAAGGTATAAAGGTTAAACCTTTATTCAACACTTGAATGTCTTCTTTACTCAAGGTAAATCCTGAAATGTTCACAACTAATGAAAAAGTAGTGTCTAAATTATCTAGACTGCCACTTTCTTCCATTTTTTTCTCCCAGCTCAGTGATCTTTGCGTTTTGATTTGATGGTGTTTGAAATTTGGAAGGTTTTGAAAAATAGCGGGGTGAACTGCTCCTTCTTTCAGTTGTTTGCCTATTGCTAAAGGGCACAGAGGTTTTTTTTATGGCTAACTTCCATAGTTGTTCTTTCAGTAAAGTCATTTTCAGTGCTAACATTCAGTGAGATAGTAGCTAGCAAGGGTAGTAGCTTCCATTGAGGTAGTAGCTATGCCTTCGCTGATTTTGTTGACATCATTCATTTTACCTTTTTCAACATTTATTTGTGGAGTCCTCATGTTCTTTCTACTTACATCAGTATTACCTCCATTGTCAACAGTTCGTCTGTTCTCCCTTGGCGAATCAAAAATATGGCCTTGTTTAAAATCCTGAAAATCACTAGCTAACTTCCGGCTTTTTTGTTCTTTCAATTTGCTATTGTATAGATTGAAATTATACTGTAAAGTTTCAAGTTTGTTGATACAAGCCTCTGTGAGATCCAACTCTTCCATTTCATTCTGCTTTCTTTTTATTAGTCCAGCAATTTCTTCCTATTCAGGTTTAAAAAAGTGAGTTAGCAATCTGATGTACATAAAGCTGGTCTCAATGTTAATAGCTTGCCAGCGAGCTAATAGGTCTGGAAATGTATTTCCATATCTAGGCATACATTTGATACATAGGCCCTTCAGTATTACTTGCTGGTGCATGCATTCTTCCAAATTGTAGCGCTGCCATTGTAGCCTTTTCAGGCGATACACTGCATTTTCCACTTCGCTGAACATTTTATCAAACACCTCCAAGTCTTTACAATTGGATTACCTTAATCTCTGATGTTCTTCATCTGACTTTTTTTTTTTTTTTTGGTGATACACTCATACTGTTATTATAAGAGCAAACAAGATCTGGGGAAGGTTCTAGTGCATGCTGGGATAGGGTTTAGCCAAGAGCTGGCAGAAGACGTCAAGCTTGAATATAAAGGCAGAGACTGATCTGAGGACCGGGTCCAAATCCAACCTAGTAAGAATGAAGGCGAAGATATACAAACACACATGGAATATTATGGTGAGTACATAACTCCTGTTTTTTTTTTTTTTTATTATTATTAGTCTGTTAATGACAAGCCATTTTATCCACTGACAGTATAGTTTCAGGAATTAGAGATGTTCTTCGTGTTTCACTGTTGCAGTCACTGTTGCAGTCATCACACTTGGGTTATCTGCCTGCAAGTAGCCCTCAGTTGGTCTGAATAACAGAGACTTAGTATTTCTGCATTGGTTGTTGTCGCTCCAGGTCTGAAATCAGGTCGTCAGGGGTATGAAAATAGGCAGCCGATGCCATTATATCAGTCTTTCTTGCCAGGGAGCCCGAAGCAGAAGCAGTTCCCATGAGTGCCGGTCGGCCGCTACCTGAGTTTTTGTTATCGAATTGAATTATCCTGAAGTCTACTAAAGCCAAGTACCCCGTTGGGGATCCTTTTTTCTTGCTTTAACTGATGTCAGAAAAAGTTAACAATTGTCTTGCCTGTGGAAAGCAGATACCACACCGAGATTTTCATTCTTATTGTGTCACCTGTGTAGGCCCAGACAACGACAATGTTCATTGTGTTTCACTGTTGCAGTCATTACTCTTGGGTTATCCTGCTGGCAGGCTACCCACAGTCGGCCAGAATTCCAAAGTCTAGGTCCGGCGTCGGTTGCCGTTCTTCTTCCCTGACGTGAGTGCACCAGGGGTATAAAAGATGCAGCCAACGCCCTTTTCTTCAGTCTTTCATGCCGCGCGGTGCCCGAAGCAAAAGCAGTTCGCAAGTGCCAGTCTGCCGACTCCTGAGATTTTCAAATCTGAATTTCAGAACCAAAGTCTTCATTAAAGCTAAGTACCCCATTGGGGAAACTTTTTTTCTTGCTCCAGACCGATGTCAGAAAAAGTTAACAATTGTATTTCTTGTGGGAAGCAAATACCTCATAAGGATTTTCACTTTTACTGTATTCCTTGCCTAGGCCCTGATCACAATGTTGCTAGCTGTCGGTTTTGTGCTAGATTCAACCAATGCACTATCAAGCATCGGTTTGATTTTGCATTTCATTACTTTGACCGAAGATTTAATTATATAATGCCGGCAGAACAGCCAACAACCAGAGTTTACAAAAAACGCAAGGACAAGGATAGGCATCCGAGGTCCAAAACCGACGATGAAGCCTCTTCTAGGCCAGTCGCCGGTTCTCAGTGAGGCGCTTTCGCAGCCCCTGGCACCCACTACCTCAGAGCCACAGGCCGCTACCGACTCCCACATGGAGCTGACTGGACCTCTGGAAACTCAAGGTATTGGACACTCAGAAATCAATCCCTCAGATGGGTCCAGAGCCACTGAGCAGGCATCGTCTTCTGAGGGTGTCTTCAGACCTACACAACTATATATTAAGCCATCCTCGGCTTCATAGACTAAATCAGCTCTAAAGACAAAGAAACAAGTACAGCATTCTCCTATTCAGACTTCCATGCCTAAAAAACAGATGCTCAAAATGGCCGAAGACCTAATTACTTTGATCAGGGGCTCCCATCCCCCTCCTGATAAGAGGCCTAGGCAAGAGACAGAGTATGATTCTTCTTATCATCTATCTATTTCCTCTGATTTCTCTCCTGAACAGGATTACTCCATGCTTCCCTATGAGGATTCTGATTCTGAAGAATCCATTCCTTCAGCCTCTCCTCCTGAGGACTATTCCTTTGGGGAAACACTGCATACTATGAGGGAGCATTTCCACTGGGAGAGCCAAGAATATTCTGAGTCTAAGAAAAGGCTCAGAGACTTCCTGCTTCTTCCTCAGCATAGACCCCTTGCCATCCCACCTGTTGTAGACATTGTAGATGATGTATTTTCAGAGTCCGGACTGTCCCCTGACTCTTTACCCCCTGCACCTGCTAAGCCAGACAGATACTACAGGGTCCCGGATTCTTATAAATTCCTATATAAAAACCCCGCTGCTGACGCAGTGACTATTTCTCAGGGTCCCAAGGGGGTTAAGGCTTCCACTGCAAAAAAAACTGCCCCCTCTGATAGGGATTCTAGGGCTCTAGACAGATGGGGGAAAAAGTATACACTTCTGCCACCCTGGCTGTAAGGGCTTTAAATTGTCAATTTCGTATGCTTAAATATCAGCAATATTTAATGTCACTACTTAAACAGAAAATGTGAGTGTTCAGAGAACAAGGAATTGCAGGATTTATTGCATGCAACTGAACAAGTGGGAAAGCATACTTTGCAATGTGGTTATGATTCACTGGAGGCCTCTTGCAGGGCCGCTGTTGCAGGTTCTGTTATTAGAAGGCATGCTTGGTTAAAGGAACAAAATCTGCCTGATCATGTTAAAGCAAAATTATTAGATGCACCATTACAGCATGATACTTTGTTTGGTACTAAAGCAGAAGAGGTGTTGAAAAAAATGGAGGATAAAGCAAAATCCATGCAGACAGTCAAGGATTTCTTACAGGTACAGCCACCTAGGTTTAGCAGGAACTGGCCTTCTAAAAATTGGTCCTTTCCAGTCTCAGACAGACCACAGAGGCAGATACAGGCGTCCCAGAGGCAGATCTCAGCCCCAAGGCTCATACAGGCCTAAACAGTGGGGTGCTCCTACCTCCAAAAGCGGAGAAGACAAATCAAAGCCTTACAGGAAACAGTCCCAATGACTTTCCTCTACCAGTTCCATTCAGTTTTCTTTTGAGAGCCCCCTTAGGGGGGAAAACTAGCACTTTTTTCATCAAATTGGCAAATGGTTACCCAAGACAAATGGGTTCTGAACATAGTGTCCCAAGGCTACAGGTTCCATTTTCACACTCTACCAAGATCAAAGGGCATGCCAGACCTGCCACACAATCAATGGGCAGAGGCACAAAAAAAAATTACAGCCCTCGTGGACACGAGGGCCATTCAGCAAGTACCACAACAAGAGCAGGGGCAAGGATTTTACTCCAGACTTTTTCTAGTACCCAGGTAGGACAAATCTTGGAGACCAATTCTGGACCTGTCTATACTAAGTACGTTTCTGGAAGTTCCAAAATTCAAGATGTTGACTCTTCAGCAGCTACTGCCCATGCTGGGCAAGAGGGCTTGGCTAGTAACTTTGGACCTAAAAGAGGCATACCTGCATGTCCCAATCAGACAGTCTTGCAGAAGATACCTCAGATTCAGAGCTGGCTCAATGCATTGCCAATTCTCTGCACTGCCCTTTGGCTTATCTCCTGCGCCCAGGGTCTTTACAAAATGCCTGGCACCAGTAATTGCATTTTGCAGACAAAAAGGAATTCAAATATTTCCCTACTTGGACGACTGCCTAATTCAAGCAGAGAACAAAGACACTCTTCTAAAGCATCTGGCGTTTGTAAAAAGATTACTAATTGGCCTAGGGTACACAGTAAACGAAAATAAATCAAAACTAGTGCCCTCTCAAGAGGTAATATTCCTGGGTGCAAGCTTAAATACAACTGCCCAGATGGCTTATCTCACGCCAGACCAGCAAAAACAACTGACTATTTACTTTAAGAAATTGGCAACGAAAGCCCACTTATCTGCAAGGAAAATCCTGCAGGCCTTGGGTTTCATTGCATCCTGCATCCTACTAATTCCATATGCCAGACTGCATATGAGGAAACTACAATGGTATCTGAAAAGTGTTTGGACTCAGCATTGCCACAGCCTGGAGACAGTAATTGCACTCATTACCTGCCTACAACAGGAGTTTAGATGGTGGGCAGAAGCCTGTCACCACAACAAGGGTCTGCCATTCAGTTTACCCACAGCCAGACAGACACTGACAACGGATACATCAGATTTTGCCTGGGGGGCCCATATGGCAGGAAAATGTATTCAGGGCACATGGCCTGCAAACCAGATGCATCTTCACATCAATCAAAAGGAGATGCTAGCTGTTCAAAATGCCCTGACAGCTTTCGAGGACCTGCTTCATCCAGGACAATTACTGATAGACAGACAACACTACAGTCATGTGGTACATAAACAAGCAGAGAGGTACTCCTTCCTACCCCCTCTGCAGACAAGCAATGACCTTATGGGGCACAGCATTTGGCTTTTCAAGTTCACCTGCAAGCACAATTCCTGCCAGGAAAAACAAACACTCTGGCAGATGAACTAAGCAGAAACCTCATGGATCCCCATGAATGGAAACTGGATCTACAAGTCTTCAGGATGATAATAGGGAAATGGGGTTGCCCAGACATAATCTATTTGCCTCCCTTCACAACTGTCAGTTGCAGAGATTTTGCACAAGGATTTACCACAAGCAAGCATGGAAAGTGGACGCCCTATCATTCAGCTGGAAAAATCTAACAGTATATGCTTTTCCTCCACTACCTCTCCTTCCCAGAGTTCTCCTAAAGGTCAGACAAGAGAAGCCAAAAATTATTCTGATTGCACCAGACTGGCCACGCCAGCACTGGTACCCAATCCTAAAGAGCTTGTCTCAAGGTCCAGCATGGATATTGCCTCAAACGTCTCACTTGCTGACCCAACAAAACAATCAGATCCTGCACAGCCAACTCAGGACCTTAAATCTGGCAGCAAGGCGGATAATGTAGCCATTCAGAACACTCCTCTTTCAAAAGCTGTTATGGATGTTATCTTGGAGGCCAGGAGGCCCAGTACCAGAAAGTCTTATGCAGAAAAATGGAAGAAATTCTGTGCTTGGAACCAGGAACAAGGCATTGACACGTCTGTACCAAACATTCCTCAGATTTTATAATAACTGACTGAGATGCTGAACAAAGGCCTTTCCTTCTCATCAATTAAGATTCATGCCTCTGCCATTTCTGCACATTACAGTACGGAACCACCTATCTTTTCTCATCCTTTAATAAGACAGTACCTCAGAGGGGCCAAAAACATTAGGCCTCCAAGGAGAGCACCAATTCCGGCCTGGGACGTCAATTTTGTTTTGGAAAGACTCTCACTGCCTCCTTTCGAGCCAGCATCAACAGCGGATATTAAATTCTTATCCTGGAAAACAGCTCTGCTCCTAGCCATTACCTCTGCAAGGCGAGTCTCGGAGTTACAAGCACTCATGGCTGTGGAACCTTTCATCATTTGTCATCCAGGCAGGGTTTCTCTGAGGACAAACCTTACATTTATGCCTACGGTGGTGTCCAGTGTGGCCCTCAATCAAACCATTCACTTGCCTACCTTTTACCCAAATCCACAGAACAAGGGTGAGAACATTCTGCATTCTTTGGACATACACAGGCAGTTACGCTTCTCCTTGGACAGAACTAAAGCTTTCAGAAAGACTGAGCAACTTTTAGTGTCATATGCTGCAGGATCACAAGGAAAGGTTATCTCAAAACAGACTATTTCTAAATTGATAGGTCATTGCATCCGTTTCTGCTATTCTCAACATGGCAAATCCACGCCTAAGGGCATTAGGCCTCATTCCACCAGAGCAGCAGCCACTTCCGCAGCCTTTCTCAGGGGAGTACCAACCAAAGAAATCTTAGAGGCTGCAACTTGGAATTCAGTGCACACCTTTACAAAGCACTACCACTTGCCTCTCTACTCTAAGTCCAGAGCAGGCTTCGCCACTGCAGTTCTGCAGGGCCTCATAGCCTCTCCTAATCTTATTTAGCCCAGCCACCCTTCCTTAGCTTTGGGATTCAACCCAAGAGTAATGACTGCAACAGTGAAACATGATGAACATAGTACAGTTGTGTACGTACCATAAATGTAGATGTTAGAGTGTAATCACTGTTGCAGTCCAGGTTACCCACCCACCATCCCCCTTCTTGCTGGGACTTATCTGCACTTCTCTATCCTATACAACCTTGTTGGTGTATTTGCTTGTAGATGAAGGAAATGTTATTTTTGTGTATGCATTTCTTATTGATATATTTTTCAGCCTACCTATTTGGGGCACCTGGCATCTGGGGCAAGAAAAACTGAAGAAAATGGCATCGGCTGCATCTTTTGTACCCCTGGCGCACTGACGTCAGGGAAGAAGCGACAGCAACCAATGCCGGACCTAGACTTTGGAATTCTGGCTGACTGCGGGTAGCCTGCCAGCAGGATAACCCAAGAGAATTGACTGCAACAGTGAATACACTCGAACATCTACATTTATGGTAGGTACACAACTGTACTTTCCTCGATGTCGATTTTGTGCCTTGTTCAACAACCGAACTATTCGTCATCAGGCCCTTATTGTCGCTAAATAATTTTGTTTTCCATATTCTGAAATGGCTTCAGTAAGCCATCTGACTACCGATCTACCAGAAAAACATAACGGTAAAGACAGACAGACTGCACAGGTCCAAAACTGCCGACGATGCTTCTGTTAAGCTAGTTGCCAGTTCACCGGTACTCAGTGAAGCGCTTTCGCAGCCCCTGATGCCCGCTTCAGTGGATTCGCAGGTCTCTACCGAGACCAATTTGGAGTCCGGTATGCCTCGAAACTCTTCTTAGATAGAACCTGTGGATGTCTCTACCTTGGATAGGTCCAGAGCCACTGAGCAGGCACCGGCTTCTGAGGAAGTTCTTCACACTACTAATATTCGACACAAACCGACGACTTCTTTCGTGTCTTCAGTTCTGTCTAAAACTACAGAGTTTCTAAGGCTGAGAGTACGAACTATGCCTAAAAAAAAGGCGACGACCCAAACTCATGCACCTGCTTCCTTGCCACAACATCAAATGCTTAAAATGGCAGAAGACCTTATGTTGATTAGGGGAAGTCAGCCTCCCTTGCTAAGAGAAAGACATGTCCCCAGCAGCTTTAACAGACAGAGTCCGACGACTCTGAGGTATCTGATTATGAAGACATGCCTTTATCTGCTTATGAGGATACAGATGCAGAATAATCTATTCCCTCTGCTTCTCCTCCAGAGGATTTTTCTTTGGTGAAATCTTACATACTTTGAGAGAATTTCTACTGGAAATGCCAAGACTATCCTCAGTCCAAAAAGAGACTCGAGAATTTCTTGACTTGCCACAAGATAGACCTTTAGCAATACCCCCAGTCCTGGATGTTGTGGATGATGTCTTTTTGGTATCCAGTTTAACTCCTGATACTTGACCTCCTGCTCCTAGGAAACCAGACAGGTACTACAGAGTTCCTGACTCTCACAAATTCCTTTTCAAAAATCCTACTGCTGACCCAGAGGTCATCTCCCAGGGGCCTAAAGGTATCAAAGCAACTACAGCTAAGAATTCCACTCCTTCGGACAGGGATTCCAGAGCTTTAGACAGATGGGGTAAGAAAGTATACACCTCTGCAACTCTCACCATTAGGGCTTTGAATTACTAGTTTCACTTGCTGAAGTACCAACTACATTTTATGGAACTTATTAAGCAAAAAATAACTACCTTTACGAACTGTGCAGAAAATAAAGAATTACAAGAGCTTATGCATTCTGCAAGCCAAGTCAGCAAGCATACCTTGCAGTGTGGCTTTGATGCCCTAGAAGCATCTTGCAGGGCAGCAGTCACTGGTTATGTACTGAGAAGGCATGCTTGGCTTAAGGAGCACACCTTGCCAGACCATGTCAAATCAAAATTACTAGACGCTCCTTTGAAAAAGGACAAGCTGTTTGGCACCAAAGCAGAAGAGGTTCTTAAAAAGATGGAAGAAAAGCCAAATCTATGCAGACAGTCAAAGATTTTTTGCAAGTACAGCCTCCTAGATTCAGTAGGCATTGCCCCTCAAAACATTTGTCCTTTCCAGCCCCCTCAAGGCCATCTCAAACTAGACCCAGGAGAAACGGCCCCCCCCCAAGACTACAGTCTCAGGGTGTGCAGAGGTCTAAGCAATAGAGTGCCTCCACTTCAAAAACAGGGAGTGCTAAGCCACCCCCTTATGGGAAGAATTCCCAATGACTTCTCAACTCCACTCCCCACCTCTGCCCAACTGATTGTGCCCCTAGGAGAAAAACATGACCATCATGCAAAAAAACTGGACTTCCATCACCAAAGACCAATGGGTCCTCAACATTGTATCCCAGGGGTACAGATTTTACTTCCACTCACTGCCAACCCCAAAAGGTTCCCAGACTTTCCTCTAAACCAGTGGGCACAGACACAAAACCAAGTTCAATCCCTGCTCTCTATAAGGGCAAATTCAGCCTGTTCCTGTGGAGAAGATAGGTCAAGGGTTCTATTCCAGACTTTTCCTTGTACCCAGAAAAGAGGGCACTTGGCACCCAATCCTAGATCTTTCCATTCTAAACACCTTCCTGGTGGTACCAAAATTAATTCAAAATGCTCACTCTTCAACAGCTTCTTCCTATGCTGGCCAAGGATGCCTGGTTAGCTACCCTAGACTTAAAAGAAGCCTATCTGCACATCCCTACAAGGGACTCATGCAGGAAATATCTTCGCTTCAGGGCAGGATCTATGCATTATCAATTCTCTGCACTTCCCTTTGGCTTATCCACTGCTCCCAGAGTATTCATAAAATGCCTGGCTCCAGCCATTGTCAACTGCAGACATGGAAAAATTCAAATTTACCCATACTTGGATGACTGCCTGATTCAGGTAGATAGTCAGGAAATGCTGTTAGAGCTCCTGACATTTGTAAAAAACCTAAACTCCCTGGGGTATACCATCAACAAAATGAAATCAAAACTAGTCCCCAGTCAAAAGATTGTATTCCTGGGAGTAAGCTTGGACACAGCATCCCAGATGGCATTCCTTACACCAGAAAAACAAGCCTATCTGACAGACTACTTCAGTTAAATGGCCACCAGAACCCAGCTATCTGCAAGGAAAATCTTGCAGGCCCTAGGGTTCATGGCCTCATGCATCCTACTAATTCCATATGCCAGACTGCATATGAGGAAACTTCAGTGGTACTTAATCTTTGGTGCCAACATTCTCAGGACCTGGAAACAGTCATTCCTATCATACCTTGTTTAAGGACAGAGTTTCTTTGGTGGGAAGCAGCATGCAACCACAACAAGGGACTACCCTTTACTCAACCCCACACTGCCCAGACCCTAACCACAGACGCATCAGACTATGCGTGGGGGACACACCTTGATGACAAGTGCATTCAGGGCCCCTGGAGCCCAAGTCAAATTTATCTGCACATAAACCAAAAAGAAATGCTAGCTGTGCAACACGCTCTAACAGTTTTCAGATCCCTACTCTCACCAGGACCCTTGCTAGTAAAAACGGACAACACCACAGTTATGTGGTACATCAGCAAGCAGAGGGGAACCCACTCTTACCCACTCTACAGGCCAGCCATGGCCCTGTGGAACACTGCCT
The DNA here is from genome assembly GCF_019279795.1 of Protopterus annectens. Lineage (NCBI taxonomy): Eukaryota > Metazoa > Chordata > Ceratodontiformes > Protopteridae > Protopterus > Protopterus annectens. The sequence continues at coordinate 148,030,004 of NC_056747.1, read as the reverse complement.
CGGACATGCAGGTCCATCTGCAAGCTCAATTCCTGCCAGGCAAACAAAACCCACTGGCAGACGACTGAAGCAGAAATCTCCTAGACCCACATGAGTGGCATTTGGAGCCCAGCACCTTCAGCCTTCTGATTCAGAAATGGGGGGACCCCAGAGGTGGATCTCTTTTCTCCCCCTGCAAACACAGCTCAGCAAATTCTGTACCAGGGCACCTCACATCAGGGCCTGGAAAGTGGATGGCCCTATCCTTCCGGTGGGTAAACCTCTCAATCTATGCATTTCCCCCTCTGCCCCTTCTCTCAAGAATATTGCTCAAGATAAGACAGGACAGACCAAGGACAATTCTGATTGCCCCAGTCTGGCCACACCAGCACTGGTACCCTCTCCTGCTCAGCCTGTCACTGGTGCTACACTAGCACCTACCCCAGAGCCCCACCCTGCTCACTCAGCAGGGGGGGCAGATCTTGCATCCGCAACTGCAAACCCTAAATTTTGCATCCTGGCTTATTCCTTGAATTCTCCCCCAGTGACCAGCCTAAGCAAGCAGGTACTGGACGTCAGTCTTGAAGCCAGGAGACCCAGTACAAGGAGATCCTATGCTGATAATTGGAAAAAGGTATTGCTCTTGGATTCAATCTAAAGGAAAGGACACAACTCTGCTCTCCCTACCTCTAATCTTGGATTACTTAGCAGATCTACTCCACAGAGGTCTATCCTTTTCCTCCATTAAGATCCATGCCTCTGCTATCTCGGCTCATTACAACTCTGATCCTCCCCTATTCCCTCACCCTCTCATCAAACAGTTCCTGAGAGGGGCAAACAACTTAAGGCCACCAAGGAGAGCACCCACCCCTGCTTGGGACCTTAACTTTGTACTGGAAAAGCTCAGACTGCCCCCTTTTGAGCCTGCAGCGTCAGCAGACTTAAATTTCTTCTCTTGGAAAACAGCATTGCTCCTGGCCATCACTTCAATGAGAAGAGTGTCTGAGCTACAAGCGCTTCTGGCCGTGGAATCCTAATCCTTTCTTAATGCCCAAAGTGGTGTCCAATGTGGCTCTCAACCAATCTATCCATTTGCCAACCTTCTTCCCTATTCCTCAAAATAAAGGGTAAAAGATCCTGTCGTCCTTGGACGTGCCCAGACAGCTCAGATTCTACCTGGATACGACTAAGCCCTTCAGGAAATCTGACCAGTTACTACTCAGTTTTGCACCAGGGGCAGAGGGCAAGGCCATTTCAAAACAGACAATTTCCAAATGGATCGCACACTGTATCCATTTCTGCTACAAACACCATGGGAAACCAACCCCTCAGGGGGTCAGAACACATTCCACTAGGGCAACTTCTACCTCCACAGCATTCTTAAGGGGAGTCCCAACCAGGGACATTCTGGAGGCTGCTTCCTGTAGCTCTGTGCACACATTTACCAAGCATTACCACCTGCCTATATTTTCCAAATCCAGGGTGGGTTTTGCAACTACAGTTCTGTAGGGCATACTAGCCAGCCCAAACACTTCTTGACTGCCTCTACCCTTTCTACAGCTTTGGGAATCAACTCAAGTGTGATGACTGCAACAGTGAAACACGAAGAACATAGTACAGTTGTGTACACTTACCATAAATGTAGATGTTTGAGTGTATTCACTGTTGCAGTCCTGGTTTCCCTCCCTCCACCCCCCTTCTCACGCTCTCTCTCCTCTCTGTGTATACTACTCACCCCTTGCAGGGGTATTGGTATTTACTTTTTACTGGTGGAGATTTTTCCACCATAGCTTAGCTCCCTACTGGGGACTCTTGACATTTGGGGCAAGAAAAACTGATGTAATGGCATCTGCTGCCTGTTTTTATACCCCTGACGATCTGACATCAGACCTGGAACGACAACAACTGACGCAGAAATACTAAGTCCGTGGTATTCAGGCCGAATGAGGGCTACCTGCAGACGGGTAACCCAAGTATGATGACTGCAGCAGTGAATACACTCAGACATCTGCATTTATGGTAAGTGTACACAACTGTACTTTGTCAGGTGGCTTTCCAAGATACCTGCATACTGATCAACAGCTTAATTTCAGCTCTCCAGTTTGAAAAAGAAACTGATAGATAAGGGCCAGTAATTCTCCCTGTTTTAGTAAAATTCAGTTACTACTGGCTATATACCAACTAAGAAGACATTTAGACAACCGTAAAGAAAATCGGCTAGAAAGGGTGAAAAGTAAACACTGACTGTGAAGAATCCTGCAGCTGTTCAGCAAAAAGCAGTTCAAGCGCCTTCTTTGATCCTAGGGATGGCTTCCAGTAATTTCAGAAGAAAAAAATTAGGTCAGATCTACTCAGAAGTGATTAGAATAAATGAAACATTGAAGAAGTATGTCGACTCAAGCAACATACGTTTGAAAAAAAAATAGAAGCTTTAGCTAGTTGTTCAGATAAACTGATACAACTGCAAAGGTCAGAGGTTAAAATGAAGAAAAGGCTTGATGAGTATGAGACTTCTCAAGAAGAGCTGTTTCGAAATGTGGTAGAATTAGAAGACAGCATGCATGTACTGAGAAAACCAAGATTTCCTGCTGCACCAGAGAAACTGGATGGAACAGACTGTAATAATTTTATGAAAGCATAACAAAAATGGACTTGTATTCCACAACTGGATTTGTTAATTCAAAGGGCACATTGTGTGTGTGCTCCAAACCTGGCCATGAGAAAGTAACCAAGACCTGTAATAGTAAAGATGCAATCGTAACAGCAGTAAGAGTCAATCCTCACAAAACCGTGGCAGAAGGGAAAAGTACTAAAAATGGGAGACAGCAGAGCACTGGTGGAAATGATTATTCAATGTACACTAGGCTGAAGAGAAGCAAATTTATCCAAGCAATCAGGAAATGTCAAGAGGCAGTTTTGAGACTCAAGCTACTGTATTGAGCTGCTTTCAGAATTTTGTTTTCCTGATGGATCAAAAGACTTTTTTGATGCAGAACAGGCTGAGGAGGAAATAAAAAGTTTACCTAACAAAAAATGAGCCAGCAAAACAGAAGGTGACACTGTGAGGGTTATTGTCAGAATAAAAAGAAACTATCATTACCAGTGAAACCGTTTCCAGTGTTCCAAAGTTGCTTAAAAGAAAGAAAAGCTCAGGAATTGACTAGAAGAATCAGCAGTACATTAGACTTGAAACAGTCTGGTGTTGGGAGATTGAGATGAATATGAAGACTAGCAGTACTGAAATTCGTGAATAAATGGGGTACTGTAAAGCATCAGTTGCATGAAATATGGCTTTGGACTTTTTTTTGACTCTGATAAATTTGTGGGTGGATTGTAAAGCATACACCCCACTTTGTCATCAATATTTAGGACAACACTAAAGGAGAGAAAAGTAACTGCAAATTAAAATAAAATAAATGTATATATTAGTATTTGTATAAAACATTTCATGATATAAAGGCACGTTATATATAGTAAGTTTTGTGTTGTTAGGGGTATTTTAAGTGTGGGGAGAGTATATTTTAGTGAATGCGTTAAAAGATATTAAAGTAAACAAGTACTTGTAAAAAATTTGTTTTTCATTATAACAAGAGAAGAAATGCTGGACAAAAGGAAGTTTAATGTGATTTCTAGCAGATGGGATGTGCTGTAAAAGTGCACTGATTATATGTTTAATTAAGATGTGATATTTTTTTCTCTTGTAAAAAAGAGTGAATGTCTGGATTATCGCCCTTGGATTAAGCAATAAAGAGGTGTGGTTTTGTAAGCAAATAGACTTGAAAAAATAAGTCAAAATGATGAAAGCCTTGAAAAATGCTAATTTTCTTACATCAACAGAGTTATTAGCTTGCTTTTTTTCCATTAGCAAATGTTCAGTGAAAGTCAAGTCTGCAACTGAAGTTGTACATTCAGTTCTGAGTGAAGGTTGATAAAGATTCATTGCTAATTTCTTTTACATGGAGACCTGCTGTCTGTAGGTGCAGGTTTTTTTTTTAAATATTTTAATAGTTACAAGGAAAAAAAGATGTGATGTATAATGTATGTACATGGGGGAAAATGTTTATATGGCTTTTCTTTTTTGTTTATTTATATTTGTCTTAAATGATAATTTAATGAAGTTTTTTTAAGGTTCTTTTGCTGTCATAGAAAAACAGGGACCTAAGGCCAATTTTGGGCCTCAGTCATGTGAACCAATACATGAAATAGGCAAAATACCAGATGGTCATGGTCATAGTACAGTCTAGTGCACCATTGTTGAGGAAGGATGATTGGATCTGCATGGTAGACCTCCAGGGTGCATACTACCACATAAAGATGGACAGACATTCCAGAGATTTATCTGCTTCTGGCTGGGAGCCGGTCATTTCCAGTTCAGAGCCCTGCCCTTTGGTCCCACCACAGAACCCTGGGTGTTCACCACGTGCATGGCAGTTGTTTATCTCAGCTTGTTTGGGTTTTGAGTGTTCCCATACCTGGACCACTGGTTTGTGACTGCCCTCTCCAGGAGTTTCCTCCTTCAGGCCCAGGGACTCCTTGCTCTATCTTTGCTCACAGCCATGGTTTACTGTCAACACAGCCAAGTCCAAATTTCGGTCTGTCCAAGCCATAGAATTCATTGGAACACATCTGGATACAATGTTACAGATAGCCAGGCTACTGGAATCCAGAATTCATGTTTCAGCAAGAGGTGCTAGTAGTTCTGTCCCACCAGAAGCTCCAGTGAGATTGATTTTGCATCTTTTCAGCTTGATGACCGCCACCATTACCCTAGTTTCCATAGTCAGATTTCGTATGAGGGTGCTAAATCTGTCCCTTGCAATTTTAGTGGTCACTAAGATGTCAGTTCTTGTTTTTCAGTGTCCCTCATAAGAATTTGCAGACTTCTATTCGATGGTTGCTAGAATCTCCAGTTGTAGCTCAGGGTCGATCCCCTGTTCTCAGTCCACATGTATGCTTCTCAACTGGGGGGGGGGGCATTTTTTGGGTGTGACTGTGTTCCACTTCAGAGGTCAGTTTTCACATCAGTTTCCTGGAAATGAGGGCAGACCTTCTAGCATTGCAGACCTTCCTGGACTCCCGTCCTATCCAGATGGGCAATTTGTCAGTAGCCTGATACATCAGCAACCAAGGGGGAACTTTTTTTTTTATCCACTGTGTTGATAGGCCCATAAGGGTTTTGCAATGGATGGAGTCTTTTCACCACTGTCTGCTAGCAAACTATATACCAAGGAAGCCCAGTGTACTAGTGGCCATGTTGAGCAGGTCTGTCTTCCTTTCAGTAGTGACCCCTCAGCCCACCAGTGGTGGACCAAATTTTCATCTGCTAAGGCTGATCCGACCATTCTACAACCTCCATGCATCCCCCTCCAACACCAGATACAGCAGGTACTTTGCCCTAATCCCCCCAAGAGAAGGAGTCCCCAAGGGATGCTCAAACTGAAGTCCCCCCCCCAGGTCACCTTTATACCTATGTGCCCACAGCTAACATCCCAAAGTTTTTGCAGAAAGGAATGGGAAGCAAGGCTGCAGTGATCCTCATTGCCCCCTGCTGGTCTTGACAGGCATGGTTTCCCTTCCTTTGGTCTTATCTGATTCGCCCAGTGTGTTAGCTGGATCCTGCTCCAGATATTCTCACCTCTCTGGTAAGCTTCACCTGGGCATAGAAGCTCTCACTTTGACCGGATGGTTTCTCCAGTTTTACTAATGGTTGAACTGTCCAGGCTTTCATTCCAGGTTGTACACATTTTGACCTCTGCATAGAATCCTTCAGCCAGGAAGATTTTTAAAAAATGGAAAAGATTTTCAGTTTGGACTTTTAATAGGGTTATGGATTCCTTTTCAGCCCCTCTCCCAGCTACATTTGATTTTCTGGCTTCTGTTTTTCACAGTGGATCTATTTACTGTGCTAGCAAGGTTCAGTAGGTTGCCATTTCCAGTTTTCAGATTGGGGAAAATCAAGTTACCCATTGCTTCAGTGAAATTTTCTTAGTCCTTCTTAAGTGGTACTTTTCTACTGCAACCTCCCCTTAGAATTCCCCCCCCCCCTTGAGACATTATCATTGTTCAACAGGCTTTGTTGAGACCCCATTTTGAACCTGTAACTACAATTGATTTGAAAATACCTTTCCTGGAAAACTTTTTCAGTAGCAGTTACTTATGCAAAGAAAAAGTATCAGAACTCCACACTTTCCTGTAAATCTCCCTACTTGATTTTCCACAAGGAGAGAGTCACTTTAGAACAAAACCCATCCTTTCTCCCTAAGGTGGCTTCTGAAATGTCACTCAACCAAGTCTTATCAACCTCCCTGTCTGTCTCCCACATTTTGCCAATAAAGCAGAGTACATATTACACCTTCTCGGCATGCATCGTCAGCTCAGGTTTTACCCCATACTGAGAATGTCAGAGAGACTGTCCAGTTGTTTTCTCCTTTTCCTCAGCAAAATTGGGTAAAGGAGTGTCTAAGGTAACTCTCTCTGTTTGAATGCATCTCCCATGTCTGTTAGGAGAGACTGTCTGTACCTGGATCTCCTAAAGCTCATTCTGGTAGGTCAGTTCCACTGCGTTCTTTGCCAAAGTCCCAATTGATGCCATTTTTGTGGCAACTACTTGATCAAATATCCATACCATCATATCTAACCATAAGTTTGATTTACAGTCCCTGTCTAGAGCGGCTCTAGACAAAGTTCAGCTGTTCTCCAAAATATCCTTTTATGAGCCCTTCCAAAGTTTACTGTAACTGAGGACACTGTCCTGTCCATAATGATAAATCCGTGTTCTATGCATCCATTCTTCTTCAGATTCTACCCCCCCCCCCCTTCAGTTATCATTTTTCTCTGTTTCTGGAGTGGCCGCAGTAATAGTATCTATGGCTTGGTCATGTACTCTTCAAGTCCTGGGGCAGGACTTATTTCCCTGTCTGTGATGTGTTTTCTTAGTGTGATATTGTATCAGGTTATTATAAGGTGTGGGCAAAACTTGACCTGAGGTAACTCGCAAACAATAGGGGATTATGGGTAAAGGAAGGATCCTGAGCCTTGGATCCAAAGCCTGAAATTGTCCTAAGTCCAATCCTAGTTGGATCCAGTAACCCATTAGTTTTGGAAGAATGGAAGCAAAACAACACAGATATATCATTATGGTAGGTTCATAACTTTTGTTTTTATAGGGCCCAGTAGGATCTCTTCACTCTCCTTAGAAGAACCTGCTGTTGGATCCAGTAGTAATTTCCTAGACGCAACCAGGGGATCCATGTTGGCTTCAGGCCCCAAATGTTCTACTAATGATGTAGTGAGCAGGGTATCTGACTGTTTCAGTAAGAAACTTTATACTTCTAGTAGTATTAAAACTTTGTTGATAAGCTCAGTCGCAATAATTTCCAAAAATCATGAAACCCAGGTGGTGTTCCAAAGCAACAAACCTTGATTAGTCACAGGCAAGTGATCCTCAGTAACAAAAATCAGAAATATTTTACAATGTTAAACATATCAGCTTTTATACTTGGAAGTAGGTGTGGAAAATGTATGTATTGTTTAATTTTAAACCAGCCTGTTCTAGGCAAACCATATAAACAGAGCCGTAAAAGTGCTAAGTGCTTTGAAGAACAGCAAGTACCTACCCCCACACACTGATTAGATCAAACTAAATCCGAGTTAAGGAAAACACTGTTTGCAATCCACATTCCAAAATCGGGTGTTAAGGAAAGCAATAACATACATGTAAAAAGTCTGACACTTAACTAAAAGGAAGATTAATTGGTAACTTGTACAGGAAACCAGCAAGAGTGAACTACTTACTTCACCCAACCTCCATCCCGCTACTCTTGTATATAGGTGGAATATAAAGTAAGTTTGTTTCTACTTTATATGCTTTATTGTTATTATTGGCTGGTTTAAGATTGTTAGGCTTTTCTCTTATTATGTGGGCAAAAACATGCAGAAGAAAGCTTCACTCTTAATGATGGTTTCTCTCCTTGAGATTAGCCAGTCAGAGTGAAAAATTTGGGGGGGGGGGATGCAGTGCAGAGCTTTTTAAATCTGTCCAGTTGTTTACTAGACAGGAAACGACACATATTAAACCTAAGGGCTACTGCACCAGTAAGGAATTTGAATATCTCCTGTTGTATATAAGTGCATCTTGCACAACTTTACTGTCTGATTCATTAGCATAGATTGTTATAGAATCTTATTACATGATCCGCTGTTTATTTTTGTCCATTTCAATATTTGGGTAGTTGAACCCAACTTCAGCTCTTCCTGCCAGAGTTTTGGATCAGAGACTGACTCCTTTACAAACAATTCCCTCCTCCTGTCTGAATTACCTCAGAACTCGTTTGCAGCCTGTTCACCCAGATGTGTTTCTGACAACTCGTTCTTGGGTCACGTTAAGTGAAGATTTTTCAACTTTAAATTTTTCCGCAAATCCTCCCTTTAAATTGCTTAGTGTATTGTATAGTATAGCTTAGGGTTAGGTTAGGTTAGGTTAGGTTGTTCATAGGATCACAGGAAGTTACTAGGGTAATGGACCTAGGGCCCTTATAGTCTAGCTAAGAGATTATCCCCAAAAAAGAAACCTTAGTCAGCACCTGTCACCCCTGTCTTGTTAGATAGTTTTTTACATAATTTTTTATAGATCTTCTCTTGTATGTCCACATTTTTTAGGAATTGGTTTGATAGGGTAGTTTCTTCACAGATTTCAACAGTTTTTTTCCTGATAGTTTATACATATGTATGCATTCTCTGTCTGAGGAGTTAGGTTTGGCACCAACCTGCTTTGATTCATACTACCTGCAACAGCGTCTTGCGCCATAAGTTTTTGCACTCATAACACAGCCTCGATCCTCCTACAGCTCATAGATGTGTATGCATTAGTTTCTGCTAAACTTTTTCTTAAGTTAAACTGTTAATTGTACTCGTAGCATTCACATAACCAATGTTTGTACTCAAAATATTCATATAAGCAGTGTTTATCTTTATTTACCAAGTGTATAGTAATGTGAATTGTATATTGCTGCTTATGCTGCTTCCTTTAATGACTTGGATTTAGCCTCGTGATACTTGTATTCTAAGCTTATATTTACTTATTTCTCCCTAGTACTAACAATTTCTTAGCCTCTCATATGTATTGCACTGCTCCCCTTTCCCCCCTTTGACCTTACATTTCCAACACTTTTATGTGCATCTCTGTCCCCTTTGTTCCAGGTACATCTTGTATTGAATACAGCTGAATAGGACCTCTCTCTTGTTGTTTTACAGCCAGATACACTGAAGAACTAGTGATATCCCCCCTTCCTTACACAGAGTTACTGGAAAAACACTGCTAGGTATAGCAGTGTCCCAAGAGAGAGAGTCAACTGACTGCTCAACATACATCTTTCTTGGCATTAAGGCCTGTTTGTTTAATTCTTAATTTTACTACTCTTCTCTGGCTTGCACACTCCTCTCGGTAGCCTGCTCACCTCACCACCCCGACATGACTGGACTGTAAACCATTATCTAACATTTAGTATCTCCCCTGATGTTCATCGTGTTTCACTGTAGCAGTCATTACACTTGGGTTATCCTGCTGGCAGGCGACCCGTAGTCGGCCAGAGTTCCAAAGTCTTGGTCCGGCGTCGGTTGCTGTTGCCACTTCCCTGACGTCAGTGCGCCAGGGGTATAAAAGCTGCAACCAACTCCATTTTCTTCAGTCTTTCTTGCCGCGCGGTGCCCGAAGCATAAGCAGTTTGCAAGTGCCGGTCGGCCGACTCCTGAGATTCTCAAAATTGAGTTTCAGAACTGAAGTCTTCAATAAAGCTAAGTAACCCATTGGGGAAACTTTTTCTTGCTACAGACCGATGTCAGTAAAAGTTAATAATTGTATTTCTTGTGGGAAGCAAATACCTCATAAGGACTTCCACTCTTACTGCATTCCTTGCCTAGGCCCAGACCACAACGTCACTAGTTGTCGGTTTTGTGCTTGATTTAATAAACGCACTATTAAACGTCGGTTTTATTTTGCTTTACACTATTTTGGACGAAGATTTAATTACATAATGCCGTTGGAACAACCGACGACCAGAATGTATAAAAAACGCAAAGACAAAGAAAAAGACAGGCATCCAAGGTCCAAAACCGACTACAAAGCCTCTTCCAGGCCAGTCGCCGGTTCTCAGTGAGGTGCTTTCGCAGCCCCTGACACCCACTATCTCAGAGCCACAGGCTGCAACTGAAAGGCACGTGGAGACATCGAGGCCTGTGGAAACTCAAGGTATTGAGCCTACGGAAAATATACCCTCAGATGCGTCCGGAGCCGCGGAGCAGGCACCGGCTTTTGAGGGTGTCTTCAGATGTTCACAGCTTACAATTAAAGCTACTACAGCAGCAAATACAAAGTCAAAAACGCCATTAAAGACAAAGAAACAAGTGCAGCATTCTCCAGAACAGTCATCCATACCTAAGAAACAGATGCTTAAAATGGCCGAAGACCTTATTACTTTAATCAGGGGCTCCCATCCCCCTCCTGACAAAAGGCCTAGGCAAGACACTGATTATGATTCCTCTGATCAGGTTTCCATTTCTTCTGATTCTTCCTCTGACCAGGGCTATTCTCTCCCTCCCTATGAGGACTCTGATGCTGAAGAGTCCATTCCTTCAGCCTCACCGCCTGAGGTTTACTCTTTTGGGGAAACCTTGCACACCATGAGGGAACATTTCCATTGGGAGAGTCAGGATTACTCAGAATCCAAGAAAAAGCTCAGAGATTTCCTTCTATTGCCTCAGCAGAGGCCCTTGGCTGTCCCCCCCCGTACTTGATATTGTTGATGTTTTTTTCTGAATCCAGTCTGTCTCCAGATTCTTTACTCCCTGCACCAGTAAAGCCAGACAGAAACTACAGGGTCCCCGACTCTCATAAATTTCTTTACAAAAACCCCGCTGCGAACCCAGAAACTATTTCTCAGGGTCCAAAAGGGGTTAAAGCTTCCACTGCCAAAAATCCTGTGCCCTCAGATAGGGATTCCAGAGCTCTGGACAGATGGGGGAAAAAAGTTTACACTTCTGCTACTTTAGCTGTAAGAGCTTTAAACTGTCAGTTTCACATGCTTAAATATCAGCAGTACCTCATGTCATTGTTAAAGCAGAAAATGGTTACAAATACAGAAGGTCCTGATTGTAAAGAAATGCAGGATTTATTGCATGCAGTTGAACAAGTGGGAAAGCATACTCTGCAATGTGGTTTTGATTCATTAGAGGCTTCTTGTAGAGCCGCAGTTACAGGCTCAGTTATTCAAAGACATGCTTGGTTAAAAGAACAAAGTTTACCTGACCATGTTAAAATGAAATTATTGGATGCTCCACTGCAGCATGATACTTTGTTTGGTGTTAAGGCAGAAGAGGTTTTAAAGAAAATGGAGGATAAAGCAAAGTCAATGCAAACTGTGAAAGATTTCTTACAGGTACAGCCACCTAGATTTAGCAGAAACTGGCCTTCAAAAAATTGGTCCCTTCCAGTGTCAGACAGGCCACAAAGAGGCAGATACAGATGCCCAAGAGGCAGATCTCTGCCCCAAGGTTCCTACAGACCTAAACAGTGGGGTTCTTCAGCCCCCAAAGGGGGAGAAGACAAATCACAACCTTATAGAAAAAAGTCACAATGACTTCCCTCTGCAAATGTCAAGCACTTACCAGTTGACCACACCCCTAGGGGGAAAGCTAGCACTTTTCTCAAAAAATTGGCACATGATCACCCAAGACCAATGGGTGTTGAATATAGTTTCTCAAGGGTGCGGGTTCCACTTCCACATGCTTCCAAAACCAAAAGGTATGCCAAACCTGCCTCAAAACCAATGGGCAGAGGCACAAAGACTGATTGCAGCTCTTATGGATATGGGAGCTATTCAACATGTTCCACAAGAAGAACAGGGCCAAAGATTTTACTCACGACTTTTCCTAGTACCCAGAAAGGACAAAGCATGGAGACCAATACTGGACCTGTCAATCCTAAATACTTTCCTGGATGTTCCAAAATTCAAAATGTTAACACTTCAAAAACACTTGCCCATGCTGGGCAAAGAGGCTTGGCTAGTTACTTTGGATCTCAAGGAGGCATACCTGCACATCCCAATCAGACAATTGTGCAGAAGATACCTCAGATTTATAGCAGGCTCAATGCATTACCAATTCTCTGCACTGCCCTTTGGCTTATCTTCTGCGCCCAGGGTTGTCACAAAATGCCTGGCACCAGCAATTGCATTTTGCAGGCAAAAAGGAATTCAAATACTTCCCTACTTGGACGACTGCCTTATTCAAGCAGAGAGCAGGGACATTCTTCTAAAGCACCTGGAGTTTGTAAAAAGGTTACTAATTTGCCTAGGGTACACAGTAAACGAAAAGCAATCAAAACTAGTGCCCTCTCAAGAGGTAATATTCCTGGGTGCAAGCTTGAATACAACTACCCAGATGGCTTATCTCACACCAGACAAACAAAGGCAACTGACTCAGTACTTTCAAATGATGGCAACAAAGACCCAGCTCCGTGCAAGAAAAATTCTGCAGGCTCTGGGTTTCATGGCATCTTGCATTCTACTAATTCCATATGCCAAACTGCATATGAGGAAACTACAATTGTATCTGAAAAGTGTTTGGACTCAGCATTGTCACAGCCTAGAGACAGTCATAACCTTGATTCCCTGCCTACAAAAGGAGTTTCGATGGTGGTCACAGACCTGTCACCACAACAAGGGACAGCCTTTCACCTTACCTACAGCCAGGCAGACAATAACAACGGATGCATTGGATTATGTCTGGGGAGCACATATGGCAGGAAAATGTATTCAGGGCACGTGGCCCAAGGAACAACTGCATCTTCACATCAATCAAAAAGAGATGCTAGCTGTACAAAATGCCCTGACAGCCTTCAAGGACCTAATACATCCAGACAATTATTAATAAAGACGGACAATGCCACAGTTATGTGGTACATAAGCAAGGGGGCATACATTCCTACCCCCTATGCAGACAAGCCACGACTTTGTGGAACACAGCACTGACTTACCAGGTACATCTGCAAGCTCAATTCCTGCCAGGAACAAAAAATACACTGGCAGACGAACTAAGCAGAAATCTCATGGACCCTCACGAATGGAAGCTAAATCCACAAGTGTTCAACATGATAACAAGGGAATGGGGACACCTAGACATAGATCTATTTGCCTCCCCTCACAATTACCAATTACAAAAATTTTTCACAAGGACTTATCACTCTCAAGCATGGAAAGTGGATGCTCTATCTTACAACTGAAAAAATATGACAGTCTATGCCTTCCGTCCGATGCCTCTTCTCACCAAGGTGCTTCTAAAAGTCAGACAAGAGATGCCAAAAATTGTCCTGATTGCACCAGACTGGCCACGCCAGCACTGGTACCCAATCCTAAAGATTTTGTCCCAAGGCCCGCCTTGGCCTCTTCCTCAAATTCCTCATCTTCTGACACAGCAAAACAATCAGATTCTGCACAGTCAACTCAGAACCTTAAACCTGGCAGCATGGCAGGTAATGTAGCCAATCAGACTGCACCTCTTTCTAAAGCTGTTATGGATGTAATTTTGGAAGCCAGGAGACCCAGCACTAGGAAATCTTATACGGAAAAATGGAAGAGATTCTGTGCTTGGAACCAGGCACAAGGGCTCAACCCACTGGTCCCTAATATGCCTCAGATTTTACAATACCTGACTGAGATGTTGGACAAAGGCCTATCTTTTTCTTCTATTAAAATCCATGCCTTTGCCGTTTCAGCTCATTACAGTACGGATCCTCATATTTTTTCACATCCTCTACTACGACAGTACCTCAGAGGGGCAAAGAATATAAGACCCTCTAGGAAAGCACCAGTACCCACTTGGGACCTCAATTTTGTTTTAGAAAAACTAACACTGCCTCCTTTTGAACCAGCCAGCACAGCTGATCTAAAATTCTTGTCATGGAAAACTGCTCTGCTCCTAGCAATAACTTCAGCAAGAAGAGTTTCAGAGTTACAGGCATTGATGGCTGTGGAACCTTTCCTCATTTTTCACCAGGGCACAGTGTTTCTCTAAGGACGAACCCAACATTCATGCCAAAAGTAGTCTCCAGTGTGGCCGTAAACCAAATTATTCATTTACCTCCTTTCTACCCAAATCCACAGAATAAAGGGGAAAAACTTCTGCACTCTTTGGATATTCGCAGGCAGCTACATTTTTACTTGTACAAAACAAAAGCTTTCAGAAAAACTGAGCAAGTGTTTGTAGCATATGCTGCAGGATCACAAGGAAAACCTATTACAAAGCAGACAGTCTCCAAATGGCTAGGACACTGCATCCACTTCTGTTATGCTCAACATAGCAAATCTGTGCCTAAGGGCGTTAGGCCTCATTCTACCAGAGCAGCAGTCACTTCAGCAGCTTTCCTCAGAGGAGTACCAACCAAAGACATTTTAGAAGCTGCAACCTGGAGCTCAGTGCACACTTTTACCAAGCACTACCACCTTACCTGTCTACTCCAAATCCAGAGCAGGCTTTGCCACTGCAGTTCTGCAGGGCTTGTTAGCCTCACCAAATCCAATCTAGACCCAGCCACCTTGCCTAAGCTTTGGGATTCTACCCAAGTGTAATGACTGCAACAGCGAAACACGATGAACATAGTACAGTTGTGTACCCACCATAAATGTAGATGTTCGAGTGTATTCACTGTTGCAATCCTGGTTACCCACCCACCATCCCCCTCTTTGCTGGGACTATTCTGTACTTCTCAACTCTACACAACCTATGTGGTGTATTTGCTTTTAGAAGAAGGAAATTTTTTTACTGATATGTGCATGGTTGTTTGGCGTATTTTTATCTTTACAGCCTTCATATCTGGGGGCACCTGACATCTGGGGCAAGAAAAACTGAAGAAAATGGCGTTGGTTGCAGCTTTTATACCCCTGGCGCACTGATGTCAGGGAAGAGGCAACAGCAACCGACGCCGAACCAAGACTTTGGAACTCGGGCTGACTATGGGTCGCCTGCCAGCAGGATAATCCAACTATAATGAATGCAACAGTTAATACACTCGAACATGTACATTTATGGTAGGTACACAACTGTACTTTATGCTCATTGTGCAGCAGTAGTCAGCAGGGCCCTGTGTAGATGCAGTGCTTACCGTCTCAAAATCCTCTAAAACTTGCCACAAGAGTTCTTGAGCACATAGTTGCTCAACGAACACCAGGCTTTTACACAGACAGGCACTGCTGTACAAGATTAGTCTAAAACGGTACTTTATCCCCATGTAGCACCCTAGCAAATCTGTTCCCCTCACAGGTGGTTACACAAAAAATAGCATACAATCCCTTGGTACCACTCCTTTTGTAACCCTGTGTCTATCTATCTATCTATCTATCTATGTGTGTGTGTATACGTGTATGTATATATATATATATATATATATATATATATATATGTATATATATATATATATATATATATATATATATATATGTATGTATATATATATATATATATATATATATATATAAAAATGGACATCATGAGACATTATAGAAATACTCTGTTTACTGACAACCACCTGTTTTTAAACAGTCCAGTGCAGACTATAAGAGATCTAAGTTTATACTGTCTCTGTAGGCAGAGGCGGCCTTGGGTTAAGTGCACCCCCATACATGTATGTGTGCGCGCACACACAGCACTCAGGTTCCCTATCCAGAATACTTTTTTTTCTTCCTTTTTCTCACAGTTCATCTTTCTTGTCTTTCTCTTCAGTTTTTATTGCAGTTATTCTTTTATTCAGCATGTTTTAAGTAGACAAGACCGCTGTCATAACTGTTTGGAAAATTATTATTAAGCTGGGGTCCAACAAGGCAACCAGAAGGTTTCCTATTTCATTTCTCTGATGTGCATTTTACAGTGTTAAAAAAAAAAGTTTCATCCAATGATGACCTGAACAGAAGTCATGATTAAGGGAATAAATTCTGTCTTTGTTTTCAAATTTGGTTTTCCTCGTGTCCTTTTAACAAACCCTAAATGACAAAGACTACTCTGTAATAATTTGATTAAGCTGGTGGTCTGGGGGTCCTAGGCACTGGAAGCCAGTGGGTCATAGATGCTCTGACATGTGTTTTAGCACTTTTTTCCAGTGATGTCCTGAACAGCAGTCATGCATAAGAAAAGAAACTCAGTCGTAATTTTTTATTTCAAGAGAGAAACTAGTTGGGACAAGTGCTTAATACTCAGATAACCAAATAGCAGTGTATAGCAAACTCAGAAGACAAATGCTTCTGATGATACATATGTTGTATCTGTAAATATGGCTCCATAAAAAAGTCCCTCTCTGTGTATCCCCATCTGGTGTTAAATTGGCATGAAAAGGGACAAATTGTTACGGTCATATACTTCATGTCGCTGTGTTGTGTGTGTACAGTATACCTCCTCACCCCTCCCTGCAGAAGTCATCCATCTTCTGTATACTCCTCTGATGTCACACTTGGAAAAAACTGAAAAAGCAAGTTGAACATATTTGCTGTCAGACATGCATAATCAGTGTGCTTTTTTTACACACATCCTAAACTTGGACACGTGTAATTGCACCTGATGTCCGATTGTTAGAAAACAAATGCAGTAATGTTTTCAAATTAATTTTAGACAGTACACAGTTCCTGTAGTGACTCTCTGTATACCCCTCTGAATAATGACTACATTGTCCTCAGCCCAACACAAGATAGTAATCTCTGAGGTTTGGGATAAAAGCTAAAGCAATAATGAATTAATTCCCAGCTCCCCACACAAGGTACAGCAACCTTCTGTGTACATCTTTGAGCAGGGCTGGTTTTAGACTAAATGTGGTTCAGGGTTACTATCTAGCTTTGCAAGACTAGTGTGAACTTCAGAGAAGATGAACTACTTAACCTGGCACCTGATATGCACAGACAGCCCGAGCTGAGCTGTGTGTGAAGGAAAATGACTAGCTGAATGCAAATCTGGTTTTGCAGGACTACTGTGATTTGTGAAAATCATTTTGGAATGTTTTACTATGTGGGAAATGTCTGTAACAAAAAGTGAAATGTATTGCATTGCCATCTTTATCACAATCCCACATCTAAATTGTACACAGATGTGGCTATAACTGCTTGGTGGGGGTAGTTTGGATGAAAGTAGCTGACCCTCAAGTCACTTGCTCAGTTTACAGTCATTTCTCAACAAACTGGGGGAGACAAAATGTATCCCAGAATTCACAGACCTTCAGAGTTTCTGGGGGACGGGGGGAGGGGCTGGTGCCCCCCCCCCCCACAAAAGCTATTTAAGTGCTATTTAAGGTGGAGCCATAACGGACCCCAGGAACTATCGCTCTCTAAGCCTGACTAGCCTGGTCTGCAAGGCTATGGAGTGCATCATCGTGGAACTCATTAACAGAGACATTGGGAACCTCCAAACATTGGACCCTACCCAGTTTGGCTTTGTTAAGGGCAGATTATGCCTCCTAAACCTGGTGGACTTCTTTGAGATAGTTACCAAGACTTTAGACGAGGGAAAGAAGGTCCACACAGCCTACCTAGACTCTCAAAGGCTTTCAACACCATTCCTCATTCTGATATTATAGAGAAGCTCACCAGCCTGAACATAAACTCCTATGTCACGAGATGAGTTGCCAGTTGGCTCACAGATAGAACCCACACTGTGAGAGTTGCAGGCTCTAGGTCTGACTCTAAACCAGTTACAAGTGGCGTCAGTCCCCCAGGGCTCAGTCCTGGGACCCCTTCTGTTCGGTATATACTTCTCAGAGGTACAGGCAAACACAGGAGGACTATGGCTTACCAAATTCGCAGACGACTGCAAAGTGGGGGCCACAATTGACTCCCTGGCTGATGCAGACATTCTCCAGAAGGGTCTCACTGAGATGGATACCTGGTGTCAAAATCATGACCTCTAGCTAAATGCCAAAAAGTGCATAGTCATCCCCTTTGGAAAAAACAAAGTACCCGCGAACTACCACATATGTGTGTTAGTCCCCTAAATACAGAAAATGTAATAAGGGATCTGGGGACCCAAGTGGATAGTAATCTCTTCTTTGATAATCGTATTGCTAAGGTGGTTAGAAAATCCTTCTATGTGGCCCACCTAATCACAAAAGGGTTTGCATCTAGAACAAAAGCGGTTATTGTGCCCCTCTGCTCATCACTCATCAGACCGCATCATAGAGTACAACGCCCCATTTGAGATGTACCTTACAGGACACCTGCAACAGCTTGAAAGACCACAAAAATACTTCACCAAGAGGTTTACTGGCCTCAAACAGATGCCCTATGCAGCCCGACTGAAGAAACTCCAGCTGTACTCAGTTGCATACCGCTTATTCAGAGGTGATCTCTGCTTGACATACAAGGCCATGTCCAACCCAGAATTGATGGACATGCTCCACCTAAAAAAACAAAAACAAATCCCGAAGAGCCACACGCTGTAGAGATCTAAACCTCACCACAACAATAAATAGGACGGGCTGGAGGGATAGATTCCTGTCCCAGAGACTCCCCATGCTTTGGAACAGGATTCCAGTGTACATTAGGCAGAGCTCCTCACTAACACTCTTCAAGAGAAACCTTGACGAGTGGATGGGAAACCGAAAATTTACCTCTGGCTTCACTGCAATGGCTCTGCTGAACAGAGGCATAGGAAACTAATGGCTGTGCTGGACAGAGGCACAGGGAACTAATGTAAGGGGCGCCGAAAGCCAACACATTCTGGCTAGGCTTATAGATGCCCTCGGGCAGATAGCCTAGTACTTGCCTATGAACCTTTGCTAATCCAAACAAATTTAGTTGCTGCACAGTAAAGTATTCTAAGTTGCTCCACAGAAATCACTATAAATATTACAAAAATATCTGTTTTTTTTTACTGCCAGCATCATGGGGAAAATATACTTACCTCACTGCTTTCTGTCTTGCACCATTCCTCCCAAATGTCCGTAAATGCCCTGACTCCTAGGCCAATCGGTCAGCCATTAGAGTTTTATTTAATAAAGAAAACACAACAAAAACCATCACATTGACACAGACGCTCAATACGGTGAGTGCCTGCATTTCTGGTCAGTCACTTTGAACGTTGTAAGGTCTCTGCTCTGTAAGCTCGCAACTCTCAGTTCTAATGTGGTATTGCTTGACTTTAATAGTCAAGTCAGTTAAGGCAACAACCACCTGGAGCATTTTATCCATTTGATTTTTAGAGCAAGTAAACAACTTATTTCATTGTTCTAAAAATAAATTGAAAAGAGCACACTTCCAAGCATGGCAGTGTAGGTGGTTGCTTAGTTCTATGTGTAATACTGGCCTTGTCTGGAGTCAAATGTCTCCCCTGTAGCCGTTACAAATACCACAGGTTGTCAAACGTGCAACACTACAGAATACCTGCTACACACACTTCGGTGCAAACACATATATCCACACATAGTGAAGCTCTTAAAATTCATCTACCCAAACCAAAAGTTCAAAGTCTTCCCAGACACAGTGATTAGTGCAAGTACCCATAGCACCCTCAAAAGCACACTACCGAAGCAAATGCCCACCTTGACACATTCAGCCTTAACTCAGTGTCTCTGCGTCTGAGCCCGTAAGGTAGACAACCACATATTCCAACATTTTGTCATAGGAGACTTTATTAAAGTATGCTGATGTCCCACTTACCATGCTGACCAAGGAGAAGATTATCATCATTTGCCTATCGGGGGCAAGGATTTGACAGATTATGCACTAATTTAGGTCATTGGATCACACGTACCAGTATGACTCAGTCATAGCCAATAGGAGAGTAAATAATTTGAGATGTATCTTCATGGTCTATATATGAAGAGAGACATGATAGAGCTCTTGGACTGTGTTCCAGGGTAGTATGAGCCTAGCACTGAGCAGCATTCTACCTTCTGCAAGGATGACGATACAACATGAATAATAGAGTTTAATAGTTGGCTTAGTTTTGGGTGTTATTCAAAGGGGGTACAATATTTCTCATCCTAGAAGATATGATTAACAGACCATGATGCTTTGTCAGGAGTGGTCTGCACCTGTCCCTCTCTAAGCATTTAAATATAGGCTAAAACCTTGTCCACCCCCATAGTGCTTGTTTGGGCATTGCCAGCCTGATAAATCATCCACCTCAGCTAAACTAAGACAGAACATTGTGAATGTGATGCTGCTCAAGGTCAGGAATCTAAATAAAAAAAAAATACTCTACTCCCTGCAAGTTTTCCTCATCCTGGAGAATGTAGACATCTGTGTAGTTAGTGAGACATTGTTTAAAGCTGTGGAGAGCACCATGGCAGTGCAAGGCTTTTATGCTGTTCACACATTTATGCCAACTACAACAGAGAACGGGAAAATGATGATGGTGCCTCAATGTACATCAAAAATTGTCATACTTTAAGGCTGTTAAAGCAGTATGACACACTTGAGCTCTTCCACATGCAACTCACCTTAAGCAAAATCTCATACCATATCCTTGTTAGCTGTAGGTCCCCCTCTGTGACCCAGAGTATGCATGCCACTTACTGAGTCACTGTCCATTCAACCCAACAACTGTATACCTCACTATAGAAAGATTTCTGGACTTTATCAACAGGCTGATAGATTACTAGACTTCAGCATGAATGCCCTGGACCAACTAGACTTCAGCATGAATGCCCTGGACCAACTAGTCCATGTTCCCACTAGGGGTGCAAACATCCTTGACCTAGTCCTCACCAGCATGGTGGAACATTGCACTTCCCCGAGTGCAGCATCCTCACCAGTAAGGTTGGACTACAACATCTGTGTCCTTTGAAATAAAAAATAAAACCTGGGACATCATGTAATTCTGGTATATTTAGGAATTATTCCAAGGCTAACTTCTTTTAAGTGATACCCTTGCAGAATTTTAAGCCCCCCCCCCCAAAAAAAAAAAAAAAAAAGGAAGGAGCACCACTGGCTAGGAGGAGTTGCTCGTAAAAAATACTGTATACAACAGCAGGCTGTCCTCCGGGAGAACAAACTCTCTAACCTTCTACCTAACACCCTTGGAGTACAAGGCTCTATACTAGGGCCCTTGCTGTTCTCCATCTTCATTAACAACCTTTATACTGTCATCCCAAAAGTCAGCTGTATCCAATATGCTGATGACTCTACTCTGATTTGCTCAGCCACATCTCCAGTAGAGTTATGGTCAGCTACCCAGACCACCTTTAATACAATAGAAAACTGGCTTTCTGAACATAGTCTGATCCTAAATCCCAAAAAAACTAAAATGCTGTTATTTTCACCAACACGTAGGTCCACTGCTTTCACCTTTACCATAAAATCAAATGATGGCACAATAATCTCCCCTGACCCATCTACAAAACTATTAGGTGTCATCATAGACAATAATCCAAAATTTGACCTACATGCTAACCAAACTATCAAAACCATCAGTAAAAAAATAGGGTCACTTTACAGAGTAAAAGCCTTCCTTAACTCCTCCAGCTAAAATTGCCATAGCTCGCTCTCACCTTCTTTCAACCCTTCTGTATGCATCCCCTCTACTCTCGAATTTAAACAAGACTGTCCTTAAACTCTCAATTTGCTACAACCACATTGCCAGGTTTGCCACTGGGCTGCCTTTTAGGACACATCATTGCATCAATCTAAATCAGCTTGGGTGGCTTGAACTACCCAGCCTAATCCAGTATAACCAACTGATTATGGCCAATAAAATCCTGTATAATCCGGACAATACTCCTGCACTTAAAAATATTATCACCCCCTATAACAATCCTAGACTGCTTCGATCCTCTAACAAACTACTAATTCAGACTAGTAAAATTAACACAGCCGGTGATTCTCTCTTTGCAAACTCTGTAAGTAGATCCTGGAACTCTCTTCCAGCTGATATTACCTTACTTTTCCACCTTAGGTCAATTTAAAACTAGACTCAAACAACATTTGTCACTTAACTGGCTATGTCAATGTATCAAGCCTGGCTAACTCTCTCTAGAATGTGTAAAAATCTGTTAACCGGTTTACTGTGTAATTTAATTTAATCCTGATTTGTGCTCAGGATTAAATGTAACCTGTGGAATTTGTTTAACTAGCTTACTTATGTAATCTCTATAAATAGTCTGTTTGTATTATGTAATGTTGGTATTATGCAATGCTGTATCTGTTTACCCTTGGAGCTTTTCTCCCCAGGCCTCCGCTGAAAATGGACATGCATCCAGTCGGACTATCCCGGTCAACAAATGTAAAATAAAATAAAAAATAGTATAGTCAAGTGTAGCTACATTGAGACCGAGCTACCTACCCAAGAAAAGCACAGGACAAACTGTATAAAAAAAAAAAAAAAAGCCACCCCAGTCCAACATCAATAGGTTGTATAACAAAAGGAAGAGAATCATGGCCAAAAACAGAAAAATTCTATTGCTCACCAAAGCGGGTGCATCTTCAAACTAAAGAACTTTGAGGACGAATTGTTTACCAAAGCCAAATTTAAAGTAAAAGCGGCCTCCCAAGCTAAGGTCAACCTCAAGGCACTCTTCATCTATGTCCGAAACCTCAAAGACAGTATACAACAATGTGCTAAACTATTTGTAAATGGAGTCACCTGTACTGAGCTAGCACAAATCTATTGGCTGATAACTTCAGCTCAGATTTACCCTGCCCCCCAATACCTGTCAATAATTACTCCTTCAGTTGTCACTAGGGAGCAAGTCCTCAATGTGCTTTCCAATTCCAAAACACAGCATCAGTGGGACCTGGTAACATCCCAGGATGGTCCATTAGTAGCATGAAACATGACCTATTGTGTCCAGTAGAAGCTTCCCAACAGGCTTTGTGCCAAGCTAATGGAAGACTAGCGGTTATCCATCTGCCCCAAGGGTTGAGCCATCCATAAACCTGGGAAACTACTGCCCCTTAATCCTGACTAGTCTTGTATAAGGCCATGGAAAGAATCTTGGGAATGACAAATAATGACATAGGAAACCTTCAAATATGAGATTCAACCCAGTTTGGTTTCAGCAAGGACAGGTCATGCCTACTCAACCTGGTGGATTAATTTGAGAAGGTCACCAAAGTAAACCACAAGTGAAAATGGTATATACTGCCTACCTGGACCTTGACAAAGCATTTCAGACAGTACCCTACTAGAGTATTGTAGGCAAGCTCACAAACCTAGGAGTAAATCTCAACATCACCACTGGCTAGCCACTTGGCTCAACAGGTAAGACAAAGTCAGGCTAGGTCAGTCTACCTCCAGAAAAAGGCCATTTAATAGTGGAGCCCCCCCCCCAGGGGTCTGTGCTGAAGCCGTTCATTTTTGGCTTCTACTTCTCTGAAATCAAGATCATTGTCAGATACCTTTGGCTGACCACGTTTGCAGCTGATTCCAAACTAGGAGCAGTTGTAGAATTCATCAAAGACACAAACATCCTCCAGAAAAAAATGGTGCCAGAACCATGGTCTAAAGTTGAGTGCCAAAAGAATGCATGAAAATATCTTTCAGAAAGAAGACCACACCTGAAAATTACCGAATTGATAATATACACCAAAGAGCTGACATTGTGCTTTGGGATTGCATGTAGGCAACAGCTTGGTCTTGGACCACCATGTGTCTAATGTAGTAAGTAAATCCTTATTTGTTGAGTAAATTTTATAAGCAAGATGCATGTAGATAAAAAGAAGTCATTTTTCTGTTTTACTCAGCCCTCATTAGAACAGTTTAATTTCGCCATTGGTATTTACCAGACCAGGCATATGCAACAGCCAGAGATTCTTCATGGGTTTCTCGCAAAAAAAAAAAAAAAAAAAATAGATTGTGCAGAAAACATATCGTCTGTGTACCGTCTGAAAGCCTTATCCTTGTACTCTGTCTTCTACAGACTGCTGAATGGCAGTCAATGCCTGGGATTTGAAGTAGCCTCTGATCCCGCCCTTATGGATCTGTGGCACATCTAGTGTTTCTGATATTGTTTTACAGAACTTGGGACCTGAACCTCTACCTGAACCTGCAACATAAGTAAGACATTTTGGAGGGACAGGTATGTCTCTCCAGAGGTAATCCTTCTCTAACCATCTTCTTAATCTTCTTCCACCCATGTGAAGCAAAGTTATTCCCTGCAGTTATTCAAGCAGAACTTGGATCAGTGGATGAGTAATTGTAAGTTTACCTTCTGCTCTGCCACCTGTGTCCCTATTAGAATGTGGAAGCTTCAAATGCTTGACCAGCCATACTCAAGTTGTAGCTCCTGTAAAGTGAGTGGTATCCTAACCAGTCAAATGCAGTTGGGAAGCATGGCTAGGCTTAAAAACACAATTTGGAGTTATTAGTTTAGTAATCCTCTGTGTGCCTATGAAATGTAGCAGAGTTGGGATCTTTTATCCAGGCCAGGGTGGTGCAGCAGTTAGCATTGTTGCCTCACAGCAAGAGGTTCTCCGGTTCAATTCTCGGCTGGAGCGCCTTCTGTGTGGAGTCTGCATGTCCTCCCCGCGGTTGAGTGATGTTAAAGACATGCAGGTAGGTGCGTACGTGAATGGGTGTGCCTTCGTTGAAGGTTGGTCATCGGGCTGGCACCTCGGCACTGTAAAAATCTACTGCCAGTCATAAGGGGACCGGTATTCCTCTGTGGTGACCCCTAACCAGGAAAAGCTCAAAGACATTATTAGTCGGATCTTTTATTCATAGGCAGTTGTGACTAAGGATTCGGCTACTGCTGAAGACTTCAAGGGACAGTTACTCAGTGCTGCTTTTGACAAAATCAACTTCTTGTTTAGTCCTGTGGCCTGGCAAGTATTCAAGAAGCTAGAAAAAAGGGGAAGATTATGCTGACAGCGAAGTAGTGTTTCACCTATTGCTAGCCTGTATAATTCCAATTACCCCCTCAAGGCACTATCTCTTTTAAAGATGACAAACCAGAACTGGTCAGACTGTGAACAAAAGGGCCTATAGAAAATGGAGATGGTAGGATATGAAGAGATAAACGTTTGGAAAGTTTGCGTAGTGTGGTCTAAGAAGAGATAAAAGTTGGGAAGGTTTCCCCGAGTGTAGTATGACCAAATCCACCAACCATGACTTGGCTGGTGACCAGTCCTGTTTCCCCAGTCTCTTCCCCTCATTATAGCCAATTTTCCCCTCCTCCCACTGAGAGGTTATCTAATTGTGTTTGTGGACAATTTGTCAGGAATTATATTTAAACAGATGAGTTTTAAGTATTGTCCCTTCATTCTGCAAAATCAAGTTCTTTACCCTTTTTCCTTTTTTCGGGGCAGATCTCATTCTGTCGGACCAGCTACATTTACCCATCCTTTTCCTTACACTGTTATGACAAGAAGAAGCCGTAAAAAAGAAGTTCCCCTGGTTCCCAAAAGAGATGAGCTGTGTAAACCAATTTTGGACTTTCCAAACATGATCTCCGAGTCCCCAAATTTAGAATACTCACCTTGCAATCCCTTCTCTCATTGTACATTCCCCAAACTGTTCATGGTCACTTTAGACCTCAAGTATGTACTTTCATGACCCCATATGAAGACAAACTACAATGTTTCTCTTGTTCAGGACAGGAGACTTCTATTTTCATTTTGCTTCTCTGCTTTTTGGACTTGCTACTGCTCAAAAGTCACTGGCCTCAGTAGTAGCCTTCCTAAGACCTGAAGGAGACAACAGCAGTTCATATCTAGGCAATTGCTTGCTGCAGGCACAAATAGAGGAAGAACTGCAGGACAAGGTCAAGAGTTTCACCGCTACTTGCCTGAATAACTTGCATTTCTAGATAAATGAGCTACAGTCCAGTGAGACACCAAGCACAACCAAGCTTTTTTCTTTTGTTCTGAGAACTGCATAGTTCATGGAGTAATGCGAAGCATAATTGCTTGTGAAGAAAGCAATGTTTTTGTAGAGGCCTTCTTTCTTGAGTTGGTCTAGATGTCCTCCATGTTGGTGAGAGACTTTTTTCAATATTCCTGGGTTTGGGCCTAACTCTAGTGAGTCTAAATATGCAAAAGATCTGGTGGTGTATAAAACTTCATTGGGAGCAGCACTCGCATCTGACGGGCAAATGATCCCAGACCTCACATCCATGCAACAACTAATAAACTGGTGGCAGCTCAAATGAAGATGGACACAGGCATACAATACATTCCTCCAGTGCACAACCATACCCTGGAGACCGATGTTTCTGGCAAAGTTTGGGACACCTACATGGTAAAATTCAGGCACCAAAATGGGAGTACTTCTGCTTGTGCATGTCTACACATAATTTTGAAAGAAATGCTAATGATGATTTGGGCCATCAGTGCAGCAGGTGCATTTTGTGGGACTCTGGCAGCAGTGTATAGCATGTAAGTAAAGCAGCTTTTCAGCTCCTAATAGACAAATGGGGAATGTAGATGTAGACCATTTTGTATGCTTGGAGAACCACAAACCTCCTCTTGTTGCAGAAGGCTGTTGTACAACAGCGTTTGTATGGTGGACAGCTTTTTTGTTCCCTGAGGCAATCTTTTTTATAGCCGTATTTGCCCAGTCTTTTACCAAGGGTGATGCCTGCCTGAATACCAGAGTCATTGCTTATTTGCATCAGCTTCCATCGCCTGTAGTCTGACGTAAGGTCGTCAGTGCTATACAGCAAGGCAGCCGACGTCTTTACAACAGTCTTTATTGCAGTGGAGCCCGTAGCAGAAGTAGTTTGCACGAGTGCTGGTCGGTTGCTACCAGAAGTTGAATTTCAAGTGAAAACCTCTAAAGCGAAGTGCCCTGTTGGGGATTCTTTTTTCTTGCATTAACCGATGTCTGAAAAAGTTAACAATTGTCTCGCCTGTGGAAAGCAGATCCCAAACCGAGGCTTCCATTCTTACTGTGTCACTTGTTTAGGCCCAGACCACGACGTCCCCCGTTGCCGGTTCTGTGCCCTCTTTAATGCGAGAACCATTTGCCATACATCTTTTTTTGTAGACAGTTATTTTCGTGTTCTATCTTCGCATTCTGATATGGCATCCATCAGCCAACAATCTGTGGACATTCTGAAAACACGTAGAGATAAAAATAGAGACAGACCACACAAGGCTTAAGCCTTCTGACGACACTATCGCTAAGCAGGTAGTCAGTTCTCAGGAATTCAGTGAGGCGCTTTCGCAGCCCCTGATGCCCAATTTGATATCTATGCAAGCCTCTACTGAGACCCTTTTGGAGTCTGGCATGCCGCAGAAATCTTCTTTGTCTTCTGAGCCTTTGGCTGTCTCTGCCTCGGTTGGGTCCAGAGCTGCGATGCAGGCATCAGCTTCCGAGGAGGCCTTTTGCACTACCGAATCTAGACAAAACCAGACGTCTTCGCATCCAACTACCATTTCTCTCCTTCTATGCACCATCTTGCTACTGCTCCACCACCCAAAACATAAATGCTTAAAGTGGCGGAGGATCTCATCTCCCTTATCTGGGGTAGTCAGGCCACAACTTCTAAAAGGAAAAGGCACCCATCTCCAGAAATTGACAGAACAGGATTCTGCGGAATCTGACTGTTCAGTTTTTGAAGAGGAGCAGCATCCCTTAACTGCTTATGAGGATTCAGATTCAGAGGAATCCATCCCTTCTGCCACCCCTCAAGAGGATCTTTCCTTTGGGGAAACCCTTCACTCCCTCAGGGAACATTTCCAGTGGGAATCTCCGGACTTCCCACAGTTTAAGAAAAGACTTAGAGTTTCTGGACCTGCCCCAGCACAGACTTCTGGCCATCCCCCCTATTTTAGAAGTGGTGGATGATGTTTTCATGAATCTAACCTAGCCCCTGATGCCCTCCCTCCTGCTCCCAGTAAACCTGACAGGTGCTACAGAGTGCCGCATTCTTACAAATACCGGTACAGAAATCTTGCTGCAGACCCAGAAGTCATTACACAGGGACCTAAAGCAGCTAATGCTAGTTCTGCCAAAAATCCTCTTCCTTCTGACAAGGACTCCAAAGCTCTGGACAGATTGGATAAAAAAGTATAGACCTCTGCAACCTTAGCTATAGCGCACTCGGTTGTCAGTTGCATATGTTAAAATATCAACAGCACACTTTGGAACTATTAAAACAGAAAGATTGCTACCTTTCGTGACTGAGCCAATTCAAGAGTCAGCAGATTTACTGCACTCTGCATGTCAAGTGGCCAAACACTCATTACAGTGTGGATATGATGCCCTAGAAGCCTCTAGCAGGGCAGCAGTGAACAGGATCTGTTATTAGGAGACATGCATGGCTAAAGGAACAACCTCTCCCTGATCATGTCAAGTCTAAATGTATTGATGAACCCCTAAATAAGGAGCGCTTGTTTGGGGAAAAAGCAGAAAAATGGAAGACAAAGCAAAATCTATGCAAACGGTAAAAGATTTCTTTCAGGTTCAACCTCCCAGATTCAGCAGGAACTTTCCCTCTAAGCCCTGGGCCTTCCCTGCACATAGCAGACAGGGCCAAGGTAAGCCCCACAAGGACAGACCATCCAGGCCCCTAACCAGGGGCCAGCAGAGAACCAAACAGTGGACCACTTCTGTCTCTAATGGAGGGAGTTCTAAGCCAACCTTCTATGGCAAACACTTGCAGTGACTCCCCGTCCCCCCTCTGCCCTCCATTCACTCATCAAAAACAAGGAGGAAGGATCTCCCTCTTCAAAGACAATTGGCTTTCTGTAACAAAGGACCAATGGGTCTTAAAGATCATTTTTCAGGGATACAGATTCTGTTTCAATGAACTCCCAAATCCAAGAGGATATCCAGGCTTACT
The DNA here is from genome assembly GCF_019279795.1 of Protopterus annectens. Classification (NCBI taxonomy): domain Eukaryota; kingdom Metazoa; phylum Chordata; order Ceratodontiformes; family Protopteridae; genus Protopterus; species Protopterus annectens. The sequence continues at coordinate 148,001,275 of NC_056747.1, read as the reverse complement.
TCCAAATCAGTGGGCAGAGGCATTGAAACGGGTCCAAACTCTCATATCCCAGGGGGCAGTAGAACCTGTCCCGTCAGATCAAACAGGCAAAGGCTTTTATTCCAGACTATTCCTTGTTCCCAGAAAAGAGGGCACTTGGCACCCCATCCTGGATATATCCATTCTGAACACCTCCCTGTTGGTCCCCAGATTCAAAATGCTAACTTTGCAGCAGCTGATGCTGCCTTTGCTAACAAAAAATGCCTGGTTAGTGACCCTAGACCTAAAAGATGCCTACTTCCACATTCCCATCAGGGAATCATGCAGGAAATTCCTGCTCTTCAGAGCATGCTCACAACACTTTCAGTTCTCTGCGCTGCCCTTTGGCTTATCTACTGCTCCCAGAGTATTCATCAAATGCTTGGCCCTGGCCATAGCATTCTGCAGACAGAGGAGTATACAGATTTACCCTTACCTGGATGACTACCTCATTCAGGCACAGTGCAAAGAAATGCTGCTGCAGGACCTTCTCTTTGTCAAATCACTCCTAACCTCCCTAGGATTCACCATCAATGAGAAGAAATCAAAGCAAAATCCCACCAGGAAGATCATTTTCTTGGGAGCTGTGCTAGACACAGCATCCCAAATGACCTTCCTATCCCCAGAAGAGCAGAGCTTCCTGCCTCTCTACTTTACCCAGCTGACTTCCAGAAGTCACCTCACTGTGAGGACGTTCCTGCAAGCCCTGGGATACATGGCATCTTGCATCCTTCTCATTCCTCTAGCCAGGCTTCACATGAGAAAACTTCAGTGGTATTTAAAGAACCTTTGGTGCCAGCGCTCTGTCCCTAAGGACCTCTCTCCCTCTGATCCCATGTATAAGGGCCGAGTTTATCTGGTGGGACGAGGCCTGTGCCAGGAACAAGGGTCTTTCCTTCATCCTCCGCCCTTCAGGCCAGACCATCACAACCGATTCCTCAGACAATGCTTGGGGTGCTCACCTAGCAGGCAGGCGCACCTAAGATCTTTGGGATGCCCAGCAACTTCACTTGCACTTCAATCAGAAAGAAATGATGGCAATACAAAAGGCTCTGACATCTTTCAAACCCCATCTCAGGCCAGGGGTTATCCTCATAAAAACAGACAACACCACAGTAATGTGGTATATCAGAAAACGGGGGTACCCAGTCTTACCCCCTGTGCAGGTTAGCCATTAGCCTCTGCCTTACAGCCACCTCCATGGGTCTACACCTAATTGACCAATACCTACAAGGGGTCAACAAACACCCTGCCAGACCACCTAAGCAGAAACTTACTGGACCCCCACAGGGAAATCTTTCTGCAAATCACTCAGGAATTTAGGGACTCTGGAAGGGAATCTCTTTGCCTCGCACCTCAATTACCAGCTGCAAAGGTTCTGTACCAGGGACCATCGCCTCCTAGCATGAAAGATGGATGCCTTGACCTTTCCCTGGAACTCCCTCTGTGTGTACGCGTTCCCTCCTCTGCCCCTTATTCCCAAGGTACTGATCAAAATAAGGGACGAGAGACCAAAGGCCATCCTCATTGCTCCAGATTGGCCCAGGCAGCATTGGTACCCCTTACCTTTCCTTACAGCCCCCCAAGCAGCTTCCCCTGGTTTCAGACGTCTTGACTCAGGTGAGGGGGAAGATACTGCACCCAGACTTAGACTCTCAATCTTTCAGCATGGCTTATACCTTAAAAGCTGACAAGGAGTCCCTGTTAAGCAAACCGGTCCTAGAAATCATCACAGAGGCCAGAAGGCCCAGCATCAGAAAATCATACGCAGGGAAATGGAAAAGATTCTGCTCCTGGAACCAGTCCAAAGAGGGCAGTACCTCCCATCCGTCTTATCTTGGATTACCTAGCTGAGTTGCTCAATAATGGCCTCTTTTTTCCTCTATTAAAATCCATACCTCAGCCATTTCTGCCCACTACAATTCAGACCCACCCATCTTCTCTCTAACTTTGATTAAGCAATTCCTCAGAGGGGCTTCTAATATCAGACTTCCCAGAAGGTCTCCCACACCACCCTCGGACCTGAATTATATTCTAGAAAAACTAACCTTACCTCCTTTCAAACCTGCTGCTTTTGCATTATTGAAATACCTCTCCGGGAAGACTGCCTTCCTACTAGCTATCACCTCAGCCAGAAGGGTATCAGAACTTCAGGCTCTCATGGCTGTTGAGCCCTTCATCATTTTCCATGCAGACAGTGTCTCCCTGAGGGATTACCCCTCCTTTATGCCCAAGGTGGTACCTGATGTGACCCTTAACCAGGGCATATACCCACCCAACTTCTTTCCCAACCCTCAAAACAAGGGAGAAAGAATTCTACACTTGTTAGATGTGCACAGACAACTCTGATATTATCTGGACTGTACTAAACCATCAAGAAAAACAGACTACCTACTTATCAGCTTTGTCCCTGGGGCAGAGAAGAAGCTCATTTCCAAATGGATATCCCACTGTATCCGTTTCTGCTACAGACTGCATGGGAACCCCCCCCCCCCAAGTCTATCAGTACCCATTCCACTAGCGCAGCCTCCACTTCCACAGCCTTCCTTAGAGGAGTACCCACCAGTGACATCTTGGAAGCTGCCACCTGGACCTCTGTCCATACCTTTACAAAGCATTATCACCTACCTCTTTTTTCTACGTCTAGGGCAGAGTTTGCCTCTGCAGTTCTGCAGAGCCTGCTGACCCATGCCTAGGACTCTAACCTATCCTTCCACTCCTGTCCTCCACTTTGAGAATCCTCCCATAGGTGGTGACTGCAACAGTGAAACACGAAGAACATAGTACAGTTGTGTACGCTTACCGTAAATGTAGATGTTCGAGTGTATTCACTGTTGCAGTCCTGGTTTCCTTCCCTCCATCCTCCGTATAGCATCTTCCCCTAGGGGGATATAAGCTTCCCATGTTGACTTTTAGCCACCGGGACCACTTTTCCTTATTTCCTTGTGCTTCTGACAGGTTAGGGCAAGAAAAACTGATGTAATGACATTGGGTGCCTTGCTTTATAGCACTGGTGACCTGAAGTCAGACTACAGGTGATGGCAGCCGACACAAAAAAAAATTGACTCTGATATTTGGGCTGGCCGAGGGCTACCACAGCAGGGATAACCCACAGGTGATGACTGCAACAGTGAATACACTCTTAACATCTACATTTATGGTAAGTGTACACAACTGTATTTTCAGCCTACAGTTAATCATAAGCCTTTTAATGCAGAAGTTCAGAACAGTGATACAACTGAACTTTCAGGGGAACCCCCTGTTCAGTCTAACTGTAAGCCTGCTAATGCAGAAGTCGGGTACAGTGATTTAACTGAACTTGCATGGGCTCAGGTTGTCTGCCAGGATGAACTGATTGATTCCTCTCATCAAGCACTTTTCGTCTGAGGATATATTAAAATCATTTTGAGGGAGGCCAAATAACTGAATAAAAATGGAGTCTTATTTTAGCTGACAGTATGGAGAAGATTCTCTTGGTGCAATAAAAAGGATCAAGGCTCATCCCCACAAGGGCTCTGGGGCTCTCATACTTGACATTTCGTTTTGCAGCAGGCCTTTCCTGTTCCTTGATTAAAGTACAAGTAGTTGCTATCTTAACCTGCCTATTGTCTCACCTGTTAGCAAATCACATACTAATGAAACCATTCTTGTAAGATGGGCGTGTAAAACCACTTTACTCTTTGGGACTTGAAATGTATCCTGGAAAAGTTGACACAAGAGCTGTTTGAGTCAGCAGCATCTATCCAATTAACCTTCTATAGGAACAGAATCAATCTTAGAATTAATTCTTTCATGCCAGAGGTAGTTTTCTGAATGACGTGTTAAACAATTCAACTACCAGTGCTCTTTCACTCTCCACAAAACAAGGGGGAAAGGATTCTCGACTTGTTGGATTTTCGCAGCCAACTTTGGTGCTACTAACTTACCACCTTTGTAAAATGGGTATTTGGTAAAATGGAAACTAAAGTCATGTCCAGATCGTTGGCTAACTGTATAACCCCCCCACACACACTTTTTTTTTTTATATATACATAGAAAGTTAAAAAACTTTGAGGCATATGACAGCACATTTCATTTGTGTGGCTTCCATGTCATTAGTGTTCTTTAAGCATATCTTAGTTTACAGCACTTGAGGCATCTACATTTGTTTTTGCATGTGTTTTCATGAGGTGCATGCTAAGTATACAGTCCAGGAGCAGAGCAGTATTCGTAACCGCAGATCTGAAGTAGTTAACTTCATTTATCTGCAACCTGTGGGTATTTGGATCTGAGCCGGCAACATTTTATCAAGCATCTGCTCCAAGCTCCTCCCGTTACCCATAATCCCTTGCATCTCCTACCTTCCCCAGATCTCGTTTTCTGCTTCATGCGTACGCATCGTGGTCTCTCTAGTTCCAACTTGGGTGTAGTAAGTGGAACTTTTGGTATATATATTTAGTGTGAGAGTAGTTGTTTGTGAGCAACCCTTCCTCCCCTTTGTCGTTTCGTCGGTTTGTTAAAAAAAAAAAAAAAGAAAAAAAAAAGTAGTTTAGAAAGTTTGTGATTTTCAGAGGTAGAATAGGCCTAACCAACCCTTGTGTGTGTGTGTGTGTTGTTGGTTTAGTGGAGTGTGATTATGGCTGACCAGCCAAAACCAACATTTAAAAAATGCACAGTGTGTGGCCACAAGCTTTCACCGGCTGATGTCCACACTCTGTGTGTTATTTGCCTGGGCGTTCCCCACCTTAGTCTGCCATGTAGTGTGTGTGCAGGGTTCAACCCCAGGGCCTTAAAAGAGAGGAAGACAAAACTAGTAGCTAAGGGCCTGCTACCAGTTTCTGCTTTAGACACGACAGCTTCGACATCGGCTCCAGTAGCCGACCAACCCCCCCCCCCCTTCTGGCTGGGACTCGATCTCCCTCTAAGCCTGCTGAGATGGGGTCTAAGACAAAGGATAAGGACAGGAGGGAGAAAGAGAAAAGGGGGGAAAGGCACCACAAACAATCTCCGGAGCAGGAGCCATTTCCCAGTCCACCCTCAAAAATTGCTAGGACCACTTCTCCTTGGCACCATTTCCTGAGGTTCTCCCTGGAGTCTTCGGACCAGAGGACTCTTCGAGGTCATCTCACAGAGCCAGATCCAAGTCGGTCGCCTCCTTGAGGTCGACTTGGAGTCTGTCGGAGCTGGACGTGGACAGGATGATGTGGAGATTCATTCGGACTCAAATCCAAATGGGAGTCTTGCCAGGCCCCTCTCCGGCTGGAGAGGGGGCTTCTATGCCCTTTTTCCATTCTGTCTCTCCTTCCCCGATCCGACCTGCGGTTTTGGGGTGTATGGATCCGAGGATCCTCGGAGCTGGGGGTTCAGCGCCGACGGTTACTCCAACATCGACACCGGCCATTACCTTGAGTTCCATCTAAGAAACTCTTCGGGCCGAGAACATGAAGCCAGATCTGACGGAATGGAGATGTCTTCAGCTTCGACTTTGTCGGATCCGTGCCGTTCCTTCGGAACCCTGGCTATCTTGGCCTCTGCTCCAATCCTCACGACAGAGCCAGAGAAAACTACTTCCTTGTTGGTTGCAAAGCAGGTGCGCTCTCCTTCAGCCTTCGACATGGTGGAGTGGGTTGTTTCCCAGGGATTGAGACCCCAGCCCATTGCCTCGGACTCTGCCCAGGCTGCCGTGGATTTGGTCACGACTCCCATCAGCTTGTCCCAGGGACATCCCATTGCTAGAGGACCCCCAGGTGGATCCTGTTGTGGAACCCCCAGTGACTTACGAGCCCTCTTTAGAGAGCCCCACTGAGGAGGCTCCCCGTAAGCATTTGTGTAAGAGGAGGCACATGGACTCCCCCGAGTCCCTCACAGAAGATACTGACTTGGATGAAGGTGAGGTTTCTCCAGGTCACCTCCCGAGGATGTCTCCTTTCGAGACATCATGGAAATCCTCTGCCAGAGGGGGAGGTTGGTCAGTCCCAAAACCTACTACGGACGAGTCAGTATTCCTGGAGGCTTTTGTCATGGGCCCATCTACATCCTGGGTGTCCCCTCCTGCAGATCCATTAGTGGATCTTATTACCACGCGGTCATGGAAGGAGCCTGACACAATAGAGCCAATATCCAAACACCCAGACAGGATCCTTTCTCCTCACACAGACAGACAGGCCTGGTACAAGGGTTCTCCTGTGGATGCTATGGTGGTGGCAGCTGCCACCAAGAGAGAACTGGCTCAGGAAAGTTCTTCGGTCCACCCTCCGGACAAAGAGTCTAGGGCAGTGGATTGCTTTGGGAAGTGAGTCTTTTCTTCAGTGATGTTTTCCATATGAGCGCTGAATTACTTGGCACACATCATTCGACTCCAACGAGACCTAGTCACGGAATTCGCTGTGACGCCCCCAGAGTCTTTGTCGCCAGAAGACAAGCAACTTTTCTCAGTGAAATTGTAGATTCTGAAATCCATTTCGAGCACGTCCGTGCGTCTTTTTTCCCATGCCATGGAAGGAGCGGCTAGAGCGGCTGGGACCGGCGTAACTATGAGGTGGCACGCTTGGCTCAGACTGTCAATTCGCGGACCCCTTCAAGATGTCATTCACAAATGCTCCCTTTGACAGTTCATCCCTGTTTGGGAAGACAGTTTGTGACACCCTGGTCCAGAGAGAGAAGGACTGATAGACTCTGTCTGCTGTCAGAGTCCACTTCTCTAGCCCTCAAAGATCCTTTTCTAGGAATCGTAGAGGGCAGAAGATGTGGTTCTGAAAATCTCAGTTTTCTCGGGACACTCAGGACAGCTCATCCCCTAGAGGCAGAGGGGGACAAGACAGATGCCACCCCAGAGGCAGAGGGGACCTGAGGAACTTTGGGTCTAGGGAGACCTCCTCTGACAGACCCACGCAGCAACCCTGAGGGGTTGCCCAACTGTCCTACTCTGGAGACAGTCGGGGGACGATTGTCATTGCACCTAACTGCTTGGGAGTCCATTACAACGGACAGTTGGGTGCTCCAAATAATATCCAGAGGATACTCCATCCCGTTCATTGCCCCACCCATCCAATCAAAGCGGCTCTCAGATGTTCCACCCGCTCAAAGGGAGGCTGCAGTGCACGAAATTTCAAAGCTGCTTTACAATCGAGCCATCAAACTGGTTCCCCCAGATCAGTCTGGATCAGGCGTTTACTCCAGGTTCTTTTTCGTGCCAAAAAAGACTGGGAACCTCAGACTCATATTGGACCTGTCAACTCTGAACCTGTATGTAGCCAAGCAGAAATTCCGGATGGTCACCTTGCAGTCCATTCTACCTTACCTCCGAGAATGTGACTGGATATGCTCGATAGACCTCCAGGACACTTGCTACCACACCAAAATTTGCAGAAGCTCCAGAAGATTAATTTGCTTCCAGCTGTGAGCCATTCATTTCCAGTTCAGAGCCCTACCCTTCGGTCTCACCACAGCCCCCAGGATGTTTTCCCAGGTTATGGCAGTCGTAGCAGCTCACCTGAGACTTCAGGGAATTCAGGTGTTTCCTCACCTAGACGATTGGCTCCTCGCTGCTGCCACCAAGCATCTACTTTGCATGGCCAGAGACTCCTCCCTGCATCTTGCAGTCAGTCTAGGGATTACCATCAACATCTCCAAGTCCCGCTTGAACCCGACACAGACTTTGGAATTTATAGGGGCACGGTTGGACACTCTACTCTTGCAAGTTTTTCTCACTCGGGACAGGGTCCAGAACCTACGGGCCCATGTGTCAGTGATCCTCGGCCCCAGGACGCCAGTGGCGAGCGACGTTCTCCGAGCCCTAGGCTACTTGGCTGCAGCAATTTCAATTCTTCTATGTGCGCGTCTTCACATGAGGGTGCTTCAGTGGACCCTGGCAGTTCATTGGTCTTGGTTAGACCTCCCCATGGACTACCCTATAAGAATCAGCAGAGCCTGCAAGATTTCTCTTTTTTGGTGACTCCAATCACCGGAAATCTTGGCAGGTCATACCTTCTTAACAACCCTAGCCCACGCCCCAGTGACCACGGACACCTCCCAGCTCGTGTGGGGCACATTTTGAGAAGGACGGTCCAAGGCACGTGGTCCCAGGCTGAGACCAGATTGCATATCAGTGTTCTGGAGATGAGGGCAGTGGTTTTAGTGTTGCAAGCCTTTCATGCTGTTCTGCCCCAGGGGACGATTGCAGTTCAGTCAGACAACATTGTCTGGTACATCAGCAAACAAGGAGGGGCCAGATCTTACCCTATCTGACGCGAGGCCATGAGAGTGTGGGAGTGTGCGATCTCCACCAGTTGGTTTGATTTTAACGCACATCCCGGGACGCTCCCAACATTTTAGCGGACTGACTGAGTCGGGCTATTCTAATGCCATACAAGTGGTCTCTGAAACGGTCAGTAGCGGAGGAGATCTTCCTCACGTGGGGTCACCCTTGCTGCGATCTCTTCGCATTTCCTTCCAACGCGAAGTGCAGCGAGTTCTCTGCTCTGATCCCCTCACCAGGGGACTCTCCCAGAGATGCTCTCATCCATGCTTGGCCTCCCGGGTTACTGTATGCATATCCCCCGCTACCTCTCATTCCGAAGTTTCTTCAGAAAGCTTACAGACTGGGGTGCAGAGTGATTCTCATTGCCCCATTCTGGCCTTGTCAAGTGTGGTTCCCCTTCCTCTGGTCTCATGCTCTAACTCTCCACGGATTCTGGATCTGTGCCCGGATCTCATCTCTCATCCCTCTGGCATCAGTCCGCCCGATCTGGACAGCCTCAAACTGACGGCTTGGTTGCTCCAGTTCTCTTGATCGCTAGGACTCCCGGTCTGTCATCTTCAGTAAAGAGTATTTTGGTGGCATCCCACAAAGCTTCCACTAGGAAAGTTTATCGCAGCAAATGGAAACGCTTCTCTATTTGGGCTTCTCAGAGAACCTAGATCCATTTACAGCCCCGGTTCCTGCAGTGTTGGAGTTTTTGTCCTGTATTTTCCAACAAGGGGCTAGTTCCTCTACAGTGAAAGTACTACTGACAGCCATATCTAATTTTCATGTTGGTGAAAGTCTAAATGCTCTGGCCTCTCTGAGATGGTGCAAGGCCTTTCTGAAAGGTACTTTTCTTTTGCGTTCCCCGGTTAAGAAGTCTGTTCCTTCTTGGGACCTTACCCTAGTTCTGCAGGCATTGGTGGCACCCCCATTCGAAACAGCAGTGTCAGTAGATTTGGAATTCCTGTCCTGGAAGACGGCTTTTCTAGTGGCCATTACCAAGGCTAGAAGGGTTTCTGAGATCCAAGCTTTGTCTGCCGTGCCCCCTTACTTGATCTTTCATAAAGACAGGGTCTCGCTTTGTACGAACCTTCCTTTCTTACCAAAAGTTGCTTCTGAATTTAATATTAACCAGATGATTAGTCTGCCTGTGTTCTTTTCAAATTTCCAGAACAAGAGTGAATATATAAGCTGCATTTGCTAATGTTCATAGACAGCTTTGTTTCTATTTACACAGGACTAAACAATTCCGTACGTCTGACCAATTATTCGTGTCCTTTTCCAGACTCTTTTTGGGCAAGGCCATTTCCAAGGTCTCCTTAGCTAGATGGAATACACAATGTATGCTGCAAGTCTCTAGGGATAAAGGCCTATCCCCATCTGGTCCTATTAAAGCTCATTCTACCAGATTTATGGCAACTTCTGCTGCCTTTTGGTCTAGGGTTTCTCTGGATGATATCTGTGCAGCAGCGACCTGTGCTAGGTCATATACATTTATTTCTCATTATAAGTTGGATTTGATCTCAAAAGGGAGAGCATCCTTTGGCTCTGTGGTGCTCGGGGATATCCTTCCATGAGGGCCTCCCAGGAGATTTAGTAGCTGGGGACTCTTTCCCACAGGTTGCAGATACATGAAGTTAACTACTTCAGATAAAGAAGTTATGTACTCACCTTAACGTTCCATCTGAGTGTAGTTATACTTCATTTTCTGCAACCGTCCCTCCCTCCTTCTCCCGAACATGTTCTAGGTTAGTGTTATTGAGTTGCTAATAATTTGTTTAGTGGCAAACTTGATCTGAGGGAAGATAGGAGATGTGAGGGATTATGGGTAAGGGGAGGAGCTTGTAGCAGATGCTTGATAAAATGTTGCCAGCTCGGATCCGATATGGATCCGAATACCCACAGGTTGCAGAAAATGAAGTATAGCTATTCAGATGGAACGTTATGGTGAGTACATAACTTATTTTTCTAGCAGCTCTGCACAGTCTTGTCGAAGGAAGGGATATGTAGGAACTTGCTCTGTCCCTTCTTCTCCCACAGGGGCACTGCTTTGGGAATCTTACTTTTGGTTGTGAGTTCTTCTGTGACCGTGATCAATACAAAGAACATGGTACATTTGTTTGGAAAAAGTCACTGTAACGGTAGATATTACGAGTGTGAATACTGTTGCAGTATTAACTCACACTGTCCTTCCCCTGCAGGGGTTTTCATCTGTAAGACTCCCTTCTCTCGATAACTGCTGAGGTGAGGACGGGAAGGTTAAGTACTCCAGGAAACTCCTCCTCCTGCCTATCTTTGTTTTTAGTACCTCTTAGTATGAAATGCAGAAAAATTGTAGCTGGGATTTTTTATGCCAACCCAGGTTTTCACACAAACACCATTTGCATGTGTATGTATAAACTGAAAAATTCTAAGCTTAGGAAGGGTTGTTCCTGTTATTAGATATAGTTCCACTAACAAGAATATACAGGTGATAGAACAGTCTGAAAGCCTGTCTTATCTGGGGATGCTGGCATACATACTCACATTAGAGAGGCATCAGCCTGTTCTAGGATGTCCACAAATCTCTCTGAGTGAAGTCCGTCAGCTGGATATTTGCTCGTATCTCATTTTATTTGTCAGGGACTGTACTACAGTAGTTATCCTACTTGGACTTCTACTGTTCTGGTGAGTTCATAGGTTCATAGCTTGGTACTAGGCTATCAGCCCTAGGGCCTATACAAGCCTAGCCATAACAATTCCCTGGCTATTTCTTCCCACACTATTTACTTCCCTGGACCCCTGTCTAGCAGGGCAACTGACATGATCCCCGGGGTGAATTTTCTTTCTCCCATCCAATCATCAAGGTTCCTTTTGAAGAGGGCCAGAGAGGCACGCTGCTTGACATGTATGGGCAAATCTATTCCAGAGTCTGGGGACTCTCTGGGTCAGGGACCTATCCCTCCAGCATGTTTTGTTTATTGTGATGACAAGGTTTAGATCCCTGGAGCGTGTGGCTCTGAGTGATTGGGATTTCTTTAAGTATAGCATGTCTAACAGCTCTGGGTTTGACATGGCCTTGTATGTTAAGCAGAGATCGCCTCTGAGTAGACTATATGCGACAGAGTATAGCTGGAGTTTTTTAAGGCAGTCAGCATAGGGCATCTGCTTTAGGCCTGTGATTCTTTTAGTGAGGTAGTTCTGCGGCCTTTCCAGTTGTTGCAGATGTCTTGAGAGGTACATACCAAACGGGGCATTGTATTCTATAATGGGTCTAATGAGGGATGAGTACAGTGGGACAATGACCTCCTTTTTTCTGGATGAAAAGCCCTTAGTGATGAGGTGTGCCACATAGAAGGATTTCCTGACTGTTGTGGCGATGTGGTTATCGAAGGTGAGACCACTGTCCACCTGTGTCCCTAAGTCTCTCATCACACTTTCGCTGTTTAGTGTACTGCCACCTATATGGTAATTCACGGATACATATTTTTTCCCAACGGGGATAACTATACATTTCTTGGCATTGAGCTTGAGCCCATGGCTCTGGCACCAAGCATCTGTTTCTGTAAGGCCCTTTTGTAGAGTATCCACATAATTTAGGGATTCAATAATGGCTCCCAGTTTGCGGTCATCTGCGAACTTTGTTAGCCAGAGTCCCTTAGTGTTGGCCTGTATTTCAGAGAAGTAGATGCCAAACAAGAGCGGTCCCAAGACTGAACCCTGAGGTACTCCACTTGTCTGGAGCTGGATTTGGAGTCTGCTACTTTTACAGTGTGGGTTCTTTCAGTAAGCCAGTTAGCAACCCATTGGGTGACATGGGGATTAATGCCCAGTTTAGTAAGTTTATCTATGATTCCAGAGTGGTGGATGGTGTCAAAGGCCTTGGCAAGGTCTAGATAGGCTGTGTGGACCACCTTACCCTTGTCCATGGCTCTGGAGACTGATTCGAAGAAGTCAGTCAGGTTCAGGAGACAATATCGGCCCTTCACGAACCCAAACTGTGTGGGGTCCAGTGTTTGAAGGTTGCCAGTGTCTTTGTTTATAAGTTCCATGATAATACGCTCCATGGCCTTGCAGATAAGGCTTGTCAGACTGATGGGACGGTAGTTTCCGGGATCCAAGGTGGATCCCCCCTTGTGGAGTGGGGTAATTGTAGCTGTGCGCCACTCAGTGGGCATGAATCCTGAGGTGAGGCTATGATTAAACATGACACTTAGGTGAGGTGCCAGTTCATTTTCTAGTTCATGTAGTACACAGTCCGGGATGTCATCTGGTCCCATGGATGGTGTATTCTTAGCTTTGGAGAGTGCGTTTTTTACCTGTGTGGCCATTATTACTGGAATTTGTCAATCTTTCGGTATTGAGATGGGCCATTTATGGGGTGAGAGGGGGGTGAAGTTGGCACTGAATCGATCTGCCAGGATATTGGCAATATCCTTGGGATCAGTATATTTAATGCCATTCTGTTTTAGCTCAGAGCAGATCTGAGCATTGCCATTTAGATTCTTGACATAGTTATAGAATGCCTTGTGGTTGTCTTTGGAATCTTTGGCAATTTTATTTTCGTAACTAGCTTTGGAGGATTTTATGAGGGATCTCAGTTTCTTACTGAGGCTTGTAAGGGAGTTTTTTGCATCCTGGGATTTTCCTCTTTTCTGCAACAGTTTCTTCCTTTTGTTGTAAAGTTTGTTTATGGCAGGGGACCACCAGATTGGCTTCCTTTTTTTGGATGAGAGCACCTTGGTTCTATTTGGGATGGCACGATTCATGCATGCTTGGATGTGCTCATACAGTGCCTTAGTGTAGGATTCAGCAGTTGAACTTTCAGTTCCTGTCTGCATGGTTGTCATGAAGTTTGCCACTTCTGACTTGAGTAGTATGAAGTTAGCTTTGGAGGAGTTTTTTATGGAGGTTTCCTTGCTGGGGAGTGGGGGTGGGATCTGGATGTTAAGGGTAACTAGCTTATGGTCAGACCTGACTAACGAGGGGGTGACCATAGGTGTGGAGCATCGATTTCCCATGTTGGTAATGACCAGGTCTAGAATATTGGACCCCCTGGTTGGGACTATGGATTAGTTGATCCAGGGCGTTGGAATTTATGAATTCGAAGAACTGTTGGGCAAAGGTGTTGGTACAGGAGTAGTTTTCCCAGTTAATGGCAGGGTAGTTAAAATCAGCCAGTATTAGGGTGTTTGGTTCTATCTTAATATTTTCCAGTATGTTTAGAAAGGTGTAGTGAGAATCTTGGGGTATGGTGGGGGATCTGTAGTAAGCTACAATTTGGATTGCAGTCTTACCTAGTGTTCGTTGCACCTGGAGAATTTCAGACACTTTGTGTTGGGCAACTAGCCTGGTGGTGTGAATATCCTTGGTGAATATTGACACTCCTCCACCTTTAGTGTTTCGGTCCTGGTTTGGTGGCAAGAGTTGTAGCCTGGTATTGCAGGGGTGCTCTCTGGAGCCTTGAACCAGGTCTCAGTTACTGCACAGATATGGATGTTCTCCATTTTTAGGAGTGCCTCGAGAGAGTGCATTTTGAGGTTTAGACTTCTAGCACTGAGTAGCATTACCTTCAGATTTTGCATGCTTGTACCTGTTACGGTGATGGTTTTGTCCTTTGAACTTTGCCTAAAAAAGGCACTATAGGGGTTTCTTACCCAGTTGTCCTTTCTAGGCAGCTAGACAATTGTAGATGCTTGTTTGGACTGTTGTTGATTCGCATTTGATTATTGGTTCGGGTCCAGAGAAGTCATTGGAGGTGTAGTGGAGGTAAAATTGCATAATCATAATAAACTGTCCTTTCAGGTAGATGGTTCTTTTTTTTCCACTGTAAATTTGTCCCCTACAGAAGATTCGTATTCAGTTAAGTAACTTTTGTGGAATATAGACATTATGGCCCTTCTGGTGCAAGGCCTATGGAAGCAAGCATGTCTACGTGGTCTCTTGTGGAAAAGTTGAGTGGGATCATAAGCATACAGGTTCATAGTCTGCAGAGTGTTACACGCCTAGCCAAAATCCAAACAGTGACCAAAGGTGCAAATCAGGCCCTGTACATTGTGTCCATGAGGTAAAGACCTTAACCTTTCTGTTAACACCTATATGTTAAAGTTAATCCAGTCTTCTGGAATGGGAGTAGAACCCACAGTCTTCTTGCTTTCCAGCACCAGACGTAAGTGTCCTATTTGTTGAACCACTGACAAGTAGTGTATCTGATACTCTGGTTTAGGAAAAGGATCACTGTAGTTGGGTAGCAGGCAGATGGTCCATATTAAGTACAAAGAGTATTGTAGAGACAATGCCATTAACAGCTGTTTGCTGTATTAAAAAGTCAGATAAAATGTTTATTGTGAAATCTGTATAGTGAGTTTTGGCATTATTGAAACTTGTCTTTTTTTGGAGAATTTTTTACATTTTTATTACTGTAATTTAAGTGGAAGCTGTTCATTCTGTTTCAGGTAGATCCAGCTAACACAGGTAAAGTGGGGCCAAGTGAAGCTGCACTGTTTCTTAAAAAAGCCAGACTTTCAGACATGGTACTTGGAAAGGTAAGAAGTACTTCAGTTCTGTAAATGTGTAATTTTTTACATAATGTACAGACAAGTGTTAGATTATGTGCAAAGTTTTTTAAGAACTTCTTTTTGCTTTAATTAAGCTATCACATAATATGGTCTCTCTGCTTCTAAAATGTGTCATTGTTACTTTAGCTTCATTAAAGGAGCTGTGTTTATTAAGTTTTAAAATAATGTACTTGTTTGTACTGTATGCTTAGCAGCTGTCAAATTACTTACTGAATTTTGTGTAGTCTAGCAGTACCTTCTGATGATATAAGGGGAGAAAAGCAGTCCAATGCCTCAACACCTTTGTATTTCAGTTCAATTGAAGGGATTCTTGTTATTGAATATCATTGCCTATTCTGAGCATAGCCCATCCATACCCAAGGACTCAGCGAAGCCATTGAGTCTGGTCAGTGTTCTCCAGTGCAGCTATTCCACTTATGTGTGCGTTTTCCCAGTTCCTACCCTCCTTGATTCCCTAACCCTGGGGTAATGCTGCACCTGTATATGTAACTCATTCCTACAGACAGTCTGGCCTCCTTCCAGGTACAACCTACAGTACCTAGTCCCACGTACATGTAAAGCTTCTGCCTTGCTAAAAAGCCCATGCAGGTCCACGAACATTATATAAATATAAATTTGCCTATTTCACAAGTGATAATTTATTAGAGGTGTTTAAGAAAAAACAACCCCCCCCCCAGCAGTATCGTCTATGTATCACACATTCAAACATACTTTATGGTGGCGGTCATTGTTATGATTCACATACTTCTAGTTCTGTTCTTGAGAGAAATTATCCCGTGGTAGATAACTACTTTATTGTTATATCTGTGCAGTTGCACTGTACACCAAATATTATACACTTAACTTTGAATATGCTTGTTAAATTAGTCTTGTTGCTTTTTTATGTGAACATAAATGCATTTGATTAGTTATTGATTTATTGTCTGATTGCCTGTTTGACTGGGCTGTGATCTGTCAATTTGTGTTGAACTCTGCTGCAGACTACAGAAACATGCGTCTCCTTTAAAAGCTGTTTTATCCCCTTGACAGTATCTTGAAAATGCAGGACCTTATGACTGAGACCTTGGAAGTATCTGGCAGTTGCCCAAAGTACAGGAAATGAACACTAGTTTGTTAAACTTAATAAATATAATTTCATTAAAGAAACTAAAAGTAAAAACTACATGTTTTACAATTGCAAAGCCCACTTTACATGATGAGTGTATAATTACTGCAAGAAGAAATGGCAAGAAAAACACCTTTGTACAGTGCTTATTTTATAGAGCTCTGTACCCTATGAAGCCATCATATCCCCAAATGACAGCCAAATTCATTTTACTACCATGGTAATTAGCATACTACATCGAACAGAATTTTGCTTCCTGCTTTCTTGGGTTCAGCAGATATATTGCTTACTACTTCAGTTTAAGAAATATAACATTTGCAATTTTTTTTTTGTACTACTTTATATAGTTGAAGTGCATCCATCCTGAACTTGGTAATGTGTATGTGTATTATGGAGAAATGTAATCCACAAAGTCAGCCACAAATTTGTTTTTCAGTATAGCACACTTGGCAAAGTGTTAACCAGTGATTTTGCACATGAACAACTGACAGTTACCATACAGAACTAGCTGTAATGCTTCATCAAAAACTACTGTAGTGAAAGTGAAAGATTGACACCTGGCATAAGTCTTGCTTTCTTTTATACATTATATTTTGCATTAAAACTGTTCAGCTGTTTGTTTTCTAACCACTATAATGGGGAATTGAAATTCATAGACTGATGCTTTAGGCTTCTTTAAGCTACTATGTCAGTAATATAGTGCAGTAGGGCGGCCGTGGTGGTGCAGTGGTTAGCATTGCCACCTCACAGCAAGAGGTTCTCCGGTTCGATCCTTGGCTGGGGTGCCTTCTGTGTGGAGTTTGCATGCCCTCCCTGTAGTCGCATGGGTTTCCTCCCACATCCCAGAGACATGCTGTAGGTGGATTGGAGACTCTAAATTGGCCCTAGGTGTGAGTGTGTGCCTTCTGTGGAAGGTTGGGTGCCGGGCTGGCAACTGTAAACACTGTAAAACTCCACTGCCAATCATGAGCGGACAGGTGATCCGCTGTGGCAACCCCTAACTGGGGAAAAAGCTGAAAGAAGTAGTAGTAGTAGTCAATAATATAGTGCAGTGGCAGCCAACGTTACATATTTCTCATTGCCATTGTCTTTTAGTCTAATGTTTATTTATTATAATATTCTTTCTGACACTGGTTTACCAGTTTAACTGCATCACAGAGAAATAATTATTTGAAAATGTGAGTTGGATTACAGGCCTGATAGCATGTAGTACTGCTGTTTTGTGTGTAAAATAAATACTCGTTTATTGTATTGACTTTCATGCTTTTGTAAGCAGCACATTGATTTTGCCAGCCATTTAAGCTCGTATCTTTTATTGCTGTTTGGTAATTTAACAAAAAATGTTTGTTTTTGTGTTTACTTGTCGTGTCTGTGTAAGGTGTACATTAATATTTGCTTGCTGGTTAAGCTTATGTTTTGTGTCAGTAGCAGAGATTTGCTTAGTGCTGCTCCAGACTTGCAGTTCTTAGCCAATCTAAGACATCAGGATGGCAAGTGCAGGCAACATTCACCAAACACCTTTAAGACTCCCACAGGCTCTAAACCTTCTCCTCTTGCTCCCAAAAAGCCCCTCTTTTATCATGATCCTTCTTGCTTGATACTTGGCAAGCTTTGTTTTTGTTTATGCTCATGTTGATTCATTGAGGTTTTGTGGTGAATTCTCATTTTGGTTCTTTGATTCCAGTCAGGTCAACTCTACAATTTCTTGGGTTACTCTTTGGCTGTTTTATTTCAGATGGTGTTCGTTATCTCCTCTAGTGCTATTTTGTGCTTATGCAGGAGTTGCATTTTTTTGGGGGGAGGGATTTCATTAATTGTTGGGTAGTTCTGGATTATCTTTCTATTTTTAACTTGAGTGTGATTTCTGCTGTTTGTGGCAATTAGTATTTACAAAATGTAGATTGAGTTTTTTGATAGACTAACGTGACTTGGTTAAGTAAAAATTGGTAAGTAAAGGTCAGCTGGATTTAGAAAAGGTAGCAAATGTAGTCTCAAAATCCCCCATCCCCAGGACACATTCATGTACACACACGCTTTGTATTGCATGTCTGAGTGAAACATCTAGGTGCTGTCCCGCCAACACACACGCAACCTTTGTATTGTGTTCCTGAGGATTAAACATCTTGATGCCCCCCCCCCCACACACACACACACACACACACTGGTTATGTTGCATGCCTAGGGTGGAACATCTTAATGCTCCATCTGAAATCTGCAAAAATTTGGCTCCAGGACCCTTCAGGAATGCAAAACCAAATTAATCCTGAAGAGTACTGTTGCCAGCTGATTAATTTGATCCTGAACAATATGGTTATCAGCTGATGTTCATCGTGTTTCACTGTTGCAGTCATTACAATTGGGTTATCCTGCTGGCAGGCTACCCACAGTCGGCTTGAATTCCAAAGTCCTGGTCTGGCGTCGGTTGCTGTCGCCTCCTCCCTGACGTCAGTGCGCCAGGGGTATAAAAGATGCAGCAGTCGCCATTTTCTTCAGTCTTTCTTGCCGCGCGGTGCCCGAAGCAAAAGCAGTTCGCAAGTGCCGGTCGGCCGAGATTTTCAAGTTCGAATTTCAGATCCGAATTCTTCATTAAAGCTATGTACCCCATTGGGGAAACTTTTTTCTTGCTCCAGACTGATGTCAGAAAAAGTTAATAATTGTATTTCTTATGGGAAGCAAATATCTCATAAGGATTTTCATTCTTACTGTATTCCTTGCCTAGGCTCTGACCACGATGTTGCTAGTTGTCGGTTTTGTGCTAGATTTAACCAACACACTATTAAGCATTGGTACAATTTTGAATTTCATTATTTTGGCAGAAGATTTAATTATATTATGCCGTCGGAACAGCTGACTACCGGAATCTATAAAAAGCTCAAAGACAAAGAAAAGGACAGGCATCCGAGGTCCAAAACCGACGAGACTTCAGCTAAGCCATTCGCCGTGAGGCGCTTTCACAGCCCCTGACTCCCGCTACCTCAGAGCCACAGGCCGCTTCCGACTCACACGTGGAGTCGACTAGGCCACTGGAAACTCAAGGTATTGGATCCTCGGAAAATTATTCCCTCAGATGGGTCCGGAGCCGCTGAGCAAGCATTGGCTTCTGAGGGTGTTTTCAGGCCTACACTGTTATATGTGAAAACGACTTCAGCTTCAAAGGCAAAGAGTAAAGCACCTCTAAAGACAAAGAAACAAGTACAGCATTCCTCTGGACAGGCCTCCATGCCTAAAAAACAGATGCTTAAAATGGCCAAAGACCTAATCACATTGATCAGGGGTTCCCATCCCCCTCCTGATAAGAGGCCTAGGCAAGAGACAGAATATGAATCTTCAGATCAGGTTTCCATTTCCTCTGATTCCTCTTCTGAACAGGAATACTCTCTTCCTCCTTATGAGGATTCTGATGCTGAAGAATCTATCCCTTCAGCCTCCCCTCCTGAGGATTATTCTTTTGGGGAGACACTGCATACTGTGGGGGAGCACTTCCACTGGGAGAGCCAAGATTACTCAGAATCTAAGAAAAGGCTCAGAGATTTTCTTTTACTACCTCAACACAGGCCCCATTGCTATTCCTCCCATTTTAGACATTGTAGATGTATTTTCAGAGTCCGGTCTAACTCTTGACTCTCTACCACCAGCTCCTGTTAAGCCAGACAAGATACTACAGGGTTCCAGATTCACATAAATTTCTTTATAAAAACCCTTCTGCTGACCCAGAAGCCATCTCTCAGGGTCCCAAAGGGGTCAAGGCTTCCACTGCAAAAAAACGTATCCCCGGCTACCTTGGCTGTAAGGGCTTTAAATTGTCAGTTTCATATGCTTAAATATCAGCAATATCTTATGTCACTACTTAAACAGAAAATTATGATAAATTCTGAATGTGCAGAAAACAAAGAAATGCAGGATTTAATGTTAAGTTGTCAATCTCGCCTTCATTCTTGCTGGATGGGTTCAGAGCCATCGTTTGCCGCTTCAGCTACAAGGTTGCGTTTTCACCGGCTCCATGTCGTATTTAAGATTTTTTATATTTACAACTAGTTTTTGATAGATATTTTTCCCTTAGATCTTTTCTAGTAGTGTTAGTAGTCTCTCGGTTCGTCTCCCCCCCCCTTTATTAATAGTTTTCCTTACTCTTTTCCACCCTTAAGGTGGTTAGGCCTTTCCCCCCCTTTATAGTAGTTTTTGTACAGGTTCCATTCAGTAGTGTGTGTGTGTGTAATTTTGTTTTATTGTAGTAACTTTGAGAGTGTCTTTTCAAATGTTGTGTGTGTGTGTGTGTGTTTGTTGTGTCTGGTATACTTGTCTAGACTTTTTTGTCCGTTCCTGTGGTATCATGTCTAAGGATACCAAGATATCGGGATTCAAGAAGTGTGACTCGTGCTGTCAGAAGATGTCTCTGACAGACGGCCACACTTCTTGTGTGTATTGTTGGGCCCTCTGCACCTGCAGGACTCTTGTTCCATCTGTCATGCTTTTAGCCCAAAAGTCCTGCAGGAACACAGAAATAAGCTCATACTAAGGGGCTTATTAAAGCCCGAAGGTTCTCCTACAAAGCCTCTGTCAGGAAAACCTTCTAAGCCCGCCAAACCATCGGCTCCATGTCCGGACCTTCTGCCTCGTCGGTTCCGGCTGGAACCGATACATCGAGGCCTCAGTCGGCTCCGACCTTGGTGTCAGAGCCGTCTCCAAGCCAAAAGCATTCCCGATCTCCTTCACTGGAGTCGGTCAGGTTGGCTCCGAAGTCCCCTTTGCTGTCGAAGCGGAGCTATAGGTCTCACTCCTCTAGATCTTCCAGGCTTTCGGACCACGACTTCGAGAGGGTAGTCAGTAGGCTTTTGAAGTCGCAGGCGCTTGCCCAGTTATTGCATAGCCCGTCTCAACAGACAGCGGCTTCCCCAACGCCTGCTCCAGTTCCTCCTCCGACTATTCCTTCGAGCTCGGAGCCGGAGGCCGTCGGGGTTGGTACAGTGGGGGCGTCGGAACCGATTCCACCCTTATCGGTTCCTTCGGCTCCGATCCATTCATTGGCTCCGTCCTTGGAGGGATCCGGGCGCCGGGACTTCCTTGTCGGTTCCGAGGGGTTGAGTGGCATCGGACCCTTGTCCGACCCTTTTCTCCCTCTCGGAGCATCGGCGTAGGTGAGTTCGGCCCCATTGGCCTCGGAGCCGTCCCTCTCGGTGCCAGGAGGAGCTCTCATCTCTTCGGAGCTGGGTCCCTCCTCTCTGCTTGATAGGGGCGCCTTTGAGGTCATGAGGAGCATGCTGGCTCCTATACCGGCGCCACGCTCGGCCCCATCGGCCGCTCCTTCGGCCTCTGCCTACCTTCCTGAACCCAAGCGTGGAGAACCAACACTCCAGGTCGCCCCATTGGGTGTATCCTCCTCTTCTGAGGCCTCCCCTGATCCTGCGGGGGCACCCCCTCGGAAGAGGACATGCAAGAGGAAGCATGTGGACTCACCGGAGTCAGTGACATCTGACACCGACCTGGATGATTCGGAAGGGTCCCCCTCTGAGGATGTCTCATTTTCTGACATCCTAGAGATCCTTAAACAGAGGGGGAACTGGTCTGCCCTCGACCCTTCCGAGGACGAGTCGGTGTACCTGGACGCGTTCGGTTCTCGCCCTTCCACCTCCTGGGTGTCCCCACCTTTCAACCCACTCATAGAGGTGGTGGCTCGGAAGGCGTGGACGGCTCCAGATACTATGGAACCAACTCCCCGGAGGCCCACAAAATTTATTACAGCCCCTTCGGACAAGCAGTTTCTCACTAAGTGCATCCCCGTTGATGCCATGGTGGTGGCGGCGGCCACTAAGAAGGAGTTGGCTGACCCAGTTCCTGTCCATCCTCCTAATAAGGAATCTAGGACTATGGATAGGTACGGCAAGCGGATGTTTTCTTCAGCGACCTTTGCCATGCGTTCGCTGAATTATTTGTTCCATTTCACCCGTCTTCAGCGAGACCTTCTCAAAGAACTAGGTGGTACCTTACAGGAACCATCAGCTGCTGGGTCTCAGGAAAAGATCAATTCCCAGCTAGGGACCCTGAACTCTATTGTAAACTCCTCCATGCGGCTCATTTCCTATGCCGCCGATAGAGCGAGTAGGGCTGCAGGCACGGGCGTTGCTGTAAGGAGACATGCCTGGATGCGGCTTTGCAACTTTGCCGACCCCTTCAAGGTGTCCTTCACTAACACCCCCTTTGACGGTTCTGCCTTGTTCGGACTTCAAGTGAAGGATACATTGACCAGGTGCGAGCAGGAAGGCAAGACTCTCTGCCATAGGAGTCCGTTTTTCTACCCCTTCTAGACCATACCCTAAGGATCAGAAAGGTGGGAAAATGTGGTTCCGTAAACCTCAGGGAGTACTGCCTGACACATGTGGTGAGCTTCCCTCCAGAGGTAGAGGAGGGAACAATAATAGACGCCGCCCGAGGGGGTCCGCAGAATCAGGGTAGCAGAGAATCTTTCTCTGACAAACCTTCCAGCACCCCTGAGGAGCTGCCCGACTGTCCACCTTCGGAGGCAGTCGGGGGAAGACTATCACTGTACCCAGAAGCCTGGCATTCCCTCACGCAAGACAAATGGGTACGGTCGATCATTTCCGAGGGTTACAGAATTCCCTTTATTCACACCCCACAACAGCCAAAAGGGCCCCTTCCAGACATTCCACCCAGTCTGAGGGATCTAGCAGCACTAGAAATTTCAAAGCTGCTAAGAAAAAGGGCCATCCAGCCAGTCCCAGCAGACCAACAAGGATCCAGAATCTACTCCAAGTTCTTTTTGGTACCAAAAAAGACAGGGGACTGGAGACCTATTTTGGATCTCAGCAGGCTGAACAAGTCTGTTCAAAGAACGAAGTTCCGGATGGTCACGCTACAGTCCATTCTACCCTTTCTGGGTCAGGACAATTGGATGTGCTCTATAGACCTTCAGGATGCATACTACCATATCAAAATGAACAGGCATTCCAGAAGGTTTCTCCACTTCCGGCTGGGAGCCATAGTCACTACCAATTCAAAGCCCTGCCCTTTGGCCTCACCACAGCCCCCAGGGTGTTTACCAAATGCATGGCAGTGGTTGCGGCTCACCTGAGACGGCAAGGATTCCAGGTGTTTCCATATTTAGACGACTGGCTCCTTACTGCCACCACCAGGCACCAACTACTCCAATCCAGAGATTACGCTGTACAAACGTGCAACGCGCTAGGTATCTCTGTAAATTTCGAAAAGTCTGCATTGTCACCTTGTTGGTCTATTACCTTCATAGGCGCCGTTTTAAACTCAGTGGAGCTCTCAGCAAAACTACCTACACAGAGTTTCAGACATTCGCAACCATGTTCAGATCCTATTACAGGAGAGCAGAGTCCAAGCCAGATTTGTACTAAAAACACTTGTCTCATGGCAGCAGCAATCACTTTACTCCCCCTAGCGCATTTTCATATGCGGATCCTGCAGTGGATGCTATTTTCCCAGTGGTCCTTTCAGCAGCTCCCCATGTCACACACCATTCTAATCACTCAGTCATGCAAAAGACACCTTTCTTGGTGGACGGTCTCCCCTCAGGTACTCCAGGGCAGACCTGTGATCCTTCCTTCTCCTGTTGCCACTGTGACAACAGATGCCTCCCTGATCGGGTGGTGGGGGGGGGCATTTTCGGGGCAGGACAGTCCAGGGCACATGGCAACCCTTTGAATGCCACGTGCACATAAATGTCTTGGAAATGAGAGTGGTACTTTTAGCATTGCAGGCCCTTCAGGACTCTCTACCCACCGGGACTATTGCAATTCAAACAGACAATATGTCTGTAGTGTGGTACATCAACAAGCAGAGCGGAACCAGATCCTACCCCCTATGTCGAGAAGCACTCAGACTTTGGCAATGGGCGATCTCTTCTCAACGGTTTCTGGTAGCAACGCATATTCCCGGGAAGTCCAACGTCATAGCGGACATACTGAGCAGAGCCATTCTCATGCCTCACGAGTGGTCTCTCAACCAGATAGTAGCGGAAAGAATTTTCAGAAGGTGGGGTCAACCTTGCTGCGACCATTTTGCAACACCTCTAAACAGCAAGTGCCCAGATCACCCTCTTCCCTCTCCCAGATCTACCCCCCAGAGACGCAATAGTTCACGATTGGCCCCGGGGTCTTCTGTATGCATTCCCCCCCCTTTCCCATAATTACTCAATGAATCCAGAAAGCGACTGCCTTGAAAGCCAGGATGATCCTCATTGCCCCTTACTGGCCTCGACAAATTTGGTTTCCGTTCCTGCAACGCCATCTACTGGAGCAGCCCTGGCATCTGGACCCAGTGCTAGATCTTCTGACCCATCAATTGGGCGGGCTGCATCAGTCCCTTCGATCTCTCAACCTCACAGCTTGGTTGCTCCACTTCCAACCCTAGCCAGGCTTCTCCTTATCTCTCAACCAGTTTGCGATATTATCCTCGCTTCTCACAAGTCTACTACCAGAAAGACTTATGCTAGCAAATGGAAGCGTTTCTCTGGGCAGGGGAAAAACATGTGGACCCCTTTACGGTTCTTGTCCAGACAGTTCTAGAGTTTCTAGCAGAACTCTTTCGATTGGGCTCCTCCTCAGCTACCATCAGAGTTCAACTGGCAGCTATTGCAAATTTCCACGTTGGCTTGTCAGAGACCAGCATCATGTCCCACAAACTTTGCAAAGCCTTTTTAAAAGGAACCCTTTTACTTAGGCCCCTGGTTAAGGACCCTCCCCCACCGTGGGACTTAAATTTGGTACTGTCTTCTTTAATTCTTCCTCCCTTTGAGCCGGCGGCTTCTTGTTCGTTGAAGTTGCTCTTGTGGAAAACACTCTTCTTAGTAGCCATCACCTCAGCAAGACTGGTCTCGGAAATTCAAGCCCTTTGCGTTCGCCCTCCTTATCTTGTTTTTCACAAAGACAGAGTGTCACTCAGGACTAATCCATCTTTTTTACCCAAAATAATCTCAGAGAAAAATATGAATCTGACCATAGATCTTCCAGTCTTCTTCCCAAATTACACCAATAGAGCTGACCGAAAGTTACATTGTTTGGACGTTCACCGTCAATTACGCCTCTACCTGGATAGAACTAAGCAGATGAGAAAATCAAACCAGCTCTTCCTGTCTTATGCGGAAGGGAAACAAGGCCAACCAGTCTCTAAGGTAACTTTGTCCAGGTGGTTGTCCTGTCTTATCACGTTGGTCTATTAGTTGAGGAACACAGACCTTCCTACTAAGCCTAGAGCCGACTCAACCAGAGCTTTAGCTTCTTCAGTAGCCTTTCAGGCAAGATTGCAGATGGATTCCATTTGCGCAGCGGCCACTTGGACCTCTCCTCATACCTTCATTTCTCATTACAAGCTCGATATGGTCTCCAGAAGTCGGGCTGATTTTGGTTCCACTGTACTCAAGAGTTTGTTGCATTGAGCCACCCAGGATTTAGGTGCTAGGGACGCTGTCCCATCCAGCAAGAATGAAGGCGAGATTGACAACTTAACATTGAGAAGTTATGTACTTACCATAACGTTCCATGTTAGTTGTCTTCTTCTCGCCTTCTTTCTTGCGTCCCACCCTCCATCCCCCTAGCCTGGGAAGATCTAGAGTACCTTGTGAGAGTTACTGCCACCTCAGTTATATCCCCAGCTAGCTCCCTTGCTCCCTCTTTTGCTAGCTCTCTGGGGGTTTATATATATATATATACATATATATATATATATATATATATATATATATATATATATATATATATATATTATATATTTATTTTTTATCTATGATTAGGTGGTTTATTCTCTGTCTGTTGTGGTATATATAGTAGAGATTAGTTATATCTTAGAGATCTGGGTATATGACGCCTAGCATTATGGGACATAGCATAGCCTCGAGCCGGTAAAAAATAGCTCTTGAGCTTTAGTATTAGGCCAAGTCAGAGCCGAACCCATCCAGCAAGAAAGAAGGCGAGAAGAAGACAACTAACATGGAACGTTATGGTAAGTACATAACTTGAAAATATCCACAAGCACAGGACCCGGAGCCCACCAAAAACCAAGGCAAAAGTTTAATGCATATTTCAAAACATAAAATAAATCCAACCAAGTGCTTTTACCCAGTACTCTACCAGGCTTTTTCAAGGATTAAATAAAATCTTTGTAAATCATCCCTTTAAATAGTAATGTTCCATGTCAGCTGGTCAGCAAGTAATTCATCAATTAGTTAATTAATTAAAACAATGACTCCATACATTTCCTTTGAAAATTAATAACTCCACGTCTTTCATTCTTTTAACAAATAATTAAAATACATAAATGAAATGCAATGTCCCTAACATTAAAAACTAGACATATCTTAATGAACTTTTTATGAATTTTTTATGACTACACTGTGGAACCCCATCCTAAACATATTAAAGTCTAGCCCTTCTTAATTTTAACACTGGGGCAATGTTAATATTGTCGTTTAGTCCTGGGAACCTAGTTGCGTTTAGTTTAAGCTGCCAATAAAGTTCACGGTATTCAAGTAATGTTTCCCAACTCCCCCCTCTTAATTCAGGCGTGACTTGCTCTAATACCATAAACCTTAATTCCATTTCTCTACATTTCTGGGAATGTTTAAAAAAAAGCATTTGTTTCTTTTTTCCTCGAGATGTCATAAAGATGCTCGTACACCCTTCTTCTTAGGGGTCTCTCTGTTTTACCAACATAAAAACCTAAACAGAATATACAGACCACTAAATATAGCAAGTCACGCCTGAATTAAAAGGGGGGAGTTGGGAAACATTACTTGAATACCGTGAACTTTATTGGCAGCTTAAACTAAACACAACTAGGTTCCCAGGGCTAAACGACAATATTAACATTGCCCCAGTGTTAAAATTAAGAAGGGCTAGACTTTAATATATTTAGGATGGGGTTCCACAGTGTAGTCATAAAAAAATCATAAAAAGTTCATTAAGATATGTCTAGTTTTTAATGTTAGGGACATTGCATTTCATTTATGTATTTTAATCATTTGTTAAAAGAATGAAAGACATGGAGTTATTAATTTTCAAAGGAAATGTATGGAGTCATTGTTTTAATTAATTAACTAATTGATGAATTACTTGTTGACCAGCTGACATGGAACATTACTATTTAAAGGGATGATTTACGAAGATTTTATTTAATCCTTGAAAAAGCCTGGTAGAGTACCGGGCGAAAGCGCTTGGTTGGATTTATTTTATGTTTTGAAATACGCATTAAACTTTTGCCTTAAATATTTGCCTTGGTTTTTGGTGGGCTCCGGGTCCTGTGCTTGTGGATATTTTCGATTTATTTGATTTATTTGGTTTGGTTGCTGTATTGATTTGGTAAGTACATAACTTCTCATTGCATGCAGCTGAACAAGTGGGAAAGCATACTTTGCAGTGTGGTTTTGATTCTCTGGAGGCCTCCTGCAGGGCCGCTGTTATGGGTTCTGTCATTAGGAGGCATGCTTGGTTAATGGAACAGAATCTGCCTGATCATGTTAAAGCAAAATTATTAGATGCTCCATTACAGCATGATACCTTGTTTGATGTTAAAGCAGAAGAGGTGCTGAAGAAAATGGAGGATAAAGCTAAATCTATGCAAACAGTCAATGATTTCTTACAGGTTCAACCTCCCAGATTTAGCAGGAACTGGCCTGCAAAGAACTGGTCCTTTCCAGTGTCAGACAGGCCATAAAGAGGCAGATACAGACGGCCCAGAGGCAGATCCCAACCCCAGGGCTCATATAGGTCTAAACAATGGGGTGCTTCTACCTCCAGAAGTGGAGAAGATAAATCACAGCCATACAGGAAACAGTCTCAATGACTTTCCCCTGCCAGCACCGAGCACTTAGCTTTTGGCAGCCCCTTTAGGGGGAAAACTAGCACTTTTTTCACAAAATTGGCACATGATCACCTAGGACAAATGGGTCCTGAAAATAGTTTCTCAAGGCTACAGGTTCATTTTCACACCCTGCCAAGGGCAAACGGAATGCCAGACTAGCCACACAATCAATGGGCAGAGGTTCAAAAACAAGTTTCAGCCCTCATGGACATGAGGGCCGTTTAGCGAGTGCCAAAGCAAGAGCAGGGATAAGGATTTTACTAAAGACTCTTCTTGGTGCCCAGAAAGGACAATGCATGGAGACCAATACTGGACCTGTCTATTCTAAACACATTTCTGGATATTCCGAAATTCAAAATGTTGACTCTGCAGCAGCTTCTGCCCATGCTGGGCAAGAAGGCATGGCTTGTGACCTAAAAGAGGCATACCTGCATGTCCTAATCAGACATTCATGCAAAAGATACCTCAGATTTATAGCTGGCCCAATGCACTACCAATTCTCTGCACTGCCCTTTGGCTTATCTACTGCGCCCAGGGCCTTCACAAAATGCCTGGCACCAGTAATTGCATTTTGCAGACAAAGAGGAATACAAATTTATCCTTACTTGGACGATTGCCTTTTTCAAGCAGAGAACAGAAACTTTCTACTACAGCATCCGGCGTTTGTAAAAAGATTACTAACATGCCTAGGTTACACAGTAAACGAAAAGAAATCAAAACTAGTACCCTCACAAGAGATAATATTCCTGAGTGCAAGCTTAAATACAACTGCCCAGATGGCTTATTGTCACGCCAGACAGACAACTGACTACTTATTTGAAAATGTTGGCAACAAAGACCCAGTTATCTGCAAGAAAAATTCTGCAGGCTTTGGGCTTCATGGCATCCTGCATACTGCTAATTCCATATGCAAGACTGCATATGAGGAAACTACAATGGTATCTAAAAAGTGTTTGGACTCAACATTGCCACAGCCTGGAAACAATAATGACCCTCATTCCATGCCTGCAACAGGAGTTTCGATGGTGGGGGAGGCGTGTCACCACAACAAGGGGACAGCCTTTTACTTTACCCACAGCCAGGCATACATTAACAACAGATGCATCAGATTATGCCTGGGGGGCCCATATGGCAGAAAGATGTATTCAGGGCACATGGTCTGCAAGCCATATGCATCTGCATATCAGTCAAAAAGAGATGCTAGCTGTTCAAAATGCCCTGACAGCCTTCAAGGATCTACTTCATCCAGGACAACTATCGATAAAGACGGACAGTACTACAGTCATGTGGTACATAAACAAGCAGGGAGGCACACATTCCTACCCCTTCTGCAGAGTAGCAATGACTTTGTGGGACACAGCATTGACTTACCGAGTACATCTGCAAGCACAATACCTGCCAAAAAAGATAAATTCTCTGGCAGAAGAACTAAGCAGAAACCTAATGGAACCCCACGAGTGGAAATTGGATCCACAAGTCTTCAGAATGATAACAAGGAAATGGGGATGCCCGGACATAGACCTCTTTGCCTCACCTCACAACTACCAACTGCAGAAATTCTGCACAAGGACTTATCACAAGCTATCATGGAAAGTGGATGCTGTGTCTTTCAGCTGGAAAAACTTAACAGTATACGCCTTTCCACCACTGCCTCTCCTCCCCAAGGTACTCCTAAAGGTCAGACAAGAGAAGCCACAAATTATACTGATTGCCCCAGACTGGCCCTGCCAGCACTGGTACCCAATCCTAATGAGCTTGTTTCAAAGCCCATCCTGGACATTCCCTCAAATTCCTCACTTATTGACTCAACAAAACAGTCCGATCCTGCACAGCCAACTCAGGATCTTAAACCTGGCAGCATGGTGGATAATGTAACCATTCAAAACATGCCTATGTCTAAAGCAGTGTTGGATGTTATTTTGGAGGCCAGGAGGCCTAGCACCAGAAAATCTTATGCAGAAAAATGAATTCTGTGCTTGGAACCAGGCACAAGGAATTGACACAATTGTACCAAATATTCCTCAGATTTTGCAATACTTAACTGAGATGCTGGACAAAGCCCTATCCTTTTCCTCAATTAAGATTCATGCCTCTGCCATTTCAGCTCACTACAGTACAGAACCACCTCTATTCTCTCATCCATTACTAAGGCAGTACCTCAGAGGGGCCAAAAACATAAGACCCCCAAGGAGAGCACCAATACCTGCATGGGACCTAAATTATGTCTTGGAAAAATTCACACTGCCTCCTTTTGAACCAGCCTCTACAGCTGATATAAAATTCTTATCTTGGAAAACAGCTTTGCTCCTAGCAATAACCTCTGCAAGACAAGTTTCAGAGTTACAGGCACACATGGCCGTGGAACCCTTTATCATTTTCCATCAGAACAGGGTTTCTCTGAGGACAAACCCGACATTTATGCCTAAGGTAGTGTCCAGTGTGGCCCTGAATCAAACAATTAATTTGCCTACCTTTTATCCAAACCCACAGAATAAGGGTGAGAGACTTCTGCATTCTTTGGACATTCACAGGCAGCTACGCTTCTACTTGGACAGAGCCAAAGCTTTCAGAAAAACTGAACAACTTCTAGTGGCATATGCTGCAGGATCACAAGGAAAGGCAATCTCAAAGCAGACTATTTCAAAATGGATAGGTCACTGCATTCGTTTCTGCTATTCACAGTATGGCAAATCAGTGCCTAAGGGCATTAGGTCACATTCAACCAGAGCACCAGCCACTTCAGCAACCTTCCTCAGAGGAGTACCAACCAAAGACATCTTAGAGGCTGCAACTTGGAGTTCAGTGCACACTTTTACAAAGCTCTATCACTTACCTCTCTACTCTAAATCTAGAGCAGGCTTTCCCATTGCAGTTCTGCAGGGTCTCATAGCCTCTCCTAATCCTATTTAGCCCCAGCCGCCCAACCATAGCTTTGGGATTCAATCCAATTGTAATGACTGCAACAGTGAAACACGATGAACATAGTATAGTTGTGTACCTACCATAAATGTAGATGTTGGAGTGTATTCACTGTTGCAGTCCAGGTTACTCACCCGCCATCCCCCTTTCCTTTGCTGGGTCTAATCTGTACTTCTCTATTCTATACAACCTATGTGGTGTATTTGCTTGTAGATGAAGGTAGAGTTTTACTTTACTGCATGCATGTTTATTGGTATAAATTAGCCTACCCTTTTGGGGGCACCTGACATCTGGGGTAAGTAAAACTGAAGAAAATGGCGTTGGCTGCATCTTTTATACCCTTGGCGCACTGACGTCCGGGAGGAGGCAACAGCAACCGATGCAGGACCAGCACTTTGGAATTCAGGCCGACTGTGGGAAGCCTGCCAGCAGGATAACCCTATTGTAATGACTGCAACAGTGAATACACTCAAACATCTACATTTATGGTAGGTACACAACTGTTCCAAAAAAAAACACGATCGTGTCAGCGCACAAGGGTGAAAGTCCATAAAATGTTTATTAAATAAATTCCACAAGCGCTTTCACCCTAGCTCAATTGTAGGGCAACTGTACTTTACTTGGATTGGTAACATATCTAAGTACGATTGCAGATTATTTTTTTTATAAGAAATGTAGATAAAACACAGACCCTGTAAATGATTCTGTCAAATGGTACAGAAGCATGAATACATAAAATAAAAAGATGAACAGAATCACCACAGCTAAAAGAAAAACTTTAAAAATTTTAATATAAGAACAGCGTAAATGCTTTCTCGGCCTAGCAGCTGCTTCTTCATACTCAAGTAGCAGCAGCATTCTTCTCCCTATTTAAAAGCAGTCAGTCAAACTAATTAAGAACTCCATCCTCTTAAAGACACACAGACCAATGCAGTGCGAACACACTGTCAGCACTTAGTAAAAATTTTACAAAGGAAATACAGCAGCTTAAAACCACACATCTAAATTTTTTTTCATACATCCAAATATATGCTGCGGCTGAATCCTACATCCACTCATGCATGAATCGTGCCACCCCAAATAGAACCAAAACGCTCTCCTCCAAACAAAGGAAGCCAATGTGGTGGTCCTCTGCCATAAACAAACTTTACAACAAAAGGAAGAAACTGTTGCAGAAAAGAGGCACATCCCAGGATGCAAAAAACTCCCTTACCAGCCTCAGTAAGAAGCTGAGATCCCTCATAAAATCCTCCAAAGCTAGTTACGAAAATAAAATTGCCAAAGATTCCAAAGACAACTACAAAGTATTCTATAGTTATGTCAAGAATCTAAATGGCAATGTTCAGAGCTGCTCTGAGCTACAACAGAATGGCATTAAATATACTGATCCCAAGGATATTGCCAATATCCTGGCAGATCGATTCAGTGCCAACTTCACCCCCCTCTCTCCCCTAAAGGGTCCATCTCAATAAAAAAATATTGCCAAATTCCAGTAATAATGGCCACATGGGTAAAAACCGCACTCTCCAAAGCTAAGTATACAGCATCCATGGGACCAGAAGACATCCTGGGCTGTGTACTACATGAACTACAAAATGAACTGGCACCTCACTTAAGTGTCATGTTTAATCAAAAGCCTCACCTCAGGCTTCGTGCCACTGATTGGCACACAATTACAGTTACGAGCCTGATCTGCAAGGCCATGGAACGTATTATCATGGAACTTATAAACAAAGACATTGGCAACCTTCAAACACTGGACCCCACCCAGTTTGGGTTCATGAAGGGCCGGTCTTGTCTCCTGAACCTGATTGACTTCTTCAAATCAGTCTCCAGAGCTATGAACGAGAGTAAGGCGGTCCTCACAGCCTATGTGGACCTTGGCAAGGCCTTCAACACCATCCCCCACTCTGGAATCATAGATAAACTTACTAAGCTGGGCATTAATCCCTACATCGCTTGATGGGTTGCCAACTGGCTTACTGACAGAACACACACTGTAAAAGTAGCCGACTCCAAATCCAGCTCCAGATAAGTGACAAGTGGAGTACCTCAGGGTTCGGTCCCGAGACCGCTGCTGTTTGGCATCTACTTCTCTGAAGAACAGGCCAACACTAAGAGACTCTGGCTAACAAAGTTTGCAGATGACTGCAAACTGTGAGCCATTATTGAATCCCCAAATCATGTGGATATTTTACAAAAGGGCCTTACAGAAACAGCTGCTTGGTATCAGAGCCATAGGCTCAAGCTCAATGCCAAGAAATGTATAGTTATCCCCTTTGGGAAAAAACATGTACCCATGAATTACCACATAGGTGGCAGTACACTAAACACCGAAAGTGTGATAAGAGACTTAGGGACACAGGTGGACAGTGGTCTCACCTTCGATAACCACATCGCCACAACAGGCAGGAAATCCTTCTAAGTGGCTCACCTCATCACTAAGGGCTTTTTTATCCAGAAAAAAGCAGTCATTGCCCCACTGTGCTCATCCTTCATTTGACCCATTATAGAATACAACACCCCGTTTAGTATGTACCACTCAAGACATCTGCAACAACTGGAAAGGCCACAGAAATACCTCACTAAAAAAATCACAGGCCTAAAGCAGATGCCCTCTGCTGACAGTTTAAAAAATACCAGGTATACTCTGTAGCATACCGTCTACTCAGAGGTGATCTCTGCTTAACATACAAGGCCATGTTAAACCCAGAGCTGTTAGACATGCTACACTTAAAGAAATCCCAATCCCTCAGAGCCACATGCTCCAGAGATCTAATCCTTGTCATCACAATGAACAAAACATGCTGGAGGGATAGGTTCCTGACCCAGAGACTACCCAGACTCTGGAATAGACTGCCCATACATGTCAAGCAGAGCACCTCTTTGGCCCTCTTCAAAAGGAACCTTGACGATTGGATGGGAGATAGGAAATTCACCCCAGGGATCATGTCAGTCGCCCTGCTAGACAGGGGTCTAGGGAAGTAAATATTGTGGGAAGGAATAGACGGGGAATTGTTATGGCTAGGCTTACCGATAGCCTAGTACCAACCTATGAACCTTTATATATAAAATATATTTGAACCTATATATAATATATATCTATATATATATATATATATATATATATATATATATATCTATCAATGGGGGAGTGCCCGTGCACACAACAGTGGTTTAATAGATACCATATCATTTATTCATTTATTCCAGGTGTCTTCACTGCATTAAAAAACGAAATCCAACATAATTCAGCCAGCTCAGTCTTATTCCTACTATCACCCTCTCTAATGTCATTTCTCACAATTTCTAACACAAACTTAAAACGGTGCTGGGGCCCACTAACTCTGACATCATGTGCTAAAGCACTGCTCTCTCTAATGTTTCTGATGTCTCCAACATGTTCACAGATATGTTCCCTCCAAGATCGATTAGTCTTACCTATGTAGAACACAGAACAGATGCTCACAAAAACCTAAAATGAATCACATTCCTAGTTTTACAGAGTGCATAAAACTTAGAATCAACCATTACTCCCGTTTGTGGATCTCTAAAACTCGTACATGTATAAATATATTCACAGGCAATGCAGTATGTACCATGTCTTTGTGAAACAGGGAATGTCCTAGTCAGTTCTAACCGGGCCTACTTGAGATTACCAAAAATCTCAGTAGACTGACTTTTAAAACACCTAGCCGACAACACTGACACCTCACATACATACCCGACGTGTACAATCCCGACACTACAAAATCCCAACAAACCTCCCTACAACATACAGGCAACAACACGCACAAACAAAATACAGAATAAAAAAAATAACATTACAGATAAAACTACCTAGTTCCCCTCTCCCGCACCCTACACCCCAGCCACCATCTAAACTAATCTAAACCCTTACCACTAAGACAAAACATACATCATCATCTTCTTTTGACTGTTCCCATTAGGGGAGCATCTGTTTCCATTTCTTCCTGTCCTCTGCATCTTGCTCTGTCACACCAACCACCTGCATGTGCTCTCTCACCACATCCTTAAACCTTATCTTGGGCCTTCCTCTTTTCCTGTTACCTGATAGCTTCATCCTTAACATCTTTTTCCTAATATACTCTGCATCCCTCCTCAGCACATGTCCAAAGCAACGTAATCTTGCCTCTCTGGCTTTGTTTCCAAACCTTCCAACCTGGGCTGACCCTCTAATATACTTATTCCTAATCCTGTCCACCCTCGTCACACCCAGTGCAAATCTTAACATCTTTAACTCTGCCACATCCAGCTCTAACTCCTGCCTTTTTGTCAATGCCACTGTCTCCAACCCACATAACATAGCTGGTCTCACTACCCTCTTCTAGACCTTCCCTTTCACTCTTACTGGTACTCTTCTGTCACAAATCACTCCTGACACTCTTCTCCACCCACTCCATCCTGCCTGTACTCTCTACTTCACCTCTCTTCCACACTCACCATTACCCTGAACTATTGATCCCAAGTATTTAAACTCATCCACCTTCGCCACCTCTATTCCTTGCATCCTCACCATTCCTCTCTTCTCCCTCTCATTCACACACATATATTCTGTCTTAGTCCTGATGACCTTCATTCCTCTCCTCTCTAGAGCATATCTCCATCTCTCCAGGGTCTCCTCCACCTGTTCCCTACTCTCACTACAGATCACAATGTCATCTGCAAATTTCATAGTCCACGGGGACTCCTGTCTGATTGCGTCTGTCAACCTGTCCATCACCAATGCAAATAAGAAAGGGCTCAGAGCTGATCCTTGATGTAATCCCACCTCCACCTTAAATGCATCTGTCACTCTCGTACATATTCTGTACCAATCTTGCATACTTCTCTGACACTGCCGACTTCCTCATACAATACCACAACTCCTCTCTAGGCACCCTGTAGTATGCTTTCACTAAGTCTACAAAAACACAATGCAACTCCTTCTGACTTTCTCTGTACTTCTCCATCAACAATCTCAGAGCAAACATTGTATCTGTAGTGCTCTTTCTTGGCATGAAACCATACTGCTGATCACTAATCATCACGTCCCTTCTTAACCTAGCTTCCACTCCTATAACTTCATGCTGTGACTGATCAATTTAATCCCTCTGTAGTTACTACAACTCTGCACATCACCCTTATTCTTAAAAATCGGTACCAAACACTTTCCCCATTCCTCAGGCATCCTCTCACTTTCCAAGATTTCATTAAGCAATCTGGTTAAAAACTCTGCTGCCATTTCACCCAAACATCTCCATGCTTCCACAGGTGTGTCATCTGGACCAACAGCCTTTCCATTCTTCATCCTCTTCATAGCTATCCTTACTTCCTCCTTGCTAATCCATTGCACTTCATGATTCACTATCCCCACATCATCCAACCTTCTTTCCCTCTTTCTCTTCATTCATCAAGCCCTCAGAGTACTCTTTCTGTCTGCTCAACACACTCTCCTCGCTTGTGAGTATGTTTCCCTCATTATTCTTTATCACTTTTACCTGCTGCACATCTTTCTTAAGCTCTGTCCCTCTGTTCTAGCCAATCGGTGCAGGTCCTTTTCTCCGTCCTTAGTGTCCATCTTTTCATACAACTCTCCATATGCCTTATCCTTAGCCTTCACCACCTCTCTCTTTGCCATGCACCTCATCTCTTTATACTCCTGTCTACTTTCTTCATCTCTCTGACAATCCCACTTAACTCTTCCCTGAACTCCACCTCACAATTGCCCTTTTTCAGTTTCCACCATTTGATCCTTGGTGCTGCCCTCACACTCCTCCTCCTCTTCTTGATCGCCAAAGTCATCCTACAAACCACCATACTATGCTGCCTAACTACACTTTCCCCGGTCACCACTTTACAGTCTCCAATCTCCTTCAAACTGGCCCTCCTACATAAGATATAATCCACCTGTATGCATCTTCCTCCACTCTTGTATGTCACCCTATGCTCCTCCCTCTTGTTAAAATACGTATTCACCACAGCCATGTCCATCCTTTTCGCAAAATCCACTACCATCTGACCTTCTGCATTCCTTTGCTTAACACCATACCTACCCATCACTTCCTCATCCCCTCTGTTCCCTTCACCAACATGCCCATTGAAATCTGCTCCAATCGCCACTCTTTCACCCTTGGGTACAGTCATCAGCACTTCATCCAACTCACTCCAAAATTTTTTTTCTCATCAATCACACACCCAACTTGTGGAGCATATGCACTAACAACATTCATCATTGCACCATCAATTTCCAGCTTCATAAACATCACTCTATCCAGCACTCTTTTCACCTCCAAAACACTCTTAGCATACTGCTCCTTCAGGATAACTCCTACGCCATTTCTCCTCCCATCCACATCATGATAAAACAATTTGAACCCACCTCCGATACACCTAGCCTTACTCCCCTTCCATCTGGTCTCTTGCACACACAATATACCAACCTTCCTTCTGTCCATCATATCGGCTAGCTCTCTCCCTATGCCAGTCATACTGACATCATTCAAAGTTCCGACCCTCACTACCACAGTGCTAGCCTTTCTCCTCTCTTCCTGCATTTGGTCATGCCTTCCCCCTCTTCTCCTCCTTAGGCCAGCAGTAGCCCAATTTCCACCAGCACCCTGTTAGCTAACAGTACTGGTGGTGGTAGTTGTTAACCTGGGCCTCGACCAGTACGGTATGTAAATATTTACTGCTGTCCGCATGAATGATTTGGCGAAATTTTGCACCAGATGCCCTTCCTGACACAACTCTCCCTATTTATACAGGCTTGGGACCGGCACAAAGAAATTCACTGGCTTGTGCATCCCCAGTGGCTGGGTTAAGACAAAACGTACAGTACAAATAAAAAACCCTAATGTACATATTTTACATTTCACATTTTTGCAGGGGTCCACCCCCCCAACCCCCCCACAACTTATAGATACCAACTCTGAGATTCCACTACAACGTTTACAAGAGCGGATTTCTTGTTCTGCTAAAGGTGGACTGTCGAGCATTTGGAAATCTGCATTCTGACATGTCGCTCATTTGACAAGTTGAACTTTTTGGCTTGGTGTTTTAAAAGTCGGCCTACTGAGATTTTTGTAATCTGAAATAGACCCGTCCTGAATGATAACATAACTGTCTTTTCAGTGAAAGATTGTTCCTAAACGAGAACCTAAGCCTGTCACTAACCACCTTTTTAACCTCCTCACACACTTCCAGTATACCCCAATTATTTTTAATGATGTCACAAAAAACGTTGACATCACTCGAGAAGGTCGTAGGAACCCTCACCGTTTCTGCAGTAGCACGCCCATGTTCAAACACTTGTCTGGGAGGTTGCTCAGAGAAATACAGTCGACCCCTAGTATTTCTCTCCTTCAGTAGCTAGGTAATACTACTGTCATTCTCTTTCTCAGTATATCCTCTATTCAGGAATTCGCTCTTAAGCTCCATTAAAGCTACCCCAAGTTGCGTGTCATCATTGTACAACTGCATAATTCTCAAAACCTGACCTCTCAGTACATTCTTGGCAACATGCCATGGATGCATGCTACTCTTATGTAAGTGCATTATTCCCACTCTTTTTTTCTAAATAAGCTAGTATGTACATCCCCTAAATCAGAATTTCTTACAGTAACATCCAAAAAGTCTAGTTCATCTATAGAATATTTATACGTAAACTTCAAAAAAGTCGTAGTCTTAGGGTAATCAATGAACTGGGGGATCACTTCAGTCGGG
This sequence comes from Protopterus annectens, assembly GCF_019279795.1. Lineage (NCBI taxonomy): Eukaryota > Metazoa > Chordata > Ceratodontiformes > Protopteridae > Protopterus > Protopterus annectens. Next base: position 147,962,889 of record NC_056747.1, on the reverse strand, counting down.
CCGTTCCAAAGAAAAAATATGCTATCCATGAAGCGAGTGTACCAACTCCCATAACCAAAAACCTTATTGTTGCAAACACAGCATTCTCCTCCCAATATAATGCTAGGTTGGCATAGCTATTGGCACAAGTCATGCCCATAGCCACGCCAACCTTCAGAAAAATTCATTGTTGAAAGCAAAAACATTATTCTTGAGTAATTTCTAATGGCATACAAACTAAATGTTTGAGGACATGTATGTCCCCATTAACAGTTCCCTAATATTATCAATGCCCCAATTATTCGGGATAACGGTGAACATATGACGCTCCTAAGTAATAACTGCTTTGGTGTACTAGCTGGATGTTGAGCTATCCTTGGCAGGAGATCTCACTGGTGATGAATACTGCAAAAGATAAAATTTACTGTTATGGTAAGATTTTACGCAACTGTACTTACTGAGGATTGGACATCTGTATGTCACATATGTACCTTACTCCTTGCATGTAGGGCATAAGTCTGGCATTCAGTGCTGGGAAGGTGTAAAGGCTTTACAATGCTGACCGGACATTAGGCTGTCCTCTGCAGGGTATCCAAAGTACAAACACTACTGCATCCATGAAAAGTAGGATATCTACTGCTTTGGTAAGATCATATACAACTGTACTGTGCTGTAATACAGTACTGTTGCAATAGCTGTCCTCTCCTGCCTCCCCCCCGCTTCAGGTGCCCCCCCCCCCCACGTTGCATTTTTCCTTTCAGGCTGTTGTCCTTTTTTCTTGGGGCAAGAAAGCTGTGAAGCTTTTGGAACTACACCTTTTATGCAGAGCTCTACTTGAGCAACTGGCACATAAAATGCATGGAAGGCAAGCTAGAGCTTTGAAAAACTGGCCTGTTGGTCATATCCTTGGCTGGCTATACCCATAAGAGCTTACTGTACTGCAGCAGTGTTCTGTAGAATGTCTTTTATGGGAAGGTTTACTTGCACAACTGTACTTTGGCTGTAATAATTTCAGAATGGAAAAAATATTTTTCCAGTAGGACAGGGTGTGCTTCTGCACCAGTCCCTTTTTTGCCAAAAAAAGTGTAATAGGGTTGTCCTGGCCTCAATCCATTCATTTACTTGGGTGTTTTTCTCTAATTGTCAAAACAAGAGAGGGTAAATCCTGCATTTCTTATATGTGCATAGACACATGATATTTTACTTAAGCAGAACTGAAAAGTTTAGTCTCTGGCAAATGGATGGGGGGAGGGGAGAAGTATAAAAGCAGATGCTCTCTAAATAGCTTGCATGTTGCATTTTCCAATGCTTCTCTACTCTTTAAAAATTCATTTCTGGATATGTGAAAGCCTCTCTACAAAAGCCAATTCAGCCAACACAGAATTCCTCATAGGGCTCAGCAGTTTGTTCATCCCAGAAGCAGCCGCTGTTCAGACCATTCTCATTAAGCTACAACCTGGGTCTGGACTCCAGAGAAGACAGGATTGCCTCTGTTATCCTACAAGGCTCACTTTTCTGAATTCCTTTTCCTGCTGCCAGTCACCCTCTGCATGATTGCTTTTGAACTATTCCAAATAAAGACTGCAGCAGTAAGTATTACAGTGAGGTTGTATTGGGAAATTAGCATTCATGTTTGATTAAATTCAATGTTGCCATTCATATTCCCTTCCTTTTTCTTCTGCTTTGTTGTTGTGGTTGGGACAAGTGTGCATTTGATCCAGTTTTCACCTTGTCTGTTACCTCCCCACCAGGTCCCCCTCCTAGAGAGGGAAATAAGGGACCTATGGGTGGACAGGGGATTGCCTCCCTCCTGGTCTGCTTAAATTCTGGTGCTGGTGTCTTCTCAGCTGGCTCTGCCAAGGCAAGAAAAAACAGAAGATGGCATCATCTGATTCCCTTCTTAAACCACTGAGGCTTTCTATACTCTGCAACAAACTACCCATCTATGTTAAGCAAAGTTCCTCATTAGCACTCTTCAAGAAACATCTTGATAAGTCGATGGGAAATAGGAAATACACCCCGGGGATCACTTCTGTGGATCTGCTCGACAGAGGCACAGGAAATTAACTTTCTTGGGTGGTGTAAGCCAGGGAACCTTGTTGACTAGGCTTACTTAGGCCCTTGGGCCGATAGCCTTTTTATCTACCTATGAATCAGCATCTTCACATGGCTGTGGGAAGGAGTCAGACAAAGTTTTAGAGGAATGTACTGATATTCTTAGTGTTTCACTGTTGCAGTCATCACTTGTGGATTTATTCCTGCTGGGTCGCCCTCGGCCAGCCTGAGTACCAGAGTAAAAGATTCCCTCCTTGGTTGGCTGTTCTGTGAATGTGGCTGATGTCAGTTTGTCGGGGCTGTAAAGGGAGACAGCCGACGCCATTACATCAGACTTTCTTGCTGTGGAGTCCGAAGCAGAAGCAGTTTTGCATGTGTGTCAGTCGGCCGTTGCTAGAGTGAAAACAACCGTCTAAAGCTAAGTACCCCATTGGGGAATCATTTCTTGCCTTAAACTGATGTCAGAGAAAGTTAATAACTGTCTCAGATGTCCTTCAAGGATGCATCTGCAGTCATAACATATGGGTTGTCCTGCCTCAGGCAGCCCTTCGGTCGGCCGGATTCCAAAGTCTGGGTCTGGCCTCGGCTGATGTCGCACTTTCCCCGACGTCAGAGCGTCTGGGGTATAAAAGCATCAGCCGATGCCATTTTCCTCAGTCTTTCTTGCCGCGCGGTGCCCGAAGCAGAAGCTGTTCGCAAGTGCCGGTCGGTCAGATCCAGTGAATTCAGCTACCGAAGACTTCGAAAAAGCTAAGTACCCCGTTGGGGACTCTTTCTTGCCTCAGCCGATGTCAGACAAAGTAAATAATTGTTTAACTTGTGGGAAACAAATACCTCATAAGGATTTCCATTCCTACTGCCTTCCTTGCTTAGGCCCAGACCACGACGTATCGGCCTGTTCAGCCTGTGCTTCCTTCAACCGACGAACTCTTAGACGTCGGTCGGAGTTTGCAGAGGAATTTTTTAGGGCCAGTTTTGCATATAAAATGCCGTCAGAGACTCCGACTTCTCATTTGGTGAAAAAACGGAAGGACAAGGACCGACACTCGCGGCCCGTGGTTTCGGCTGAAACCACGGTAAGGCCTACCGCGAGTGTCTCGGTTTCGGCTGAAACCGAGTCCTCGGAGATTCCTTCTTCTGAATCCATTCAACCGACCACCGTGGCCCGGGAGGCCCCGGCTGAGTCGGCTACCGAGCTACCTACCGAAACCAGTGTCCAGGAAATGTCCGACACCATACCTTTGGACATTTCTACTCCAGCATGTGGGGCAGCTAGGCCCCCTGCTTCCGTGTCCATTAAGGCTTTTTCTAGGGCTAAGGCTGCTAAACTTTCTAAAGCTTTGCCTCCCAAGACTACCTCCCAGAGGCCTTCCTCTAGTTCCCAGATCCTCAGCCTTGCAGAGGATCTTATTTCTTTGATTAGAGGTTCACAGCCTCACCCGGACAGGGCCTCTCACCCTCCACCAGACAAAAGGCCCAGGACTGACCCCTCTGACCCACACTCTTCAGATGAGTCCACGGATGGATCTGAGTTGTCAGACCACCAGGAGGAGGCTTATTCGCCCTATGAGGATTCTGATGCTGAAGAATCTATCCCTTCGGCCTCCCCTCCTGAAGAGTTTTCCTTTGGTGAGACTCTACACTCCATGAGAGAGCATTTCCAATGGCAAGGTCAGGAATTCTCTGATTCTAGAAAAAGATTAAGGACCTTTTTACATTTGCCTCAACGTAGGTCCTTAGCTATACCTCCTGTTTTGAATGTAATTGATGATGTGTACAATGATGTCAGTACAGCCCCTGATACTCTCCCTCCGGCCCCTGCCAAACCTGATAGATACTACACGGTACCGGATTCTTATTTCCATTTGTATAAAGCCCATTCTGCAGACCCAGAAACTATTTCTCAGGGCCCTAAAGGGGTTGCGGCCGCCACTGCCAAAAATCCTCTACCCTCTGAAAGAGAGTCTAGAGCTTTAGAGAGATGGGGAAAGAAGGTATATACTTCTGCGAGTCTTTCTGTCAGGGCATTAAATTGTCAATTTCATATGATACAGTACCAAGAGTATTTGTTAGATGAAATGAATAAGAAACTTTCTTCTCCTGAACCCCTTGACCGTAAATCCCTTCAGGATTTGGTACACAACTCACAGCAGGTTAGTAATAATTTCTTAAAATGTGGCTATGATGCATTGGAGGCTTCATTTAGATCAGCTATGACTGGGGCAGTTATTCGTAGGCATGCCTGGCTGAAGGAGCAATCTTTGCCAGACCATGTTAAAGCTAAACTCCTGGATGCTCCAATGGAGAAACAAAATTTATTTGGCTCCTCTGCTCAGGAGGTCTTAAAGTTTGAAGAAAAGGCAAAATCTGTGCAAACAGTTAAGGATTTCCTGCAAGTACAACCACCGAGGTTCAGCAGAAACTGGCCTACTAAGAATTGGTCCTTTCCAGACTCGGACAGAGCCCAGAGAGGCAGGAACAGACGCCCCAGAGGCAGAGGTCAATCGAAGGGCTCCTACAGAGGCCGTCAGTGGCAGCCTGCCAACCAGAGGAGTAGTGCAACAGCAGCAACAACAACTACTACACCAGGACAGGCTCAATGACTTCACTTTGATTCCGCCTACCAGGGCTCAACTGGAAGCTCCCTTGGGCGGAAAGCTTGCTTTATTTTCAAAAAACTGGCATTATATTACAAGGGACACATGGACACTGCAAATAATAGACAAAGGATACAGGTTCCACTTCCACACTTTGCCAAAAGGAAACAGAATGCCAAACCTACCACCAAATCAGAGGGCAGAGGCTTTAAAGCAGATCAACAACTTGCTTCAAATGCAAGCTATAGAAAAGGTACCACTTTCAGAACAAGGCCAAGGATTTTACTCCAGACTATTCCTTGTACCAAGAAAAGAAAATCAATGGAGGCCTATACTCGACCTGTCCGCACTGAATACTTACCTCATTGTGCCAAAATTCAAGATGCTGACCCTGCAGCAACTTCTTCCCATGTTGGGCAAGGAGTCTTGGCTGGTGACTCTAGATCTCAAGGAGGCATACCTGCACGTCCCTATTCGACCAAGTTGCAGAAGACACCTCAGATTTCTTGCAGGATCAGAGCATTATCAATTCTCAGCATTGCCCTTTGGCTTATCTACTGCACCCAGAGTATTCACGAAATGCCTGGCATCAGTAATTGCACACTGCAGACTTCAGGGGATTCAAATCTACCCATATCTGGACGACTGCCTTATACAAGCGGACAACAAGGAAAAGTTGATAAAGGACTTGGCCTATGCCATCCACCTGCTACAGGCTTTGGGATACACAGTCAACATCCAAAAGTCAAGACTTGTTCCATCCCAAAGGATAACCTTTTTGGGTGCAGATCTGGACACAACTACCCAAATGGCTTTTCTCACAGAAGAAAAACAAAAACAACTTCTGGATTACTTCATGAATCTGACAAGACAAACTCAGCTTACTGCAAGGAAAATCCTGCAGGCCCTTGGTTACATGGCATCCTGCATAGTTCTGATACCACAGGCCAGGCTGCATATGAGAAAATTACAGTGGTAGCTAAGGAGTGTATGGTCTCAACACAGTCACAGTTTAGAAACTTTGATACCAATCATTCCTTGCCTTCAAAAGGAATTTCTGTGGTGGGCTCAGGCCTGCCAGTCCAACAGAGGGTTGCCTTTCAACAAACCAAAAACAAAACAAACCATCACCACGGACGCTTCAGACCGAGGATGGGGAGCACACATGGAGGGCAAATGTATCCAAGGCCTATGGTCTCAAGGGCAGCTACGCATGCACATAAACCAAAAGGAAATGCTGGCAGTGATGCATGCAGTCGAGGTTTTCAAACCCTTTCTCCATCAAGGCCACCTGTTGATAAGGACAGACAACACCATGATCATGTGGTACATAAACAAGCAGGGAGGCACACACTCCTACCCTCTATGCCGGCTGGTTATGAATCTATGGGAACTATGCCTGAAACTCAATATCCAACTACAGTCACAGTTCGTGCCAGGAAAAGAGAATACACTGGCAGACAGCTTAAGCAGAACTACCATGGATGCACACGAATGGATGCTGCACCCAGACATCTTCCAACTCATAGCAAAGGAATGGGGAATGCCGGAGATAGATCTGTTCGCCTCCCCCATCAACCATCAACTGAAGACATTCTGCTCAAGGACATACCACCCACAAGCTTGGAAGGTGGACTCTCTCTCTTTCAGCTGGAAAGCTCTAAAAGTATATGCCTTCCCACCTCTTCCATTAATGTACAAGGTTCTACTGAAGATCAGGGAGGAGCAGCCAAGAGTAATCCTGATAGCTCCAGACTGGCCAAGACAACACTGGTATCCATTATTGAGAAGCATGTCACAGGCAAAACCATGGCCTCTCCCCCTATGGCCTCTTCTTCTGACGCAGAACAATTTCAAGATCATGCATCCCAACTTGAAAACATTGCAGCTAACTGCCTGGAAATATCCTTAAATCCCAAACAAAATGTTTTATCGCAGAGAGTGAAGGACATTATCATGGAAGCTCGCCGGCCTTCCACAAGGAAGACATACTCAGCTTAATGGAAAAGATTTCTCATTTGGAACACATCAAAAGGCACAGATGTGACAGTGGCAAGCATGACACATATTCTGGAATACTTAGCAGAATTGTTCCACAATGGCCTGTCTTATTCTTCCATTAAGATTCATGCCTCAGCAATTTCAGCAGAATACAATGTGGATCCACCTATCTTCTCACACCCTCTCCTCAGGTAATTTCTGAGAGGGATCAAAAATATTAAACCTCCCAGGAAACCCCCTCTACCTGCTTGGGATCTCAACTTTGTGTTGGAGAAACTAACACTTCCTCCTTTTGAACCAGCAGCATCAGCGGATCTACAGTTTCTGTCTTGGAAAACTGCATTCCTTCTGGCAATAACTTCAGCAAGAAGAGTATCTGAGTTACAAGCATTAATGGCAGTACAGCCATTTCTTATCTTCCATCAGGACAGAGTTTCACTAAGAACCAATCCCACTTTTATGCCAAAGGTGGTTTCTAGGGTATCCTTGAACCAAGCTATTCACTTACCTACGTTCTTCCCAAAACCACAGAATAGAGGGGAAAAACTTCTACACACCCTGGATATACACAGACAACTACGCTACTACTTGGACAGAACTAAAACTAGCAGAAAAACTGACCAACTATTTGTAGCATATGCTACTGGGGATCAAGGAAAAGCAATTTCCAAACAGACAATTTCAAAATGGATAGGAAATTGCATTCGATTTTGTTACTCCTTTCATGGAAAGACAGTTCCTGAAAACATCAGGCCTCATTCCACAAGGGCCACGGCCACCACTACAGCCTTCCTACGAGGGGTGGCTACCAAGAACATTTTAGAAGCTGCTACTTGGAGCTCCGTGCATACATTTGCCAAGCATTACAATCTACCTTTATACTCCAGATCCAGAGCAGGTTTTGCTACTGCAGTCCTGCAGGGGATCTTAACTACACCATCCTTTTCTTAGTACCTCCTCCCCCAGATTGGCTATGGTATTCTACCCATATGTTATGACTGCAGATGCATCCTTGAAGGACATAGTACAGTTTTGTACCTACCATAAATGTAGATGTCCGATAGGTATGCATCTGCAGTCAGGTTTACCCTCCCTCCTACCCCTCTGTGGTATTCCTAGGGTACTTACCCCTCTTTTAGCTAGCTGGGGGAATCTATTATGGTGTATTTGTTTGAATATACATGTATATATATATATATATATATATTATTTTGCAAATGTTTGGAACTTTATTGCATTTATCCAAATTTAGCCTTCCTAGAGGGCACCTGGCATCTGGGGCAAGAAAAACTGAGGAAAATAGCGTCGGTTGATGCTTTTATACCCCAGACGCTTTGACGTCGGGGAAAGTGCGACATCAGCCGAGGCCAGACCCAGACTTTGGAATCCGGCCGACCGAAGGGCTGCCTGAGGCAGGACAACCCATATGTTATGACTGCAGATGCATACCTATCGGACATCTACATTTATGGTAGGTACAAAACTGTCCTTTGTGGAAAGCAGATCCACACTGAGACTTCCATTCTCTCTGTGTCACTTGTTTAGGCCCAGACCGCAAGATTCCAGGTTGTTGATTCTGTCCCCTCATTAATGCTCGCACTATAAAAAGAAGAGCTGATATTATAACTAGCTATTTTAGTCAGTCTTTCCAGCAGCACGAAATGGCGTTGGTCTCTCAGACAGTTGCTGACTTTCCTAGGCAGAAAAAGGACAAAGACAAGGATAGGCCTTCAAAAGTTAGGCCCTCTGATGACCCCAGATTACAGTCCACCTTTACTCAAAGCACGGTTACAGCTGAACTCAGTGAGGCACCTTCGCAGCCCCTGACGACAGCCGATGATCCGCGGCAGGCCTCTGCTGAGACCCATTTGGAGTCTGGTATGCCGCTGGATTAGTCTTCTCCTGCCAAGATGTCATTTGCTCCTCATGTGGTTGGGTCTGGAGCTGCTTTGCAGGCACCGGCTTCCACGGAGTCCCCACAGACATCCGAAGTCAGGATTAGACAGACAAGACCGCTGGTCAGATTAACTCTGTATAAGGCTACTGCCCCAGCTAGGCCCAAGCCAAAGTCTACCCCGAAAAAGTTCCCTTTGCAGGGCCTGAGCCAGCCGTCAGTCACAGCAACTTCTCAGAATGGTAGAGGAACTGATGACTCTGATCAGGGGTAGTCAACATCCCCCTTCCACAATAGCCAATAGAATGAGACCACTCCCAGAGGTCCTCACAGACCAGGAATCAGTGACGTCAGATCTAGAGGAGTCCGACATGGAAGACCCGCCCCGTAGCAGCATTTGAGGACTCTGATGATCCCATTCCCACTGCCTCTCCCCTTGAGGACCTATCCTTTAGGGAAACTCTAAACACTCTCAAAGAACATTTTCAGTGGGAGGCCCAGGACTACCCGCAGTCTAAAAAGAGACTCAAGGAATTTCTGGACCTGCCTCAGCATAAGCCACTGGCCATTCCTCCTATCCTGGATGTAGTAGAGAATGTTTTTCCTAGAATCGGCCCTCTCTCCAGATTCTCTCCCTCCAGCACCCAGAAAACCTGACAAGATACTACAGGGTGCAAGACTCTCACAAATACCTATCTTAAAACCCTACTGCAGACTCTGAAGTAATTACTCAGAGCCCTAAGGGAGCTAGAGCAAGCTTTTCAAAAAAGCCCATTCCAACTGACAAAGCAGAGCTCTAGACAGGATGGGTAAAAAGGTTTGCACCTCAACCACTTTAGCTGTGAGGGCATTAAACTGTCAATTTCATATGATCAAATTCCAACAGAACATGCTTGAATTCATTAAACCGAAAATATCTGCCTTGCCTGCCAGTAACTCTACCAGAGAATTAACAGACCTCATGCAGTCTAGCTCTCAGGTAGCAAAGCACTCCTTACATTGTGGTTATGATGCCTTAGAAGCCTCCACCAGGGCTGCAGCTACAGGATCAGTTATCACAGGGCACGCCTGGTTAAGGGAGCAACCTTTGCCTTTCCAGTTAAAATCCAAACTTTTGGATGCCTGTTTGGATAAAGAGCAGTTGTTTGGTCCCATGTCCGAGGAAGTCATCAAGAAAATGGAGGACAAAGCCAATTCCAAGCAGACTGTCAAGAACTTTTTGCAGGTACAGCCTCCCAGGTTCAGCAAAAACTTCCCTACCAAGCACTGGTCCTTTCCTTCTCAGGCTAAGCCAATACAGAGAAAGGGAAGCAGAGACAGAACCCCTAGGCTCCAGGCACACACAGCCAGCAAGAACTAGGCAGTGGTCCACTGCGCCCCTACAAGGCAGGGGAGTTCTAAGCCCACTTCCTTCACCAGAGACTCATAATGACTCCCTTCCCTCTGCCCCCCAGGTCTCCAGACAAACTAGGGGAAAAACTTTCCCTCTTTCTACAAAAGTGGCAGGTCATCACCTCAGATCTATTGGACCGGAAAATTGTTACCAGAGGGTACAGATTCTGTTTCAAAGAAAAACCAAGGAGGTCTGGCAGTCAGCATCGAAGCTGGGACTGCATCTTTAAACTCAGTACCTCCCAGGGAAGCAAAACACCCTGGCAGATCACGTAAGCAGACAGATCATGGACCCCCACGAGTGGAAGTCGCACAGGGAGCCCTTCTTACAGATCACTCGAATCTGGGGGAGGGGGGGACCAGACATAGACCTTTTCACAAGCCACCAGAGTAGTCTACTGGTCAAATTCTGCTCAAGGCAGTTTCACCCAGAAGCCTGGAGGGTGGATGCCCTCTCTTTCCACTGGGGTAACCTGTGTGTGTATGCCTTTCCCCCACTTCCTCCGATACCCACGGTTCTACTCAAGATCAGAGGAGGAGGACCAGGGGCTATCCTGATTGCCCCAGATTGGCTAAGGCAGGACTGGTACCCCATGCTCCTCAGTATGAGCATGCACCCTCCCTTTACTCTGCCCTCCAGTGCAGACCTGCTCACACAACAGGGAGGGAAGCTCCTGCATTCAGGCCTTGCCACACTCAAGTTAACAGCATGGCTGATAACTCAAAGACCGTTAACACTGCAGCCCTCAGCAATCGGGTGTTGGACATGATTAAGGAGGCTTGTAGACCCAGCACCAGAAAATCTTATTCCTCGAAATGGAAGAGGAATACTAGGCTCCACTAGGGACACCCCTAGCACTAAAGCCTCTTTACCCCTGGTTCTGGACTACCTGGCAGAGCTCCTCCATAAGGGTTTGTCTTACTGCTGTATCAAGACTCGTGCTTCGGCTGTCTCAGCCTACGTCCAGGCGGATCAGCCTTTATTCTCTTAACACCTCCTGAAGCAGTTCCTCAGAGGTGTGGCTCATGTCAGACTGCCAAGAAGGCCCTCTGCACCAGCTTGGGATCTAAATTTTGTCCTGTAAAAGCTGACTCTACCCCCCTTTAAAGCCAGCTTCCACAGCAGATCTCAAATACCTCTGTTGGAAGACTACCCTTTTGCTAGCCATTACTTCTGCTAGGAGGGTATATGAGTTCCAGGCTCTTGGGCCACTGAGCCCTTCATCATCTTCCACATGGACAGGGTTTCTCTAAGAACCAACCCCTCCTTTATGCCCAAGGTGGTCTCTGAGGTAACTCTCAACTAGGCCATACACCTACCTACCTTCTTTCCTAAACCAACAAATTGAGGGGAGAGAATTCTGCATACTTTAGATGTGCACAGACATTTGAGATTTTACCTTGACAGGACCAGATCAATCAGGAAAACTGACCAACTCCTGGTCTCATTCGCCCTTGGGGCAGAGGGGAAGCCCATTACTAAGCAGATCATTTCCAAATGGATCTCTCATTGTATACATTTCTGCTATGCCTTCCATGGAAAGAGTCCTCTCAAGACTGTCAGATCCCATTCCACAAGAGCAGCCTGTACCTCCACAGCCTTTCTGAGGAGGGTTCCTACTAAGGAAATTCTGGAAGCTGCTACTTGGACATAAATCCACACTTTCACCAAACACTACTAACTGGCTACTTTCTCCAAAACCATGGCAGGATTTGCATCTACAGTCCTGCAGGGCATGATAGCATCCCCATAATTGTACAGCTTTCCCCCAGCCACTCCCTCTGCTTTGGGATTCTTCCCATACTTGATGACTGCAACAGTGAAACATGAAGAAAGTAGTACAGATGTTCTTCGTGTTTCACTGTTGTAGTTATTACATTAGGGTAATCTGCTGGCAGGTTGCCCTCAGTCGGCCTGATTATCGAAGTCTTGGGTCCTGCGTTGGTTGCTGTCGCTTCTTCCATGACATCAGGTCATCAGGGGTATAAAACATGCAGCCAATGCCATTACATCAGTCTTTCTTGCCGCGCGATGCCCGAAGCAGAAGCAGTTCGCAAGTGCCGGTTGGCCGACTCCTGAAATTTTCGTTTTCGAGTTTCAGAACCGAAGTCTTCAACTAAAAGTACCCCGTTGGGGAAACTTTTTCTTGCTCCTTACCGATGTCAGTAAAAGTTAATAATTGCATTACTTGTGTGAAGCAAAGACCTCCGAAGGATTTTCATTTGTACTATATTCCTTGCCTAGGTCCTGACCACAACATGCCTTGCTGTCGGTTTTCTGCTAAATTTAATCAACGCACGATTAAACGTCTGTATATTTTTGCTTCTAAATATTTTGGCTCAAGATTTAATTATCCAGAAATGTCGTTGGTTAGCAATCCGACTACCGGAATACCTAAAAAATGCAAAGAAAAAGACAGAGACAGACCGTCGAGATCCAAAACCGACGACGTTTCTCCTAAGCCAGTCACCGGTACTCAGTGAGGCGCTTTCGCAGCCCCTGATACCAGCTACTTCTGATTTGCAGGCCTCTACTGAGACCCATTCGGAGTCCAGTATGCCGTGAGAAGCTTCAATTATGGAACCCACGGATGTCTCTACCTTGGATGGGTCCGGAGCCGCTGTGCAGGCACCGGCTTCTGAGGGTATTTTCAGGCCTACAGATTTGTATATCAGACCAACGCCATCTTCAAAACTAAGGCCAAAATCTAAATCTGTATAAAACACTGACGCCTAGGCCACATGTGCAGGCCCCTATGCCTAAAAAACAAGTGATTAAAATGGCTGAAGATTTAATTACTCTGATCAGGAGTAGCCAACCCCCTCCTTCTAAGAGGCCTAGGCAAGACATTGACTATGAATCTTCTGAGCAGGATTCTATTTCTTCTGACTCTTCTAATGAGCAGGATTTGTCTATTCCTACTTATGAGGACTCTGATGCAGAAGATTCCATTCCTTCTGCTTCTCCCCCTGTTAATTTTTCTTTTGGGGAAACTTTACATACCTTAAGGGAACATTTTCATTGAGAAAGTCAGGATTTCTCTGAATCTAAAAAAGAGACTTGGGGATTTTCTTTTTCTTCCTCAGCATAGGCCTTTGGCCATACCTCCTGTTCTAGACATTGTTGATGTTTTTTTTCAAAATCTAATATGACTCCTGATTCCCTGCTTCAGGCTCCTTGTATGCCAGACAGATACTACACGGTTCCTGACTCCCACAAATTCCTTTTCAAAAATCCCATTGCAGACCCTGAAACCATTTCTCAGGGGTCCCAATGGCATTAAGACCTCTACTGCTAAAAATCCTACACCTTCTGATAGAGATTCCAGGGCGCTGGATAGATGGGGTAAGAAGGTTTACATGTCTGCAACCTTGGCAATCAGGGCTTTAAACTGTCAATTTCATATGCTTAAATATCAACACCATATCATGGGACTAATTAAACAGAAAATGATGTTAATCTGACTGTGTGGAAAATAAAGATGTGCAGGATTTATTACATTCAGCTGAACAAGTTGGAAAACATGCATTGCAGTGTGGTTTTCATTCCTTGGAGGCCTCTTGCAGGGCTGCTGTAACAGGATCTGTGCTAAGAAGGCACGCTTGGCTCAGTGCAAACTCTGCCTGACCATATTAAAGCAAAGTTGTTGGATGCTCCTTTACAACAGGACCGTCTCTTTAGTAATAAGGCTGAAGAAGCGTTAAAAAAGATGGAAGATGAAGGTAAATCTATGCAAACTGTTAAAGATTTCTTACAAGTGCAACCTCCAAGATTTAGTAGGCACTGGCCTACTAAAAACTGGTCCTTTCCAGTCCCCTCGAGAGCCGCTCAACTCAGATCTAGACATTCCAAAGACTCCAGATGTCAGTCATAGGGAACTTTTAGAACAAAACAATGGGGTGCCTCCACCTCCAAAACTGGAAGCGGCAAGGCACCTCCCTATGGTAAACAGTCTCAATGACTTCCCCCTACAATCACCAAGCACTTACCTTTTAGCCGCCTCCTTTGGGGGGAAAACTGGCACTTCATGCACAAAACTGGCAACTCATTACCCAGGACAAATGGGTTTTAAATATAGTATCCCAGGGATACAGATTTCATTTCCACACGTTGCCAATCCCAAACGGATGGCCAGATCTGCCCCCAGATTAGTGGGCAGAGGCCCAGAAACAAGTTCCGTCCCTCATGAAAATGGGGGCTATTCAGTCAGTACCAGAAGAGGAAAAGGGACAAGGTTTCTATTCAAGGTTTTTCCTGGTACCCAGAAAAGACAAATCATGGCATCCAATTCTGGACTTATCCACTCTAAACACATTTCTGGACGTTCCAAAATTCAAGATGTTGACTCTTCAACAGTTACTACCAATGCTAGGCAAAGATGCCTGGTTGGTAACTCTAGACATAAAAGAGGCTTACCTGCATATCCCTATCGGGGAAACTTGCAGAAGATACCTCTGCTTCAAAGCAGGCTACTTGCATTGCCAGTTCCCTGCACTGCCCCTTGGCTTATCTACTGCACCCAGGGTCTTCACAAAGTGCCTGGCACCAGTAATTGCATTTTGCGGGCAAAGAAATGTTCAAAAATATCCATTTCTCGCTGATTGTCTAATTGAGGCGGAAAACAAGGACATTCTTCTAAAGCATCTGGTGTTTGTAAAAAGGGTCCTAACTTGCCTAGGGTACACCTTAAATGAAAAGAAATCACAACTGGTACCCTCTCAAAAAAATTACATTCCTGGGTGCAAGCTTGAATACAACTGCCCAGATGACTTACCTTACGCCAGAAAAGCAAATTCAGTTGGTGACTTACTTCAAACAGGTGGCCACAATGGCCACAAAAACCCTGCTATCTGCAAGACAATTTCTGCAGGGCTTTTGGGTTCATTCCCTCCTGCATTCTTCTAATTCTATATGCAAGACTGCATATGAGGAAACTTCAGTGGTCAAAAAAGCGGAAAGTGCTTGCAGTAAACCAGTAACAGAAAAAAAAAAACAAAGGTCCCAACCTGTAGTAGCACTCAACAGACTTTAATGTATACACGAACAGACATCCAGTATAAATGCTGACAAGCTCAAATTTACGTTTTCGTCCCACAACTTCCACAGATAAATATTCTCTCCAAGCCACCACCTTTATACAATCAGCAATTAATTTGTAACCAATAAAAACAGGGAAAAGATAATGTATAACAGTGTGTACTTAAAACATTTAAAAACACATTTTATCTACAAACTTGACCAATCCTTAAAAAGCATAGAGTTTATACAATCATTGTGCCACATAATGTTTAATTTTTATAGTGCAATTAAAATGAACTTTTAATTTATTAGTTTAAAACAAATGTAATATAAATAACATAAATACCATAAAAATATTTTTTCTAAAAGCTCACAACCCCCTCTAGTGGTCAGCCATGAAACATGATCCAAATGTTGGATGTATTTTTTCAACCATAAAATAATAATTTATTACAGTTCGTGAATGTGGTGGTGCTGCGGTAGCGTTGTCGCCTGACAGACGTTGCCCGTTCGATTCTCAGAGCGTCTTTTGTGTGGTGACATGCGTGAATGGGCGTTCCTTCGTTGAAGCTTGTGCATTAGGCCCGGCAAGCCAGCACGTAAAACTCGACTGCCAATCATTAGCGGACCGGAGTTCCGCTGTGGCGACCCCTAACCGGGAAAAGCCGAAAGACACAAACAAACAGTTCATGAATACTTTAAAATGTACCATACTGAACAAATATAAGATTTAAATTTATTTGCATTTTATATAGGTGATCCTAGTTCTATAATTTGGCAGATCTGAGTTTTAACACTGGGGTGAGTGAAATCGTGTCATTTAGATCTGGGTATCTACAACCTTCTAACACTATTTGCCAGTAGAGTTCTCTGTATTCCACTCTTGTTTCCCACAGTCCGCCTCTAGGATCTATGGGTACTGTTGCAAGGACAAAAAAACTAAATTCAGCATCTTTACACACACAAGTATGTCTATACAAGGCATTGTTCTCATGTTTCATCCTTGTATCATAGAGATGTTCATACAGTCTTTGTTTAAGCTTTCTCTCGCTTTTACCCACATAAAATGAGTCACAGGCCTTGCATAAGGCCAAATAAGTAATACCCTTCGTGTTACAATTAACAAATGTGTTTAAAGTGATCTTCCTGATGTCCTTCAAGGATGCATCTGCAGTCATCACATATGGGTTGTCCTGCCTCAGGCAGCCCTTCGGTCGGCCGAATTCCAAAGTCTGGGTCTGGCCTCGGCTGATGTCACACTTTCCCCGATGTCAGAGCGTCTGGGGTATAAAAGCATCAGCCGACGCCATCTTCCCCAGTCTTTCTTGCCGCGTGGTGCCCGAAGCAGAAGCAGTTCGCAAGTGCCGGTCGGCCAGCTCCTGTGATTCAGCTACCGAAGACTTCGAAAAAGCTAAGTACCCCGTTGGGGACTCTTTCTTGCCTCAGCCGATGTCAGATAAAGTTAATAATTGTTTAACTTGTGGGAAACAAATACCTCATAAGGATTTCCACTCTTACTGCCTCCCTTGCCTAGGCCCAGACCACGACGTCTCGGCCTGTTCAGCCTGTGCTTCCTTCAACCGACGAACTCTTAGATGTCGGTCAGAGTTTGCAGAGGAATTCTTTGGGGCTAGTTTTGCTTACAAAATGCCGTTGGAGACTCCGACTTCATATTTAGTTAAAAAACGGAAGGACAGGGACCGACACACGCGGGCCACGGTTTCGGCTGAAACCACGGTCAGGCCTACCGCGAGTGTCTCGGTCTCGGCTGAAACAGAGTCCTTGGTACTTCCTTTTACCGAAACCGCACAACCGACTACCTCGGCCCCGGAGGCCCCGGCTGAGGCGGTTACTGAATTACCGATTGAATCCGGTGTCCAGGAACCTTCCGACACCATTCCTTTAGACAAGTCTACTCCTGCACATGGTGCAGCCAGACCCCCTGCACCCATGTCCATTAAGGCTTTTTCTAGGGCTAAAGCTGCTAAACTTACTAAAGCTTTGCCTCCCAAGGTATCCTCTCAGAGACTTTCTACTGGCTCACAGATTCTTAGCCTAGCAGAGGATCTTATCTCTTTGATTAGAGGTTCTCAACCTCATCCGGACAGGGGCTCTCAACCACCTCCAGACAAAAGGCCCAGGGTTGAGCCCTCTGACCACCACTCCTCAGATGAGTCCACTGATGGCTCTGCTGTGTCAGACCCCCAGGAGGAGGCTTATTCGGCCTACGAGGATTGTGATGCTGAAGAATATATTCCCTCGGCCTCCCCTCCTGAAGAGTTTTCCTTTGGAGAGACGCTACACTCTATGAGAGAACATTTTCAATGGCAGGGTCAGGAATTTTCTGATTCTAGAAAGAGATTAAGGACCTTTTTACATTTACCTCAGCATAGGCCTTTAGCTATACCTCCTGTTTTGAATGTTATTGATGATGTGTACTCTGATGCTAGTACAGCACCTGACTCTCTCCCTCCGGCACTTGCCAAACCTGATAGGTACTACAGGGTCCCGGATTCACATCTACACCTGTACAAGGCCCACTCTGCTGATCCTGAAACTATTTCCAGGGCCCAAAGGGGGTTGCAGCTGCCACTGCTAAAAATCCTCTACCCTCTGAAAGGGAGTCCAGAGCTTTAGAGATGGGGTAAGAAAGTGTATACTTCTGCAACTCTTTCCATGAGGGCATTAAATTGTCAATTTCATATGATACAGTACCAAGAGTATTTGTTAGATGAATTGCATAAGAAACTGTCCTCTTCTGAACCCCTTGATCGCAAATCCCTTCAGGATCTGGTGCATAACTCCCAGCAGGTTAGTAACCATTTCTTGCAGTGTGGTTATGATGCATTGGAAGCTTCATGTAGGTCAGCTATGACAGGTGCAGTTATATGTAGGCATGCCTGGCTGATGGAACAATCTTTCCCAGACCATGTTAAAGCTAAGCTTTTGGATGCTCCTATGGAAAAGCAAAAATTATTTGGTTCCACGGCTCAAGAGGTCTTAAAGAAATTTGAAAAAAAAGGCAAAATCTGTGCAAACAGTCAAAGACTTTCTGCAAGTCCAACCACCAAGATTCAGCAGAAATTGGCCTACTAAGAATTGGTCCTTTCCGGACTCAGACAGATCCCATAGAGGCAGGAATAGGCGTGCCAGAGGTAGAGGGCAAGCTAGAGGCTCCTACAGAGGCCGTCAGTGGCAGCCTCCCAACCAGAGAGGTAGTACAGGAACCACAACTGCTACACCAGGACAGACTCAATGACTTTATTTTGACTCTGCCGACCAGGGCTCAGTTAGAAGCACCTTTGGGCGGAAAGCTTTCTTTATTCTCAAAAATTGGCACAGCATTACAAGGGACACATGGACACTACAGATAATAGACAAAGGATACAGGTTCCATTTCCATACATTTCCAAAAAGAAAAGGAATGCCAGACCTGCCACCAAATCAGAGGGCAGAGGCTTTGAAGCAAATTACCAAACTAATACAAATGAAAGCCATAGAAAAGGTACCTCTTTCAGAACAAGGCCAAGGATTTTACTCCAGATTATTCCTTGTTCCAAGAAAAGAAAATCAATGGAGGCCTATTCTCGACTTGTCCGCACTGAATACTTACCTCATTGTGCCAAAATTCAAAATGCTGACTCTACAGCAACTCCTTCCCATGCTGGGCAAGGGGTCTTGGCTGGTGACTCTAGACCTCAAGGAGGCATACCTGCATGTCCCTATTCGACAAAGTTGCAGAAGACACCTCAGATTTCTTGCAGGGTCAGAGCATTATCAATTCTCAGCATTGCCCTTTGGCTTATCTACTGCGCCCAGAGTATTCACGAAATGCCTGGCATCAGTAATTGCACACTGCAGACTTCAGGGGATTCAAATTTACCCATATCTGGACGACTGCCTTATACAAGCGGACAACAAGAACATTTTGTTAAAGGACTTGGACTATGCCATCCACCTACTACAGAACTTGGGATATACAGTCAACATCCAAAAATCAAGACTTGTTCCATCCCAAAGGATAACCTTTCTGGGTGTGGATCTAGACACAACCACCCAAATGGCCTTTCTCACAGAAGAAAAGCAAAAACAACTACCGGATTACTTCAAGAATCTGACAAGACAAACTCAGCTGACTGCAAGGAAGATCGTGCAGGCCCTGGGTTACATGGCATCTTGCATTCTTCTGATTCCACAAGCAAGGCTGCATATGAGTAAATTACAATGGTACCTAAGGAGTGTATGGACTCAGCACAGTCACAGCTTAGAAACTTTGATCCCACTCATTCCATGCCTTCAAAAGGAATTTCTGTGGTGGGCTCAAGCCTGCCAGTCGAACAGCGGGTTGCCCTTCAGCAAACCAAAAGCCAACCAAACCATCACCACAGACGCTTCAGACCAAGGTTGGGGAGCACACATGGAGGGCAGACGTATCCAAGGGCTATGGTCACAAAGAGAGCTGTGCATGCACATAAACCAAAAAGAAATGCTGGCAGTGATACACGCAATCAAGGCCTTCGAACCTTTCCTTCATCAAGGCCACCTGCTCATAAGGACAGACAACACCACTGTTATGTGGTACATAAACAAGCAAGGAGGCACCCATTCCTACCCTCTATGCAGACTGGAAATGAATCTATGGGAACTTTCCTTGAAACTCAATATACAGCTGCAGTCCCAGTTCGTGCCAGGGAAAGACAATGCACTGGCAGACAGCTTAAGCAGAACCACCATGGATGAACACGAGTGGATGCTGCACCCAGACATCTTCACTCATAACACAATCATGGGGAAGGCCGGAAATAGATCTGTTCGCTTCCCCCCACAATCATCAACTGAAGACATTCTGCTCAAGGACATACCACCCACAAGCATGGAAGGTGGACGCTCTCTCTTTCAGCTGGAAAGCTCTAGCAGTCTATGCTTTCCCACCTCTCCCATTAATGACCAAGGTTTTACTGAAGATCAGGGCAGAGCAGCCCAGAGTGATTCTGATAGCTCCAAACTGGCCAAGGCACCACTGGTACCCTCTGTTAAAGAGCATGTCACAGACGAAACCTTGGCCTCTCCCCCTATGGCCACTCCAACTGACGCAGCACAATTTCAAGACTCTGCATTCCAACTTGAAAACCTTGCAGCTAACTGCCTGGAGAATACCATGACTCCTCCTCAGGATAACCTATCCCAGAGAGTGAAGGATATTATTATAGAAGCTCGCCGGCCTTCCACAAGGAAGGCATATTCAGCAAAATGGAAAAGATTTCTCACTTGGAACACAACAAAAGGCCTAGATGTGACAGTGATGAACATGGCACATATACTGGAATACTTGGCAGAATTGTTCCACAATGGCCTGTCTTACTCTTCCATTAAGATACATGCCTCAGCAATTTCAGCAGAATACAATGTTAATCCACCTGTCTTCTCGCATCCTCTCCTAAGACAGTTTCTAAGAGGAATCAAAAACATCAATCCTCCAAGGAAACCACCTCTACCTACTTGGGACCTTAACTTTGTGTTGGAAAAACTAACACTTCCTCCCTTTGAACCAGCAGCATCGGTGGATCTACAGTTTCTGTCTTGGAAAACTGCATTCCTTCTGGCCATAACCTCAGCAAGAAGAGTATCCGAGTTACAAGCTTTAATGGCAGTGCAGCCATTCCTTATCTTTCATCAAGACAGAGTTTCTTTGAGAACCAATCCTACAGTTATGCTAAAGGTGGTATCCAGGGTATCCTTGAACCAAGCAATCCACTTGCCTACATTTTTCCCAAAACCACAAAATAAAGGGGAGAAGCTTCTGCACTTCCTGGACATGCACAGACAATTGCGCTACTACTTGGACAGAACTAAAAGTTACAGAAAGACTGACCAGTTGTTTGTCGCATATGCTGCTGGGGCTCAAGGAAAAGCAATTTCCAAACAGACAGTTTCAAAATGGATAGGAAATTGCATTCGTTTTTGTTACTCCTTTCATGGAAAAACTGTGCCAGCAAACATTAGACCTCATTCCACGAGAGCTACAGCCACCACCACAGCCTTCCTAAGAGGGGTGGCTACCAAGGACATTTTAGAAGCTGCTACATGGAGCTCCGTGCATACATTTGCCAAGCATTACAATTTACCTTTATATTCCAGATCCAGAGCAGGCTTTGCTACGGCAGTCCTGCAGGGTATATTAACTACACCATCCTTTTCTTAGTTCCTCCACCCCCAGATTGGCTATGGTAATCTACCCATATGTGATGACTGCAGATGCATCCTTGAAGGACATAGTACAGTTTTGTACCTACCATAAATGTAGATGTTCGATAGGTATGCATCTGCAGTCAGGTTTACCCTCCCTCCTTCCCCTCTGTGGTATTCCTAACCCCTCTTTTAGCTAGCTGGGGGATCTATTATGATGTATTTGTTTGTATATATATATATATATATATATATATATATATGTATATATATATATATATATATATTTGCAAATGTTTGGAATTTTATTGCACTTCTCCAAATTTAGCCTTCCTAGAGGGCACCTGGCATCTGGGGCAAGAAAAACTGAGGAAGATGGCGTCGGCTGATGCTTTTATACCCCAGACGCTCTGACGTCGGGGAAAGTGCGACATCAGCCGAGGCCAGACCCAGACTTTGGAATCCGGCCGACTGAAGGGCTGCCCGAGGCAGGACAACCCATATGTGATGACTGCAGATGCATACCTATCGGACATCTACATTTATGGTAGGTACAAAACTGTACTTTTCTTGCTTTTAAGAACAAAACATCCCATGTCAACAAGTGGGAGCAATAATTACAGCTCCCACATTTAAACACACCTTTTTTGTTCCTCATACTTCTTTCTAAAGTACGTCCGTAAACACCCCTTTCTAACAAACCTTTAATGCTGTTAGCCCTCCGGTATGTGCATCTCAACTCATTATCAAAAATGTGTTTCAGATTTGATACTTTTGCAAAATTTTTCCATTTTTTGTCTATTGTTTTTCTAACCAGTCCAGTCTCACCATCGTATGTGATCACAATGCCTGAACTGTAATTATCATTCGTATTTTTGTTTGCATCTTCCAAGTTAACCAATTCTTGTTTCCCTAATATGGGGGCAAATCTACCCTTTCTTCCTGCCAATACGTCTTTATACATTTGGTCAAAAAGTTCTAAAGGATAACCCCTATCAACGAACAATCCCTTTAAATAGTCTAATTGTAGAAAACCCCATCATCAGAGATCATTCTACTCACCCGCACAAGTTGACCCTTTATAACCCCCTTCTTTTGGTGGGGTGGATGGGTACTTGTGCAGTGTAAGTTTGTTTGTTTGTGTCTTTAAGCTTTTAGGGGTTAGGGGTCGCCACAGCGGAACTCCAGTCCGCTAATTATTGGCTTAGATTTGTACGTGCTGGCTTGCCGGGCCTAACGCACAACCAAAAATTCAAAAAGGTATCCTTACGAAATATTTTGAATGTAAAGCCACCGTTTAACTTTTGTATGTTGACGTCCAAATAGTTCAATTGATCATAACAAAATTTATGCGTAAATTTTAGAAACGTAGTAGTCTCATTAATATACTCTACAAAACTTTTAAATGTATTTTCATTGTCAATCCATAAAAAACATAAGTCTAAAAACCTACCATAAAAATTCCAAAAACATCTATAGCCAGAGTTTAAAATATACTTATTTTCCCAATGTGCCATTATAATATTTGCATAAGTGGGGGGCACAGTGTGCACCCATTGCCTCACCACTTAGCTGCTTGCAGTATTCACCCTCGAAAAAAATGAAGTTATTCTTTAAAATTAATTCCATCAAAACTAAAACTGTTCTAAATTCATTGAAGGTAATTTCTTTGTATCTAACTAACATTTCTTCAAACCAACCTAACCCCATATCATGTGGTATACAGATAAACAAGTCAATGACATCCAAAGTTGCAAAACCCACTTTTTCTGTATAAAGTGTGCTGTCCAATTTCCTCAAAAAGTCCCATGAATCCGTAAGTATGTTGGTGTTGTCTGTAACTAATTTTTTAATCTTTTTATCCACATATTTTTCCAACGGGGCTGTTACTGACCCTTCTGCAGAAACTATAGGCCATAAATGGGGGTCATCATTGTCTTTATGTATTTTTGGTATACCAAATATTGGTGGTACTTTAGGCTTTTCAACATGCAAAAAATTATATGTTTCCATGTCTATTAGTCCATCAATCAATAAGTCATTTAAAACTACGTATATTTTCTTGTAAGCTATATTAATTTCATTGATTGATTGTTCTAGCATATTTCTTTGAATCACTTAGAATGTTCAACATTTTACCTTCATAAGTAATATAGTCCCATTAGCACCACACCCCCCACCTTTGTCAGGTTTCATAACCCTCAAATTTCTATTACCACGTACTGTGTTTAAAATTTCTCTTTCTGCAGGGGTCATGTTGAACTGCACATTGTGGTGTTTCAAAAGTTTTTCTCAACTCATTTTCTTCTGCCAATTCAAAATTCCTTAACTGCGGGTATAAGGGTGGGTTGAAAGTACTTCTTACTAACTTGCTTTCATTAACATTGATTTTTTTATTATCATTAAAGAACAACTCCAAATTCGTTTTCCTAACAGAGCTTTAGGTCAATCAATAGTTTAAAAATGTCAGCTTTCACTCTAGGAATAAAACTAAAACCTTTTGAAAACAACTCAAAAAAAAGGTTTAGTCACTGTCACACTTGAATAATTAAAAATGTCAAAATTTTTGTACGAACATTTACAACCATCTATAATAGTGTCAGTTAATTCCAGGCTTGTTGTTGCCTTGCCTGCGTCCCCCACCTCTTCCCTTGGTAGTTTTTTGAACCATAGTTCATAGGGTCTTTTTGCATTAGTCTTTCAGACCTACGGGGAGGGGGAAATTCAGAACGGTCATGACCATTTCCATTTAATCCAAAATAGTCATTTTCCCTGTTTTCCCAACCTTTATTGTTTTCATCATTGTTATAGTCCTTTCTGCTCCAATTTTTTGGCTTAGGATAATGTGTGTGTGCCTTATACTCGTTCAAGTTTCTCAATCTTTTTAACTTTTCTAACCTGAACCTCTGCACATTTATTCTCAATTTTCTTCAGTAAGTCATGATATTTCAATTTCTCTTTGTCAATGGTGAACATTAAATCATTTTTAATATTATTTACCCACTCCACCATAGCATACAGTTTTTCCATTTGTTGCTCATTGTTTTTTATAATAGCCTTCATTATGTCAAATCCACATCTTTCAAATACTAAAATCAATTCCTGGTGAAACTCAGAACAATCATTTACATTATTGGGGTATTTGCAAGCCCTAAGCCCCTTAGGTACTATATTGAGATGCAGGCAATGGTTTAAATAAGCATTATCCATCCTTAACATTTAATATCTGTACAGTAAATAGTCCAAATCCAACAACATTCTAGCATAGGTGCCATTTGAGTTTACAAGTGGCGTTTTCAGTTCAACATCAAATTTTGCATTAAGCACATCTTTTAATTGCCGTTTAGTACCTGGCAACATAGCTGTAATGTCCGTTCCAGCTTGAACATCAGTAAGTCCTTGGTTGACAAGCGACCTTCCCACAGAATGCCTGTCTCCCTCATTTTCGAACGAAATCCTTGGAAACCCATCCAAACTCACTCTTTCCGCTGTATTTCTACCAGTTGCAGCATTATTTCCTCCACGCTCGCTCTCGGCCATTCCTTTGTTCGAAGCTAAATGACTTCTGGCTTCCTGGTTACCAGGCAAAGGCAGTGACGAGGCCAACGACACCATCGATTGGCTGATGGGTGTGAGAAGCCCCACCAGTTGAGTTAACTGTCCTATGAGCTTCCGAAGCTCACCAACTTCAGTCCCCTTGTTTAAACTGTCGAGTGAGGTTCCCGGTTAGGAATCCATTACAAAAGCAAACAAAAACCAAAGTCAAAAAAGCAGAAAGTGCTTGCATTAAACCAGTAACAGGAAAAAAAGTACAAAGGTCCCAACTGGTAGTTGCACTCAACAGACTTTAATGTATACACGAACAGACATCCAGTATAAATGCTGACAAGCTCAAATTTACGTTTTCGTCCCACAACTTCCTCAGATAAATATTCTCTCCAAGCCACCACCTTTATACAATCAGCAATTAATTTGTAACCAATAAAAACAGGGAAAAGATGATGTATAACAGTGTGTACTTAAAACATTTAAAAACACATTTTATCTACAAACTTGACCAGTCCCTAAAAAGCATAGAGTTTATACAGTCATTGTGCCACATAGTGTTTAATTTTTATAGTGCAATTAAAATGAACTTTTAATTTGTTTAAAACAAATGTAATATAAATAACATAAATACCATAAAAATATTTTTTCTAAAAGCTCACAACCCCCTCTAGTGGTCAACCATGAAACATGATCCAAATGTTGGATGTATTTTTTCAACCATAAAATCATTTATTACAGTTCATGAATACTTTAAAACATACCATAATGAACAAATATAATATTTAAATTTATTTGTATTTTATATAGGTGATCCTAGTTCTGTAATTTGACAGATCTGAGTTTTAACACTGGGGTGAGTGAAATCATGTAATTTAGACCTGGGTGTCTACAAGCTTCTAACACTATTTGCCAGTTGAGTTCCCTGTATTTCTCTCGTTTCCCACAATCCGCCTCTTCAGTGGTACTTAAAAAGTTTATGGAGTCAACATTGTCACAGCCTGGAAGCGGTGATTCCTATTATACTTTGCCTGCAACTACAGTTCCTATGGTGGGCAGAGGCCTGCCACCAAAACAAGGGACTGCCATTCACTCCACCCCCTGCCGCCCAAATCCTGACTACAGATGCATCAGACTATGCTTGGGGGGCTCATCTGGTAGGGAAGTGCATTCAGGGCAAATGGAGCCCAAATCAAATGCACCTACATATCAATCAGAAAGAGATGCTAGCTGTACAGGATACACTGATAGCCTTCCAGGACTACCTTCATCCAGGACAACTACTGATAAAGACAGACAACACCACAGTTATGTGGTACATAAACAAGCAGGGAGGAACACATTCCTACCCCCTTTGCAGACTAGCCATGGCATTGTGGAACACAGCCTTGACCTTTCAAATACAACTACAAGCTCGATTCCTGCCAGGAAAGCTAAACTGTGGCAGACGAACTAAGCAGAAATCTTGTGGACCCACACGAATGGAAACTGGAACCACAAGTTTTCAACATGTTGACACGCAGATGGGGGAGCCAGACATAGATCTTTTTGCCTGACCCCAGAACTATCAGTTGGACAAATTCTGCACAAGAATTCATCACAAAAAAGCTTGGAAAGTGGATGCTCTATCATTCAGCTGAAAAAACTTATCAGTCTGTGCTTTTTCCCCCTCTGCCTCTGCTCTCCAAAGTTCTACTAAAAGTCAAACTGGACAAACCAGAAATGATTGATTGCTCCAGACTGGCCTCGCCAGCACTGGTACCCACTCCTGCACAATGTGTCACACCTTCCTCCGTGGCACCTGCCTCAGACACCTTACCTACTGTCTCAGCAGAACTACCAAATTCTGCACACTCAGCTCCAAACTTTGAATCTTGCAGTGTGACTAATCAGTTAATTTCACCCTTGCCGACCCTCAGCAAGCCTGTGATGGATGTCATTTTGGAGGCTAGAATGCCTAGTACTAGAATATCTTATGCTGACAAATGGAAAAGATTCTGTGCCTGGAACCAATCACAAAGAATAAGCACAGCAATGCTCAATATTCCTCAGATTCTGCAATACTTAACTGAGATGCTTCACAAGGGCCTATCTTTTTCTTCTATAAAAATCCATGCCTCTGCCATTTCAGCTCATTAGAACACAGAACCTCCCCTCTTCTCTCATCCTCTGCTAAAGCAGTATCTCAGAGGGGCCAAAAATTTAAGACCTCCCAGGAGAGCACCAACTCCTGCATGGGACCTCAATTTTGTTTTGGAAAAACTCACTCTTCCTCCTTTTGAGCCAGCTGCTACTGCAGACCTAAAATTTCTCTCCTAGAAAGCAGCTTTCCTTTGAGCAGTCACTTCAGCTAGTTGGATTTCAGAACTACAGGCTCTTATGGCAGTGGAGCCTTTCATTATTTTTCATCCGGACAGGGTGGCTTTCAGGACCAATCCATCTTTCATGCTTAAGGTGGTATCCAGTGTGGCTCTTAATCAGACCATTCATAGGTTCATAGGTAGGAACTAGGCTAGGGCCTATACAAGCCTAGCCAAAAAAGGTACCCTGGCTTTCGCCACCCAAGAAAATTATTTTCTTGTGCTCCTGTCAAGCAGAACCACAGAAGTGATCCCCGGGGTGAATTTCCTATCAGCCATCCAATCATCAAGATTTTTCTTGAAGAGTGTTAATGAGGAGCTCTGTTTGACATAGGTAGTCTGTTCCAGAGTATGGAAAGTCTCGGACAGGAATCTATCCCTCCAGAATGTTCTGTTTATTGTGGTGATGAGGTTTAGGTCCCTAGCACAGAGGGATTGGGATTTCTTTAAGTGGAGCATGTCCAACAGCTCTGGGTTTGACATAGCTTTGTACGTTAGACAGAGATCGCCTCTGAATAGGCAATATGCGACAGAGTAAAGCTGGAGTTTTTTGAGACTGTCTTCGTAAGGCATCTGTTTGAGGCCAGTAATCCTCTTTGTGAGGTATTTTTGCGGCCTTTCTAGTTGTAGATGTCTTGTGAGGTACATACCAAAAGGGGCGTTGTACTCTATAATGGGTCTAATGAGTGATGAGTAGAGGGGAACAATGACCTCTTTTTTTTTTTTTTTTTTTTTTTTTTTTTTGTATGAGAAACCTTTTGTGATGGTGTGCCACTTAGAAGGATTTCCTGACCACTGTGGCAATGTGATTATCAAAGGAGAGACTACTGTCCACCTGTGTCCCAAGGTCTCTTATCAAACTTTTGGTGTTAAGTAGACTACCGCCTATGTGGTAGTTCATGGGTACAGAGTTTTTGCCAAAGGGGATGACAGTGCACTTTTTGGCATTGAGCTTGAAACCATGTCTTTGACACCAGGCATCTGTCTCAGTGAGGCCCTTTTGTAGGATGTCCACATTGTTAGGAGTTTTGATTATGGCTCCTAGTTTCCAGTCATCTGTGCATTTAGTTAGCCAAAGACCTTCTTTGTTAGCCTGTACTTCAGAGAAGTAGATACCAAACAGGATAGTACCCAGGACTGAACCCTGTGGTACTCCACTTGTCACTGGTCTGAAGTCTGATTTGGAGTCTGATACTTTCACGGTGTGGGTTCTGTCAGTAAGCCAGTTGGCACCCCATCTTGTGACATAGAGATTTATACCTAGTTTAGTGAGTTTATCTATAATTCCAGAGTGGGGGATGGTGTTGAACGCCTTGGCGAGATCTAGATAGGCTGTGTGAACCACCTTACCCTCATCTATGGCTTTGGTGACTACTTCAAAGAAGTCTATCAGGTTTAGGAGACATGATCAGAGTTTGGAGATCTCCAATGTCTTTGTTTATGAGTTCCATGATGATACGTTCCATGGCCTTGCAGACAAGGCTCGTCAGGCTAATGGGGCGGTAATTCCAGGGGTCTGTTGTGGCCCCCCCTTTGTGGAGTGGGATAACTGTTGCGGTGCGTCATTCAATGGGCACAAAGCCTGAGGTGAGGCTATGATTGAACATGGTACTTAGGTGTGGTGCCAGTTCATTCTGTAGTTCATGTAGAAAGTAGCCTGGGATGTTGTCAGGTCCCATGGATGCTGTATTCTTGGCTTTGGAGAGTGAGGTTTTTACCTGTGCAGCCGTGATTACAGGAACTTTGCATTCTTCGGTATAAAGATGGGCCCTTTAAGGGGGTGAGACGGGGGTAAAGTTAGCACTGAACCTATCTGACAGGATGATGTTCATCGTGTTTCACTGTTGCAGTCATTACAGTTGGGTTATCCTGCTGGCAGGCTACCCGCAGTCGGCCTGAATTCCAAAGTCTAGGTCCGGCGTCGGTTGCTGTCGCCTCCTCCCTGACGTCAGTGCGCCAGGGGTATAAAAGATGCAGCCGACGCCATTTTCTTCAGTCTGTCTAGCTGCACGGTGCCCGAAGCAAAAGCAGTTTGCAAGTGCCGGTTGGCGTTCTGAGATTTTCGATTCAAGTTTCAGACCGAGTTCAAAGTTGGCTAAGTACCCGTTGGGGAATATTTTAGTTTTTCTTGCCTCAGTGATTTACGGATGTCAGAAAAAGTCAATAATTGCATTTCTTGTGGGAAACAGATACCGCATAGAGATCATACTTTGTGTATTCCTTGCTTAGGGCCTGAGCACGGCGTTGTTGGCTGTCGCTCTTGTGCTAGATTTAATAAACGCACTATAAAGAGAAGGTTGGATTGTGCCAGGTTAGTCTTTGGGAAGCGGTGCAATTATAAAATGCCGTCGGATGCTCTCTTCAAAGAAGCGCAAGGACAAAGCAGTTAAGCCTAGGCTAGAAGAACCGCCTGTACTGGGCGGTTCTTTAGAGGTGTCGGTGGAGCCGGTGGTTCCACCGGAGGTTTCTTTGTGTTCCCAGGGTGAGACTTTGTTATTGCAAGATGTGGCCTCTCAGGAGGCAGGTCAGGCTGAGGGGCTTCTCAGGTTACTATACTCTCTTCCTAGGGTGGCTAGGCCCTCTCCTTCTGTTTCAAAGGCTTCTCCCAGGGGCAGGCCAGGTTCAGTTTCAGTTGGTGTCACCCCTAGTTCTTCTGGAACTGTGCCCAAGAAGCATATGCTTAAAATGGCAGAAGATTTGATTACTTTGATTAGGGGTTCTATGCCCCCTCCTGATAAGAGACCTAGGGTGGAGCCTGAGCTGGGGAGTTTTGAGCAGGCTTCAGATGTTTCAGAGTCTTCGGCTGAAGACTTACAGGAGTACTCTCCTTATTCTGATTCTGATGTGGATGATTCTACTCCTTCTGCTTCTCCTCCTGAGGATTTTTCTTTTTCAGAAAGTCTTCATTCCATGAGGGAGCATTTTAAGTGGGAAGGTCAGGACTTCTCTGATTCCAGGAAAAGGCTTAGGGAATTTTGTTTTACCCCAGCATAGGCCTTTGGCTATACCTCCTGTTTTGGATGTAGTGGAAGATGTTTTACAGAGGCTTCTCTTAATCCTGATTCTTTGCCTCCTGCTCCTGTTAAACCGGATAGGTATTACAGGGTGCCTGAAGCTCATAAGTTTCTTTTTAAGAGTCCTAGGGCAGACCCAGAAACTGTTAGCCAGGGGCCTAAAGGTGTTAAGGCTTCTGTTGTAAAGAATCCGGTTCCTGCAGACAAAGAAGCCAGGGCCTTGGATAGATGGGGAAAGAAAGTTTATACTTCTTCCACTCTTGCTATGAGGGCTTTGAATTGCCAGTTTCACATGTTGAAATACCAAAACTATCTCCTTTCACAGTTGAGGGCTAAGGTTGATGCTCTGGCAGAAGGTATTGATTGTAAAGAGTTGCAAGATTTAGTACATGTTTCTGAACAGGTGGGTAAGCATTCTTTGCAATGTGGTTTTGATGCTGTACAGGCCTCGTCTAGGGTGGCTGCCACTGGGTCAGTTCTTCGCAGGCACGCCTGGCTGAGGGATCAGAATTTGTCTGACCATGTTAAATCAAGGATTTTAGATGCTCCTTTGCAATCTGACGTGTTGTTTGGTTCTCCTGTTGAGGCAGTTTTAAAGAAAATGGAAGACAAGGCTAAGTCTATGCAGACTGTTAAGGATTTTTTGCAGGTCCAGCCTCCAAAGTTTAGTAGAAATTGGCCTACTAAGGGGTGGACGTATCCTTCTTATGATTCCCAGTCTAGGGGTAGATCTAGACGTGGTAGGGGCAGAGCTCAGGGCTCTTCCAGGCCTAGAACAGGGAGTTCTCCTGCACAGTCTTCGGGTGAGGGCAGGGGTCAGTCCTTTCGTAAACAGACCCAATGACCTACCTTTTCAGCTGCCAGAGCCTTCTCGTCTGGCAGCACCTTTGGAAGGAAGGTTGGCACTTTCAAAAGAAAATTGGAGTTTAATTACCCAAGACAGATGGGTATTGGATATCATACACCACGGCTACAGGTTTTATTTCCATACCTTGCCTCCTTTCAAAGGCATGCCAGACGTTCCTCCTCAACAAAGAATAGAGGCTCACAAGCAAGTTTCTCTGTTGCTCCAAATAGGGGCCATACAGCCGGTCCCTATGCCAGAAGTGGGCCTAGGATTTTATTCTCGCCTGTTCCTAGTACCAAAGAAGGGGAACACGTGGAGACCAATTTTGGATTTATCTATCCTCAACACTTATCTGGACATTCCCAAGTTCAAAATGTTGACGTTGCAGCAGCTTTTACTTCTGCTGGGCAAAGATCATTGGATGGTAACTTTGGATCTCAAGGAGGCTTACCTTCATGTTCCTATCAGACTAAGTTGCAGGAAGTATCTGCTTTCGAGCTGGGACTTCTCACTATCAGTTCTCTGCATTGCCCTTTGGCTTATCTACTGCCCAGAGTGTTCACGAAAGTTCTGGCTCCAGTGATAGCTTTCTTCAGGCTAAAAGGAATACAGATCTATCCTTATTTGGACGACTGCCTGATTCTGGCTCAAGGAAGGAAGAGCTTCTTCATCATTTGGAATATGTGATAGCAGTGCTAAGATGCCTGGGGTATTCTGTGAATAGTCCAGTCTAGTACCCTCTCAGGACATGTGCTTTCTGGGTGTGAGACTGAATACAGCATCCCAGATGGCCTTTTAACCCCGGACAAACAAAAGAGTCTATCCCTTTACTTCCATCAACTATCTCATCAGTCCGGCTGACTGCAAGGACAGTCCTTCAAGCCTTAGGGTTCATGGCATCTTGTATTCTGGTGCTTCCCAATGCCAAACTGCATATGAGGAAGCTACAATGGTATCTCAAAAATGTATGGACACAGCACTGCCAGGATCTGGACACTGTCATTCAAATAATACCTTGCATTCAAAAGGAATTTTTGTGGTGGGCTCAGGAATGTCACCTAAACAAGGGACTCTCTGTGACCCGGCCAGAGGCGAGTCAGATTTTAACGACAGATGCCTCAGACAAAGCTTGGGAAGCTCATCTAAATGGAAAGTGGATACAAGACAAGTGGCCTGCCAGACTACAACATCTACATATCAACATGAAGGAGATGTTAGCAGTCCAGTTTGCATTAATAGCTTTCAAAGGAATTACTTCTTCCAGGGCAGGTGTTGATTCTAACAGACAACACAACTGTCATGTGGTACATCAACAAGCAAGGGGATTCTTATCCTCTATGCAGGCAAGCAATGATTTTGTGGGAGACTGCTCTCAGTTTACAGCTCAATCTTCAGGCAAGGTTTCTGCCAGGAGCACAGAACTCCTTAGCAGATGTGTTGAGCAGACGAATTATGGATCCCCACGAGTGGAAATTGGATCCTCATGTATTTCAGAAATTGACAGTGTCATGGGGAACTCCAGACATAGATCTGTTCGCTTCTCCACTAAACCATCAGCTGCCAAAGTTTTGCACAAAAGGTTTCATCCCACAGCTTGGAGAGTGGATGCTCTTTCTTTCAATTGGAGCAATCTTCATGTGTATGCCTTTCCACCTCTGCCTCTCCTCCCAAAGGTACTTCTAAAGGTCAGACAGGACAAGCCAAGGATGATTTTAATAGCTCCAGATTGGCCTCGACAGCACTGGTACCCATTACTGAGAAGTCTGGTACGGAAGCCTCCATGGCCTTTGCCTTGATTCCACACCTGTTGTCACAGGAGGACAGCCATTTGCTCAATGTCAAGCTTCACTCTCTGCACCTAACAGCCTGGCATATTCTGTTTTGAACCATAGTGGGCCTCCACTTCCTCAGCAAGTTTTGAATGTTATTTTGGAAGCTAGAAGGCCTAGTACAAGGAAAGTGTGACAAATGGAAGAGATTTTTATTTTGGAGTGCAGCAAAAGATTTTGATGTTTCTGAGCCTAATTTGTGTGTGGCTCTTCAATATCTTACTGAGTTACTAGACAAAGGTTTGTCTTTCTCTTCTATTAAAGTTCATGCTGCAGCAATTTGCTCACTATGATTGACCCACCATTGTTTTCTCATCCTTTGTTCAAGCAATTTCTTAGAGGGGCAAAGAATATAAGACCCCCAAAGAGCTCCTACTCCTGCTTGGGATCTCAATTTTGTGTTGGAGAAACTCACTCTACAACCTTTTGAGCCTGCAGCTACTTCTGAGTTGAAATATTTGTCATGGAAGACTGCTTTTTGTTGGCCATTACCTCTGCAAGAAGGGTTTCTGAATTGCAGGCCCTTATGGGTTGAGCCTTTCTTGATTTTCCATAAGGATAGGGTATCATTACGTACTAATCCTTCCTTTATGCCTAAGGTGGTTTCTAGTGTGGCTTTAAACCAAACTATTCATTTGCCTACTTTTTATGCAAATCCCCAAAATAAAGGGAAAAGATTTTGCACACTTTAGATGTACACAGGCAGTTGCGTTATTATTTGGACAGAACTAAAGGGTTCAGGCAGTCTCAGCAGTTGTTTGTTTCTTTTGCTTTGAGTTCTCGGCAAGCCTGTGTCAAAACAAACTATTTCTAAGTGGATTGGGTTTTGCATTGCTTTCTGTCATTCCCATCATGGCAAGGAGATTCCAGCTGGGATTAGGCCTCATTCCACTAGGGCTACTGCCACTTCAACAGCTTTTTTGAGGGAGTGGCAACCAAGGATATTTTGGAGGCAGCTACTTGGAGTTCAGTGCATACTTTCTCTAGGCATTATCACCTGCCACTTTACTCTAAATCCAGGGCTGGTTTTGCCACTGCTGTTTTGCAGGGCATTTTGGCAGCTCCTGCTTCCTTGTAGTTAGCCATCCTCCCTTACCTCTGCTTTGGGATTCTACCCAAGTGTAAGGACTGCAGCAATGTGAGATGAAGAACATAGTACAGTTTTGTACCTACCATAAATGTAGATGTTCGAAGATCCACATTGCTGCAGTCCAATTTCCCTCCTTCCCCTCTGTAGTTAGAGGTGGTTGTGTGGGTTGGGTTGTACATATTGTGTATATTGTATATATTGTACATATAATTAGTGCTAGGGTGGTTGGTTGGTTGTTTGCTGTCTTTTGGTTTGACCTTTATTTCTAGGGTCTTCTGACATCTGGGGCAAGAAAAGACTGAGGATATGACGTCGGTCATGCGCATTTGTACCCTGACGTCCTGATGTCAGTCAAATGCGCCTTGACCGGCGTCAGCCTTATACTTTGATATTCGGGCCGACCGAGGACAGCGGACTACCCAAGTGTAAGGACTGCAGCAATGTGGATCTTCGAACATCTACATTTATGGTAGGTACAAAACTGTACTTTTGCAAGTGCTGGTCGGCCGATTCCTGAGATTTTCGAGTTCGAATTTCAAATCCGAAGTCTTCATTTAAAGATAAGTACCCCATTGGGGAAGCTTTTTCCTTGCTCCAGACCGATGTCAGAAAAAGTTAATTGTATTTCTTGTGGGAAGCAAATACGTCATAAGGATTTTCATTCTTACTGTATTCCTTGCCTAGGCCCTGACCATGATGTTGCCAGTTGTCTGTTTTGTGCTAGATTTAACCAACGCACTAAGCATCGGTATGATTTTGCATTTCATTACTTTGGCAGATGATTTAATTATATAATGTCGTCGGAACAGCCGACTACCGGAGTTTACAAAAAACGCAAAGAAAAAGAAAAGAACAGGCATCCGAGGTCCAAAACAGACGACGAGTCTTCTTCGAGGCCAGTCGCCGGTTCTCAGTGAGGCGATTTTGCAGCCCCTGACGACCGCTACTTTAGAGCCGCAGGCCAATACCGACTCCCATGCAGAGTCACCCAGGCCTATAGAAACTCAAGGTATTGGACCTTCGGAAACCATTCCCTCAGATGGGTCCGGAGCCGCTGAGCAGGCATCGGCTTCTGAGGGCGTTTTCAGGCCTACACAATTGTATGTTAAAACGACTTCAGCTTCAAAGGCAAAGACTAAAGCAGCTTTAAAGACAATAAACAAGTACAACAGCCCCATGAACAGGCCTCCATGCCTAAAAAACAGATGCTCAAAATGGCCGAAGACCTGATTACTTTGATCAGGGGTTCTTATCCCCCTCCTGATAAGAGGCTTAGGCAAGAGTTAGAATATGAATCTTCAGATCAGGTTTCCATTTCATCTGATTCCTCTTCTGATCAGCAGTACTCTCTTCCTCCTTATGAGGATTCTGATGCTGATGAATGTATCCCCTCAGGTTCTCCACCTGAAGATTATTCTTTTGGCGAAACACTGCATACCTTGAGGGAGCATTTCCACTGGGAGAGCCAAGATTACTCAGAATCTAAGAAAAGGCTCAGAGACTTTCTTTTACTGCCTCAGCACAGGCCCCTTGCTATTTCACCTGTGCTAGACATTGTAGATGTATTTTCAGAGTCCAGTTTGACTCATGACTCCTTACCTCCAGCTTCTGTTAAGCCAGACAGGTACTACAGGGTTCCAGACTTCCACAAATTTATTTTTTAAAAACCCTGCTGCTGACCCTGAAACTATCTCTCAGGGTCCCAAGGGGGTCAAGGCTTCCAGTGCAAAAAACCCTACCCCCTCTGATAGAGATTCCAGGGCACTGGACAGATGGGGGGAAAAGATTTACACTTCTGCTACCTTGGCTATAAAGGCTTTAAATTGTCAGTTTCATATGCTTAAATATCAGCAGTACTTAATGTCACTGCTTAAACAGAAAATGTTGACAAATTCTGAATGTGCAGAGAATAAAGAAATGCAGGATTTATTGCCGGCAGCTGAACAAGTTGGAAAGCATACTTTACAATGTGGTTTTGATTCTTTGGAGGCCTCCTGCAGAGCCGCTGTTACGGGTTATGTCATTAGGAGGCGTGCTTGGTTAAAGGAACAAAATCTGCCTGATCATGTTAAAGCAAAATTATTAGATGCTCCATTACAGCATGATATCTTGTTTGGTGTTAAAGCAGAAGAGGTGTTGAAGAAAATGGAGGACAAAGCCAAATCTATGCAGACAGTCAAGGATTTCTTACAGGTACAGCCTCCAAGATTTAGACACTGGCCTACAAAGAATTGGTCCTTTCCAGTGTCAGACAGGCCACAAAGAGTCAGATACAGACGCCCTAGAGGAAGATCCCAGCCCCAAGGCTCATACAGGTCTAAACAATGGGGCGCTTCTACCTCCAAAAGCAGAGAAGACAAGTCACAGCCATACAGAAAGCAGTCCCAATGACTTCCCCCTGCCAGCGCCAAGCACTTATCTACTGGCAGCTCCATTAGGGGGAAAACTAGCACTTTTTTCTCAAGACTGGCACCAATGCACACAGGACAAATGAGTCTTGAACATAGTGTCACAAGGATACAGGTTCCACTTTCACACCCTGCCAAGGGCAAACGATATGCCAGATATGCCAAAAAATCAATGGGCAGAGGCACAAAAGCAAGTTTAATCTCTTGTGGGCATGAGGGCCATTCAGCAAGTACCTCAGCAAGAGCAGGGACAAGGATTTTACTCAAGACTTTTCTTGGTGTCCAGAAAGGACAAAGCCTGGAGGCCAATACTGGACCTATCTATTCTAAACACATACCTGGATATTCCAAAATTCAAAATGTTGACTCCAGCAGCTTCTGCCCGTGCTGGGCAAGAAGACTTGGCTTGTAACTTTGGACCTAAAAGAAGCATACCTGCATGTCCCAATCAGACAATCATGCAGAAGATACCTCAGATTCATAGCTGGCTCAGTGCACTACCAATTCTCTGCACTGCCCTTTGGCTTATCTACTGCACCCAGGGTCTTCACAAAATGCCTGGCACCAGTAATTGCATTTTGCAGACAGTGGAATTCAAATATATCCTTACTTGGACGATTGCCTTATTCAAGCAGGGAACAAGGACATTCTACTAAAGCATCTGGCATTTGTAAAAATATTACTAATTTGCCTAGGGTACACAGTAAATGAAAAGATATCCAAAACTAGTAACCTCTCAAGAGATAATATTCCTGGGTGCAAGCTTTAATACAACTTCCCAGATGGCTTGTCTCATGCCAGACAAACAAAGGCAACTGACTTCTTCAAAATGTTGGCAACAAAGACCCAGTTATCTGCAAGAAAAAATCTGCAGGCTTTGGGCTTCATGGCATCCTGCATTCTGCTAATTCCATATGCCAGACTGCATATGAGGAAACTACAATGGTATCTAAAAAGTGTTTGGACTCAACATTGTCACAGCCTGGAAACAATAATTGCACTCATTCCCTGCCTACAACAGGAATTTTGATGGTGGGCAAAGGCCTGCCACCACAACAAGGGGCAGCCATTCACCATGCCCCCAGCCAGGCAAACATTGACAACAGATGCATCAGATTATGCCTGCGGGGGGGGGACATGGCAGGAAGGTGTATTCAGGGCTCATGGTCCGCAATCCAAATGCATCTACATATCACTCAAAAAGAGGTGCTACCTGTTCAATATGCCCCGACAGCCTTCATGGATCTACTTCATCCAGGACAACTACTGATAAAGACGGACAATACTACAGTCATGTGGTACATAAGCAGGGAGGCACACATTCCTACCCCCTTTGCAGACTAGCCATGACTTTGTGGGACACAGCATTGACTTACTAAGTACGTCTGCAAGCACAATTCCTGCCAGGAAAGATAAATACTCTGGCAGATGAACTAAGCAGAAACCTCATGGATCCCCATGAGTGGAAATTGGATCCACAAGTCTTCGACATGATAACAAGAAACTGGGGATGCCCAGACATAGATCTATTTGCCTCCCCTCACAACTGCCAACTACAGAAATTCTGCACAAGGACTTATCACAAGCAAGCATGGAAAGTGGATGCTCTATCTTTCAGCTGGAAAAACTTAACAGTATACGCCTTTCCACCACTGCCTCTCCTCCCCAAGGTACTCCTAAAGGTCAGACAAGAGAAGCCAAAAATTATACTGATTGCCCCAGACTGGCCCCGCCAGCACTGGTACCCAATCCTAAGGAACTTGACTGAATGCCCAGCATGGACATCACCTCAAATTCCTCACTTACTGACCCAACAAAACAATCAGATCCTGCACAACCAACTCAGGACCTTAAATCTGGCAGCATGGCGGATAATGTAGATTTTCAAAACACACCTCTCTCTAAAGCGGTTATGGATGTTATTTTGGAGGCCAGGAGGCCCAGTACCAGAAAATCTTATGCAGAAAATTGGAAGAGATTCTGTGCTTGGAACCAGGCACAAGGAATTGACATGATTGTTCCAAATATACCTCAGATTTTGCAATACTTAACTGAGATGCTGGACAAAGGCCTATCCTTTTCATCAATTAAGATTCATGCCTCTGCCATTTCAGCTCATTACAATACAGAGCCACCTATTTTCTCTCATCCTTTATTAAGGCAGTACCTCAGAGGAGCCAAAAAACTTGCGACCTCCAAGGAGATCACGGATACCTGCATGGGACCTCAATTATGTCTTGGAAAAACTCACTCTTCCTCCTTTTGAGCCAGCCGCTACAGCTGATATTAAATTTTTATCATGGAAAACAGCTCTGCTCCTAGCAATAACCTCTGCAAGACTAGTCTCAGAGCTAGAGGCACTCATGGCTGTGGAACCTTTTATCATCTTCCATCCAGATAGGGTTTCTCCAAGGATAACCCCCACCTTTATGCCTAAGGTAGTGTCCAGTGTGACCCTCAACCAAACTATTCATTTGCCTACCTTTTACCCAAACCCACAGAATAAGGGTGAAACTTCTGCATTCTTTGGACATACACAGACAGCTGCGCTTCTACTTGGACAGAACCAAAGCTTTCAGAAAGACTGAGCAATTACTGGTAGCATATGCTGCAGGATCACAAGGAAAGGCTATCTCAAAGCAGACTATTTCAAAATGGATAGGTCACTGCATTAGTCTATGCTATTATCAACATGGCAAATCAGTGCCCAAGGGCATTAGGCCACATTCAACCAGAGCAGCAGCCACTTCAGCAGCCTTCCTCAGAGGAGTGCCCACCAAAGACATTTTAGAGGCTGCAACCTGGAGTTCAGTGCATACTTTTACAAAACACTACCACTTACCACTCTACTCCAAATCCAGGGCAGGCTTTGCCACTGCAGTTCTGCAGGGACTCATAGCTGCTCCTAATTCTATTGAGTTCCAGCCTCCCAACCTTAGCTTTGGTATTCAACCCAGTTGTAATGACTGCAACAGTGAAACACGATGAACATAGTACAGTTGTGTACCTACCATAAATGTAGATGTTCGAGTGTATTCACTGTTGCAGTCCAAGTTATCCACCCACCATCCCCCTTATCTTTGCTGGAGCTTATCTGTACTTCTCTATTCATTACAACCTATGTGGTGTATTTGCTTGTAGATGAAGGATACTTGTTATTTAGTGCATGCATGCTTTATTGACATATTTTTAGCCTACCCTTTTGGGGGCACCTGACATCTGGGGCAAGAAAAACTGAAGAAAATGGTGTCTGCTGCATCTTTTATACCCCCTGGCGCACTGACGTCAGGGAGGAGGCAACATTAACCGACGCTGGACCTAGACTTTGGAATTCAGGCCGACTGCGTGTAGCCTGCCAGCAGGATAACCCAATTGTAATGACTGCAACAGTGAATACACTCGAACATTTACATTTATGGTAGGTACACAACTGTACTTTGGCAATATCAGTTGGTTCTGTATATTTAGTGTCATTGTGCTGTAACTCAGAGTAGATCTGACTGTTGCCATTGAGATTTTTGACATAGCTATAGAATGCTTTGTGGTTGTCTTTAGAATCAGTGGCAATTTTGTTTTCATAACTAGCTTTAGAGGATTTTATGAGGGATCTCAGCTTCTTACTGAGGCTGACCAGGGAGTTCCTCCAATCGTGGGATTTAATCTTTTTTTGCAACAGTTTCTTTCTTCTGTTGTAGAGTTTGTTTATGGCAGAAGACCACCAGATTGGCTTCCTTTTTTAGGAGGATAGCATCTTGATTCTGTTAGGGAAAGCACGATCCATGCAATCGTGTAAGTGCTTATAAAGTGCATTTGTGTAGGATTCAGCAGTCATACCTCTATTGTCCATCTTGCATGGGTGTCGTGAAGTTTGCCACTTCTGTCTTAAGAAGCGTGAAGTTGGCTTTGGAGAAATTTTTTATGGTTGTTTTCCTAATGGGGGGGTGGGTCTGCCAACTTTCTTTCCCACTCCACAGAACAAGGATGAGCGGATTCTGTATTCATTGGATGTACACAGACAACTTATATTCTACTTAAACAGGACAAAATCTCTAAGAAAATCTGGACAACTGCTGGTGGCATTTGCTGCAGGGGCAGATGAAAAGGCTATTTCAGAGCAGACCATTTCCAAATGGATAAGCCTTTGTATTTGTTTCTGCTATGTGCACCATGATAAACCTGTCCCCAAGGGGGTCAGATCTCATTCCACCAGGGCTGCATCTACTTCTGCAGCCTTTCTCAGAGGGGTCCCTGCCAGAGACATTTTAGAAGCTGCTATCTGGAGCTCAGTTCATACATTCACCAAACATTACCATTTACCTCTCTTCTCTAAATCCAGAGCTGGCTTTGCCACTGTTGTCCTGCAGGGCTTTATAGCTGCTTTTAATGCTGTATAAATCCATCCTCCCAACCATAGCTTTGGGATTCTACCCAAATGTAATGACTGCAACAGTGAAACACGAAGAACATAGTACAGTTGTGTACACTTACCATAAATGTAGATGTTCGAGTGTATTCACTGTTGCATTCCTGGTTACCCACCCTCCAGCCCCCTGTTTTTCTCTTACTATACCTCTTCTTTCTTTTACTATGCTTAAAAGCCTTTTTGGTGTATTTGCTTTTGTTTAGAGGTATATTTTTGTGTTTTAAATTGCTGATATATATATATATATATATATATATATATATATATATATATCTATATATACACACACACACACACACACACATATATATATATATATATATATATATATATATATATATATATATATATATATATATATGCACACAGATATATATATATATATATATATATATATATATATATATATATATTTATATATTTTGCTCCCCATTTGGGGGGCACCTGACATCTGGTGCAAGAAAAACTGATGTAATGGTGTCTGTTGCATGTTTTATACCCCTGACGACCTGACGTCCTGGAAGAAGGGACAGCAACCTATGCAGGACCCAAGACTTTTGAAACCAACAATAAGTGTAGTGCAAACCACCCAAAAGATCTCCGGTACCACCGATAAGCGACACAAATCAGGTAGACACCACATATTTTCTTTTAGTCACTCAATTTAATCCACATAACGCCAGGACGTACAACAAACGACAAAAAATAAAAAATAATGGAAACAGAACTCTAAACTGTCATAGCACACAAAAACTAGCAAAACGCCAAAAGCAGTTTAGCGCTTTCAACCATATGATACTGGTCTTCCTCAGAACTGCTAGTGAAAGCGTTCTATCCATTTAAAATAACTTTTTGGCGCCAAAAGGTATATCACTTCTTAAAGGCGCTGCAACAAATCTCACTCAAGGAATACATTGATAACTGTTAAGAATGTTACAAAATATATAACAAAATTTACTGAAACCTAATAATACCTAATAAAATCTGCTTGCTTTGCTCACATAAACATAAATATTAATTGAATTCATGTGACATATTATAATAGTAGCCATGTCAATATTGAATAAAGATAAATAAAAATGTTGCCATATTAATAAAATATTAATAAAATATTGATAAAATATTACACAAACTGATAAATACATAAATTGTACTTGGATATGAAAGATATATATATAATTAAATCTAATGATACTAGATGCACTAATTCCTAAAAAATGACAAAATAAATGAAAAAATAAATAATTAGATTTAATTTCATGCAATCAATATATTCAAAATATATAGGTACTACTGTAATAATTAATATGATATACATGATATAATGTGTACATTCTGTATATCAATCACCCAATATTTTAACCAATGTTTGTACTAAAATAATAAACTTTTGATAGATATACTATCATTCAGTCCAGGTGGGCTGGTGGCATCTAAATACAATTGCCACCAAGCCTCTCTGAATGCTATCAATCCTTTAACATCACCTCCCCTAGGATTGCTAGGAATTACCTCCAATATTAAAAACTTGAAAGTGTGTTCTGCACCTAACGAATGGACGTGTCTATACAGAGCGTTAGTTAAATCCTTCACCCTAATGCTGTATAGATGATTGTATATACGCTTTTTTAGACTACGTTCAGTTCGCCCCACATAAAATGCCTCACAAGAATTACACTTGGCTAAATATATAACTTTAGTATTGCAATTCCCATTTTTACATTTAATGATACTTTTATGTCCGTTCTCTAATATAATTTTGTTGTCGCAATACATATATTTGCAGTAATTGCAGAAACCACATTTCCTGCTGCCTATATAAGATGTAGTCTTCCTATTATCTTCTGTGTGATGTTCTAATAATTTTTTCATGTTGTTACCCATCCTGTATACAAATTTTGGTTTATTACCCAATATGTTGACTAAATATTGGTCACTACTTATCAAATACCAACATTTAAGAATAATTTGTTTAATTTTGTCAGTACCAATATTGTAAGGTAGAATGCAAGCCCTTAAATAACTGGGTCCCACACCTTTATTGTTCAAATTAAGAAAAATTTGAATATCTCCTGACCCCATAAGTGGTTTATACTTTTCTACAGTTCTGAGGAAGACCAGCATCATATGGTTGAAAGCGCTAAACTGCTTTTGGCGTTTTGCTAGTTTTTGTGTGCTATGACAGTTTAGAGTTCTGTTTCCATTATTTTTTATTTTTTGTCGTTTGTTGTACGTCCTGGCGTTATGTGGATTAAATTGAGTGACTAAAAGAAAATACGTGGTGTCTACCTGATTTGTGTCACTTATCGGTGGTACCGAGGACCCAAGACTTTGTTAATCAGGCTGACTGAGGGCAACCTGCCAGCAGATTACCCTAATGTAATGACTGCAACAGTGAATACACTCGGACATCTACATTTATGGTAAGTGTACACAACTGTACTTTGTGTACACTCAACATAAATGTAGATGTTCGAGTGTATGTTCACTATTTCAGTCTTGTTTCCCCTCCCACCTACCCCCTTTTTCTTAACTATTGTATGTATCTTATCTGGGGCTCCAAGACCTTTGGGGGCAAGAAAATCTGATGGAATGGCATTGGCCGTCTCCGTTTATAGCCCTGACGACCTGACATCAGCCACACTCGCAGAACAGCCGACGCAGGAGGGAAACCTTTACTCTGGTACTTGGACTGGCCGAGGGCTACCCAGCAGGGATAACCCCACAAGTGATGACTGTAACAGTGAATACACTCAAACATCTACATTTGTGGTAAGTGTACACAACTGTACTTTTTGGAATATGGATCGGCTGATTAGGCTGCTTGCAGGCAGGTTATCCAAGTGGTGGTGACTGTGAGGTGTAGTCGAATATCTACATTTTTGTAAGTTCCTAACAAAATGCACTGTCTTCTTCCTCTGTGTCCATCCCTGTTAACTAATCCACCCTCCTTCCTCCATCCATATCTTTCTCTATGGAGAGACCTCAGAATTTGGCCATTTGCCTTATTGGGTGTCAAATATGATGTAGGTTGTCATTTGTGCAGTCTCAGTCTGGAGTGAAAGGTAAGTGAGGGGAGGAGTTGTAGAGCCTGAGCGAGTCTTATAGCTACCAAGTGACTGTTTACTTCAATCTCATGACTAGCAGCAACAGTTGACTGACATGGATCATGAAGATTAACATTATGATGTGTGTAGCTTTTTGTGTACTTCACAGACCAGCTCTGATCACCAGTGAGTAGTGATCCCAGTGTTTCATTTGCTTGTCAGTATTGACATTCTGAATATTACATCACACTTTTAAAACTCAAACTAGTGATAACAGTTGCAGAACTTGACAGCCATTAAGAGCAAGTTTATTCTATGGCAGCTTTATTTCTGGCTTGCTGGCTACCAGTATACGTATTCTGAACATCTGAGCACTGAGGTGGATCAGAATCATAGAAACATAAAAAAGACACCCCTCCCACCCACAGCATTTCACCACCCCCTACCCATTGTAGTAATTGCTGCTAAGCTGGATTGTATGTGCACCACAGAGTAAAATGCAACCCAAATACATATTAAGGATAGACTAATAATACATATTAAATTCAGCATGTATTGATCTGAGCAAGACTAAAGACCTCACTGATCTCTCAGAATGTTTGGTATCTGAAATCAGTCGGGTATTAACTGCAGACATCTACTGGCTAAAGAAATTCCCGAGGGAAATATGTAACATAAACAGAGACAAGGCTGCTTCTCCTACAGAGTCTCAAGTCCAAGAGACTGATTAAGGTCTGTCCATCTCCTTCAGAGTTTTCCTTTTCTGACACTTATTTCCAGGATGAATGAAGTGCTT
Organism: Protopterus annectens; assembly: GCF_019279795.1. NCBI lineage: Eukaryota > Metazoa > Chordata > Ceratodontiformes > Protopteridae > Protopterus > Protopterus annectens. The sequence continues at coordinate 147,918,405 of NC_056747.1, read as the reverse complement.
CTGGTAGAACAAGTGAAAATGCCCCCTGAATTGAGGAGATACTGTTGCATGAGGGTATGCCACATGCTACAGCCATTCCCCCTGTTATGCTAGCCTTGGTGGATATGTTAAATGTTGCTGCAGCAACACTGACACAGAGTCTTTAGCCCTCACAGGGTAAAGGAAGATAGACTTTATGAAGTACCAGAAACTAATAAAAATTCTTAATTGTGTAGAAGGTTTGAGGGATTGTTCTGCCTCACTTCTTTCATAAGGTAGGTCTTGTCTGAATTCTTATTTCTGACCTGTCTCAGGTGTCTAAACATAATTTGTGTGTGTGATTGTGCAGATAGTGTCTAGTGTCTAGGTATGCCTGGGAATGTAATCAAAAGTTTTCTACAGAGGTGAAGTCCAACTTTTTAAACTGTAATTTAGATGAGGAGGTTTTGTTTGGTTCTTTTATTGCTCAGATTCTCAGCTTGATGAAAGAATAAAAATGATTTGGGGAGTTTGATTTTTCAAGACTCCCATAATAAATCTTGCAAGCCATCTTCCTCCTCCAGAAGAAGAAAGTAGGCATTCCCTGCCATTTGCTGGCAAATAGGGAATTAAAAAGAGATGACAGGAGGAGGAGAATTAAAAAAAAAAAAAAAAAAAAACAGGAATCTCTTCAGAAAGAGTGACATACCACCCCCTTAGAATCTGCATGCCAGCATTCTTACCCCTCCGCCCCCTACATTTCAAAATCTGTCCCAAAAACTCTATCTCAGTCTGCTTCAGACTCATGGGTACTAAAAGTCGTTAAGGAAGGTTTTGGTTGGTATTTGGGTACACATGCCTCTTTCAGGGGAATTCCTCCCCACCCTCCAAACCAGACGGTTATTTCTTCAGGTTCTTCAATTCATGCTTGACCTTGGGTGTCATAACCAGTGACTTTAGACTAAAGAGAGGAAGGTTTCTACTCCAGAATGTTTCTGGTACCAAAGAAAGAAATTTCCTGGAGACTAGTTTTAAGCCTTTCCTTTCTCATCCTGTTTGTGAAAGTACTAAAATTCAAACTGCTGACCCTACTGAGTCTGGTACCTGTCATTCTTCTAAGTTTTATGATAAAAGGCTTCAAAACATTTATCAGATTCTCTGTTCCTTGGCCCCATTAATCAGTTCTCTGCATTGCTATTTGGGCTAGTCACACCTCTAAGGGTATTTATGAGTTGTTTACCTCCATTGATAGCTCATTGCATGTTGTAGAGCAATCACATATTTCTTAGAGTTGCTAATATTTGCAGTCTTTTGCCAGATGTCAGAGACCTTAATATGAGTTTATTCACTCTTCAACAATTTGAGGTTCCAGATAAATGTTTAAACCCCCCCCTTGACTCCATCAAACAGGATAGTGTTTTTACACTGCCTTCTGTAGATACTTCTTTGTAAAAGGCTTTCCTAACCCTATCAGTCTCACACTTCAGCCAGGGAATATCTCAGGATTTTAGGGTTCATGGCTTCAGTGTTTCCCATAATTTCTCTTGCCAAGTTGCACATGAGTAAAATTCAGTTGTTTCAAGAAAAAAAAAGGCTGACCAAACATTCTTATCTGGAATGTCAGATTCTAGTTTTGGCTTCATCAAGAAGGGACTGTATTGGTCTAGACTACAGATTACTCAGTATCCAGGTCTCCCATTTTCTTTTCCTATATCAACTCGATGTATAATGACAGACACCTCAGATTTTGCTTGGGGAGCAGTTTCTGTACAGTGATGTGGTATATAGGTTCATAGATGTGTACTAGGCTAATGATGACGACAAAGGCCTTTTTGTACTTAGCCACACATCCCAAATCTCTGACAAGTTCTGGTACCCTTGATAAGTATAAGCAGAGGTGTGGGAGGTGAAATGTTTACAAGCAGGGGCCTGGGAGATGAGCCATTTACAAGGTTGCCTGTGTCCATTAGACACAGGTGTCAAACCAGGGATGTATTTCCTGTTTCCATCCAGTTGTCCAAGTTGCACTTGAATTGGGTTAGGGAAGAACACTGCTTTACACGGATGAGGAGCCTTTTCTTTCCAGCAGGTCCTATTTATATCACAGACCAGGTTTAAGTCTTTAGAATGGGCAATTCTTGGTGCTGTTTGTTTTGCGGATATGCAGGAGACCCGTCAGGGTTTAGTCTGACAATGCTTTGTATGCCAGGAATAGATTTTCCCTCAACAGCCTGTAGGGGTAGGGTTTTGAGGTGGTCTGCATAGGACATGTTCCTTAAGCCCCATATTCTGTTAGTGAGGCACGTCTGTAGATGTTCAGTTGTTTGATGTGCCTGGTTAGGTACATACCAAAGGGGGCATTGTGCTCAATGATGGCTCTGATGAATGCTGAATACAATGGAACATTGACCTCCTTGGACCTAGATGCCATATGTTTGTTTATAATCTGAACAGAATAGAATGATTTCTTCACTACTATAGACAAATGATGGTCAAAGGCTAGACTACTCTATGAATGTCCCCAAGTCCCTGACTACTGGGTCGTCCCTTAGAGGTGTATTGCCAATGTGATAGTTACCAGGGGTGGATGACTTCCTGATGGATATGATTATGTATTTCTTTGTGTTTAGTTTTAGTTCATGGCTCTGATACAAGTTGTTTTCCAGGAAGGGCTGACACAGACAATATTAGTCAGTGGGGGATTCTGTGACTGCTCCTAATTTGCAATCCTCTCCAGATTTGATCATCCAGAGGCTCCTGACACTGGCTTTGACTCCACAGAAATAAATGCCAAAAAGGAGCTGTTCAAGGACAGATCCCTGAAGGACTCCTTTGTGACAGGCCTTTTCATAGAGGTGGACTTGCTAATTTTAACTTCCTGGGTCCTGTATGTGAGCCAACTGGCTGTCCACCAGGTGACGTGTAAGAGTTTATACCTAACCTCTTGAGTTTGTCAACAGTGCCAGAGTGGGGTGTTGTGTCATATGCCTTGGTCAAATGAGGGTAGGCGGTGTGAGCCAATTTTCCCTCATCCATTGTTTTGGCGACCTTTTCAGAGAAGTCCACCAGGCATGACCTGCCCTTGGCAAAACCAAATAGGATTGGTTCTAGTGTTTGGAGGTTTCCTGTGACATTATTGATTATTTCCATGGTAATTCTTTACATGGCTTTGCATATGAGACTAATGAAACTTACGGGTCTGTAGTTTGCATGGTATGTCGATGTCCCACCATTGTGCAGAGAGATGACTGTTGCTGTTCTCCATTCATGAGGCAGAAAGCCTTTTTGGAGGCTACAGTTAAGTAGCGATTCCAGAGCGCCTGCTAGGTCATGTTTGTTGCTGTTTAGAAGGCATCCTGGGATATTGTCTGTGCCCACTGATGCAATGTTCTTGGCCTTAGAGAGATCATTGAGGACCTGTTCCCTAGTGATAGCAGAGAGAGTTTTATTTGATGTTACTTCTTGATGGGAGGTTTGGGGGTGGGGGGTAAAGTTAGAACTGAATTTGTCGGCCAGTAGGTTTGCTATATCCTCTGGCTTTTCACTTTTTAATTTCTCCAAGCCTTTTTGGTTTCTAATGCCATGATGGGAATGGACTCCATTCCTAAGTCAAAGTATGGTTAAAGTTTTGAAATTAGTATTGTTTCAATCTTTGTTAGCTAGAAGTGCTTTTTGCAGCACTCACAAAATGTAATGACTCCTCCTGCAAATTCATATGGAGTTATGTGTATTGGTAACATATCCAAGTATGATTGTAAATTCTTTTTTTATAAGACCCATTTTTCCTACTACTATTCAAAGTGTCTGCATATCCTCCTTCCACATTGCTCTTGTTTCTGCCTGCAAATCCTGATATTTTATGACTTTTTGTCTCTCTCGTATATAAGACACTGTAGTCATTGGGTGTAGCAGTTACAATGATGAATGCTGTTTTTGTCTTGTCTTCTTTTCATGGACAACTGTATCTGGTTTTCTTGCTTTTTTTTATGAACTGTTGGTAATAGGTGATCCCATGTGATATAAACTATCATTTTCTATAATGGTTTGTGGCTCACGTTTCCAGTATTTTAGCTACTTCAGTAATATAAAGTTTGCTCAATCCCCAATGCAACAGTCTTGCCACATTATTATGCCTTTTAGTATACAGCCCTTCTGCCATTAGTATAATCACATCCAGCAACAAGAGGTGACTGTTTCCATTTCTGTTTTACAAAACCTACATGTGCCTGTTTTCTGTTACATGTTTCAATTGACTTTGTAAACCAAGTGTACGTTGTCCACTGTCTTGGGCCGCCGATATTAACCATTCATCTTTTGGTTTAAATTCACCTTTCCTTAACCATTTCTGTGTTCGATCCTGATCAACATGAGGTTGTTCCAAGAGTTTTCTATACTTGCAACTATATTTATGCATTTTCCACATTTCTTTTCTTTGTCATCTGATCCTTCACCTTATATTTTGTAATGTTAGTCTTTTATAATATTCCTTACTAAGTCTTATTCACATTTGTTCATTCTTTATTGTTGATCCTTCATTGATGCCCAAATATTTATACACTCCCTCTTGCTCAAGTTCTTTTATATCACATTCCTGTCCCAGGGTGGTGATTTCTTGGTGCTGCAGTTTTCCTGCTTTAAAGTTGCTTTTGCACATTTATCAAGACCAACTGACATTCTTATATCATCTGTAAAAGTTTTGACCACTTGCAGTTGTGCTTTCAGTTCCTCATCTGATGAACTATACAGTTTTAAGTCATCCACAAAAAGAAAATGAGAAGTCTTTATACTTTCTTGTTTTCTGGCAGTTAAATTGTAGTCATGACCTAGTCTATGAAGTAGACAGTTTAATGGGTTAAGGGGGCAAGGCAGAAGAGCAGCAGTGACAGAGTCATTCTGGAATATCCCCTCTTGAAGTTTGACTCTGTCATTGTCCATGTTGGTGTGAACAACCTTAGACGTACCTCCCTGGACTACATGAAAAGGGTCATGGTAGAGCTCTCCAATCTTGTAGCCCAGGCAGGTATGACCCTAGCCCTGAGTAGCATTTTGCCATCACCCAGAATAATGCCGCAGTACAAGGACAAAATGATTGACTTCAACAATTGGCTAAGCTTCTGGTGCCATTCTAAAGGGATCCAGTATCTGTCTGCCTGGGATGACATGGTCAACAGACCACGATGCTTTGCCAGAGATGGCCTGCACCTGTCACCCCTGGGATTCCGGATACTGGCTAAGGTTCTTGCCGCCCCCTATAGTGCCTTTTTTAGGCAAGGTTCAAATGATAAATTCACCACCATAGCAGGAACAGGCAAGCAAAAACTGAGGGTGATGCTACTCAATGCTAGAAGTCTAAATCTCAAAATGCACTCACTCAAGGCACTCCTTAAAATGGAGAACATTGGTATCTTTGCAGTGACTGAGACCTGGTTCAAGGCTCCAGAGAAGCACCCCTGCACTACCAGGGTATAACTCATACCACACTTTTCGGCCATGTAGCCTGGACCGGAACACCAAAGGTGGAGGTGTGTCCATATTCATTAAGTATATCCACACCTCCAGGTTAGTTACTCAGCATAATGCAGCCGAGGTTATCCAAATGCAACTAACGCTGGGCAAAACTGCAATCCAAATTGTAGCTTGCTGCAGATCCCTCACCATGCCCCAGGGTTCCCACTTCTCTTTTCTTGATGTACTGGAAAATATTAGGGTTCAACCAAACACCCTAATAATGGGCTATTTCAACTACCCCACCATTAACTGGGAAAACTACTCATGTACCAACTCCTTCGCTCAACGCTTTCTGGAATTCATAAACTCCAATGCTCTGGATCAACTTATCCACACCCCCACCAGGGACAACAGTATCTTAGATCTAGTCATTGCCAACATGAGTGACCGGTGTTCCACACTTGAAGTCAACGCCTCATTGGTCCGATCCGACCATAAGCTAATTACCCTAGATATCCATATCCTGCCCCCACCCCCCATTATGGAAACCATGGTAAAAAATTTCTCCAAAGCCAGCTTCATGCTTCTTAAGACAGAAGTGGTGAACTTCATGACACCCATGCAGATGGACAATACAGTTACGACTACTGAATTCTACGCAATTGCACTTTATAATCACTTACATGAGTGCATGGATCGTGCTATCCCAAACAGAACCAAGATGCTATCCTCCAAAAAAAGGAAGCCAATCTGTTGGTCCCCTGTCATAAACAAACTGTACAACAGAAGGAAGAAACTGTTGCAAAAGAGAGTAAAATCCCACGAGTGAAGGAGTTCCCTGGTCAAGCTCAGTAAGAAGCTGCAATCCCTGATAAAATCCTCCAAAGCTAGTTACGAAAACAAAATCGCCACTGATTCTAAAGACAATCACAAAGCATTCTATAGCTATGTCAAGAATCTCGATGGCAACACTCAGATCTGCTCTGAGTTACAGCACAATGGCACTGAATGTACAGACCCAACTGATATTGCCAACATCCTGGCAGATAGGTTCAGTGCTAACTTTACCCCCCTAAAGAGCCCATCTCTATACCGGACGAATGCAAAGTTCCTGTAATCACGGCTGCACAGGTAAAAACCACACTCTCCAAAACCAAGAACACAGCATCCATGGGACCAGACAACATGCCAGGCTGCTTTCTACATGAACTACAGAATGAACTGGCACCTCACCTAAGTACCATGTTCAATCATAGCCTCACCTCAGACTTTGTGCCTGCTGAATGGCACACAGCAATGGTTATCCCACTCCACAAGGGGGGAGCCACCACGGACCCCGGGAACTACCGCCCCATTAGCCTGACGAGCCTGGTCTGCAAGGCCATGGAACGTATCATCATGGAACTTATAAACAAAGACATTGGTAATCACCAAACTCTGGACCCCACACAGTTCAGGTTTGTAAAAGGCAGATCACGTCTCCTAAACCTGATAGACGACTTTGAAGCAGTCACCAAAGCCGTAGACCAGGGTAAGGTGGTCCACACAGCCTATCTAGATCTTGCCAAGGTTTTCAACACCATCCCCCACTCTGGAATTATAGATTAACTCACTAAACTAGGTATCAATCCCTATGTCACAAGATCGGTTGCCAACTGGCTTACTGACAGCACCCACACTGTGAAAGTAGCAGACTCCAAATCCAACTTCAAACCAGTGACAAGTGGAGTACCAGAGGTTCAGTCCAGGGTACTCTCCTGTTCGGTATCTACTTCTCTGAAGTACAGGCTAACACAGAAGGTCTTTGGCTAACAAAGTTCACAGATGACTGCAAACTAGGAGCCATAATCAAAACTCCTAACGATATGGACATCCTACAAAAGGGCCTCACTGAGACAGATGCCTGGTGTCAAAGCCGTGGCCTCAAGCTCAGTGCCAAAAAGTGCATTGTCATCCCCTTTGGTAAAAAGTCTGTACCCATGAACTACAACATAGGCGGTAGTATACTTAACACCGAAATTGTGATGAGACCTTGGGACACAGGTGGACAGTAGTCTTTCCTTTGATAATCACATCACCACAGTAGTCAGGAAATCCTTCTATGTGGCAGACCTCATCACAAAAGTTTTCTCATCCAGAAAAAGAGGCCATTGTTCCCCTCTACTCATCACTCATTAGACCCATTATAGAGTACAACGCCCCTTTTGGTATGTACCTCACAAGACATCTATAACAACTGGAAAGGCTGCAGAAATACCTCACAAAGAGGATTTACTGGCCTCAAACAGATGCCCTACGCAGACTGTCTCAAAAAACTCTAGCTTTACTCCGTCGCATATCGCCTACTCAGAGGTGATCTCTGCCTAACATACAAAGCTATGTCAAACCCAGAGCTGTTGGACATGCTCCACTTAAAGAAATCGCAATCCCTCCAAGCTACACGCTCTAGGGACCTAAACCTTGTCACCACAATAAACAGAACATGCCGGAGGGGTAGATTCCTGTCCCAGAGACTTCCCATACTCTGGAATAAACTACCTATCTATATCAAACACAGCTCCTCATTAGCACTCTTCAAGAAAAATCTTGATGATTGGATGGGAAATAGGAAATTCACCCCGGGGATCACCTCTGTGGCTCTGCTCGACAGTGGCACAGGAAAATAATTTTCTTGGGTGGCAAAAGCCAGTGTACCTTTTTGGCTGGGCTTGTATAGGCCCCAGGGTGGTTAGCCTAGTACCTACGTATGAACCTATGAATAATAATTTATCCTGTATCATGGCTTAACTGCAAAGGTTTGCCACTGTTTCATGATTGTAATGTAATCAGTCAGTGTAGGGTGTGTATCTTACTAATTTTTAAGCACTCTTTTTTATCCATGAGTGTGGGATACTGCCAAGTACTTTTTTTTATAGTCTATACATGCCTTACTTAGATTCTTCCCCCTTTTACAGTTTTACATTATGAATTTTAACAACCAATGATCCATATCAGATGTTCCATATGACTTTTTTTTGTTCTGTTGCCCTGATTGAGTTTTCTTGTAAGTGACTATAACCTCTGTTAGCATCAATTTCAGTGTATAGTTTATCCGTAGTCAGAAGGCAAGTTATTGTCTATAGTTTTTAGGAAAGCTTGCAGGTTTGATCTTAAGTAGGAGCGTTGTTTTTACTGTTAACCAGGTTGGTGTCTGTTTTGGGGTGCACATACAAATAGTTCTTACTAGTGGCTAAATCTTCATGTAAAGATGTTAATACTTTTAGCCAGAAGTTAGGTACTACATCTGGGCCTGGAGTTTTCCAGTTAGGAGCTTTTAACTGTTTCAGTCTCTCTGGCCGTTACTACATCCCATTTCATATCCTGTACATTTGAACTTCTTATTCTTTCTTGTAATACTTCTGTCCATTTAGCATCTTTATGTTCCACAGGTATTTCTCCAAAGTATATCAATCTTTTTTTTGGTGGTGGTTCATTTCCTTTTACCTTGTTTCCAGTTCTCTATAGAATGTTTTTGGGTCATCAGTAAATTGCTTATTTTGTACTTCTCCTTTATATTTATCTGCATATCTTCTAAGTTTTTCTGCCTATGATACTTTATTGTTTGGGCTGGTGCATGATAGATCCTGGTCTGTTCTGATACTGAGCTTTGCTTTTATCACATCTATCTTTGAGTATTTTTGTTGATCTGTTCTCTCTGCTATACTCTTCTAATAATGACAGCTCTCGTTTTAATTGCTTTATAGTTTTTCTGTATGCGATACTTTCATGATGGCATTTGATTTCTCCCATTCCTTTCCCTTACTGCCCTATGTTTTTGTTGTAAGACTTTATCTGCTATTAATTTAGCTGCACAATAATATATCCTATTTACTTCTGTTATACTGTATAAATCTCTATTAACAGTCCTAATTACGGTGTTCATTTGTTTTATCAAGGTTCTAAATTTTAGGTTCTATTAACTTTCTGTGGTCTATTTCTTTCATTGCTCTTAATATGTCTGTCCATCTCTTAAATCAAGCTACTATTCTCTTAGATCATTTTTATTTCACATTCTTTGTTCTTCTGCAGGCATTATATAGAAAGTTCCAGAGCATCTTCCTGTGCCACATTCTTTTTAGTTTCATCCTGTGTCATTGGTTGCACTTTCGTATGGGTACTCACTTGCCTATTACTTCACAACATTGACAGAGTCAGAGTTACCACAGTTTACTGTTCCTTCCCTTGCTGTGCAACTCCAGCTGAACTTTTGCACTGGTTTTCTTTGGTAGGCTCCGAAGTGTCTTCATATGTCATTCCACTGATGTTCTTCATCTCACATTGCTGCAGTCCTTACACTTGGGGTAGTCCGCTGTCCTCGGTCGGCCCGAATATCAAAGTATTAGGCTGATGTCGGTCAAGGCGCTTAAGACTGACATCAGGACGTCAGGGTACAAATGCGCATGACCGACGTCATATCCTCAGTCTTTTTTGCCGCATGGTCCGATGCAGAAGCAGCGTTGCAAGTGCCGCGTTCTGAAATTTTTCAATTCTGAGTTTCAGACCGAGTCAAAGTTGGCCGGGGAATATTTTAGTTTTTCTTGCCTCAGTGGTTTACCGGATGTCAGAAAAGTGAATAACTGTATTTCTTGTGAGAAACAGATACCGCATAGAGATTATCATACTTTGTGTATTCCTTGTTTGGGGCCTGAGCACGACGTTGTTGGGTGTCGCTTTTGTGCTAGGTTCAATAAGCGCACTATTAAGGTTAGATTGTGCCAGGTTGGTCTTTGGGAAGCGTGCAATTATAACATGCTGTTGGATGCTCCGCCGCTTCAAGAAGCGCAAAGACAAGGCAGCTAAGCCCAGGCAAGAAGAGTCGCCCGCATCGACGCCCGGTTCTTTAGAGGCATCAGTGGAACCGGTGGTTCCTCCGGAGGCTTCTCTGGAGGCCCAGGGGTAGACTTTGTTATTGCAGGATGTGGCCTCTCAGGAGGCAGGTCAGGCTGAAGGGGCTTCTCAGGTTACTGTACTCCCCTCCCTTCCTAGGGTGGTTAGGCCCTCTCCTTCTGTTTCTAAGGCTTCTCCCAGAGGCAGGCCAGGTTTAGCTTCTGTTGGTGTCACTCCTAGTTCTTCAGGATCTGTGCCCAAGAAGCACATGCTTAAAATGGCAGAAGATTTAATTACTTTGATTAGAGGTTCTTTGCCCCCCCCCAGATAAGAGGCCTAGGGTGGAACCAGAGTTGGGGAGTTTTGAGCAGGCTTCAGATGTTTCAGAGTCTTCGGCTGAAGACTTGCAGGAGTACTCTCCTTATTCTGATTCTTATGCAGATGATTCCACTCCTTCTGCTTCTCCTCCAGAGGATTTTTCTTTTTCAGAAACTCTTCATTCCATGAGGGAACATTTTAAGTGGGAAGGTCAGGACTTCTCTGATTCCAGGAAAAGGCTTAGGGAATTTTGCTTTTACCCCAGCATAGGCCTTTGGCTATACCTCCTGTTCTGATGTTGTGGAAGATGTGTTTGCGGAGGCTTCACTTAATCCTGATTCTTTGCCTCCTGCTCCTGTTAAACCGGATAGGTATTATAGGGTGCCTGAGGCTCATAAATATCTTTATAAGAGTCCTAGGGCGGACCCAGAAACTGTTAGTCAGGGACCTAAGGGTGTCAAGGCCTCTGTTGTAAAAAAATCCGGTTCCTCCAGATAGAGGCCAGAGCTTTGGATAGATGGGGAAAGAAAGTCTATACTTCTTCCACCTTAGCTATGAGGGCTTTGAATTGCCAGTTTCACATGTTGAAATATCAAAACTATCTTCTTTCTCAGCTGAAGTCTAAGGTAGATGCTCTGGCGGAAGGCATTGAGTGTAAGGAACTACAAGATTTGGTACATGTCTCTGAACAGGTGGGTAAGCATTCTTTACAATGTGGTTTTGATGCTATACAGGCCTCGTCTAGGGTGGCTGCCACTGGGTCAGTTCTTCGCAGGCACGCCTGGCTGAGGGATCAGAATTTGTCTGAACATGTTAAGACAAGGATTTTGGATGCTCCTTTACAGTCTGATGTGTTGTTTGGTTCACCTGTGGAGTCAGTCTTGAAGAAAATGGAAGACAAGGCTAAGTCTATGCAGACTGTTAAAGATTTTTGCAAGTCCAGCCTCCGGTTTAGTAGGAATTGGCCTGCTAAGGGGTGGACGTACCCTTCTTATGATTCACAGTCTAGGGGTAGATCTAGACGTGGTAGGGGCAGAGCTCAGAGCTCCTTCAGACCTAGAACAGAGAGTTCTCCTGCACAATCTTCAGGTGAGGGCAGGGGCCAGTCCTTTCGTAAACAGGCCCAATGACCTACCTTTTCAGCTGCCAGATCCTTCTTGCCTGGCAGCACCTTTGGGAGGAAGGTTGGCACTCTTCAAGGAAAATTGGAGTTTGATTACCCAAGACAGATGGGTATTGGATATCATACACCAAGGTTACAGGTTTTATTTCCATACCTTGCCTCCTTTCAAAGGCATGCCGGACGTTCCTCCTCAGCAAAGACTAGAGGCTCACAAACAAATTTCTCTGCTGCTCCAAATAGGGGCCATACAACCGGTCCCTCTGCCAGAAGTGGGCCTAGGATTTTATTCTCGCCTGTTCCTAGTACCAAAGAAGGGGAACACGTGGAGACCAATTTTGGATTTATCTATCCTCAACACTTATCTGGACATTCCCAAGTTCAAAATGTTGACGTTACAACAGCTTTTACCTCTGCTGGGCAAAGATCACTGGATGGTGACTCTGGATCTCAAGGAGGCTTACCTTCATGTTCCTATCAGGCTAAGTTGCAGGAAGTATCTGCGGCTGGGACTTCTCATTATCAGTTCTCTGCATTGCCCTTTGGCTTATCTACTGCCCAGAGTGTTCACGAAGGTTCTGGCTCCAGTGATAGCTTTCTTCAGGCTAAAAGGAATACAGATCTATCCTTATTTGGACGATTGCCTGATTCTGGCTCAAGGAAAGGACGAACTTCTTCATCATTTACACTATGTGATAGCAGTGCTAAGATGCCTGGGGTATTCTGTGAAAATAAAGTCCAGTCTAGTACCCTCTCAGGACATGTGCTTTCTGGGTGTGAGACTGAATACAGCATCCCAGATGGCCTTTTTGACCCCGGACAAACAAAAGAATCTTTCTCTTTACTTCCATCAATTGTCTCATCAGTCCAGGCTGACTGCAAGGACAGTCCTTCAAGCCTTGGGGTTCATGGCATCTTGTATTCTGGTGCTTCCCAATGCCAAACTGCATATGCGGAAGCTACAATGGTATCTCAAAAATGTTTGGACACAGCACTGCCAAGATATGGACACTGTCATTCAGATAATACCTTGCATTCAAAAGGAATTTTTGTGGTGGGCTCAGGAATGTCACCTAAACAAGGGACTCTCTGTGACCCGCCAGAGGCGAGTCAGATTCTAACGACAGATGCCTCAGACAAAGCTTGGGGAGCTCATCTAAATGGAAAGTGGATACAAGACACGTGGCCTGCCAGACTTCTACATCTACATATCAACTTGAAGGAGATGTTAGCAGTCCAATTTGCATTAATAGCTTTCAAGGATTTACTTCTTCCAGGGCAGGTGTTGATTCTAACAGACAACACAGCTGTCATGTGGTACATCAACAAGCAAGGGGAACACATTCTTATCCTCTATGCAGACAAGCAATGATTTTGTGGGAGACTGCTCTCAGTTTACAGCTAAATCTTCAGGCAAGGTTTCTGCCGGAGCACAGAACTCCTTAGCAGATGTGTTGAGCAGACAAATTATGGATCCCCACGAGTGGAAATTGGATCCTCATGTATTTCAGAAATTGACAGTGTCATGGGGAACTCCAGACATAGATCTGTTCGCTTCTCCACTAAACTACCAGCTGCCAAAGTTTTGCACAAAAGGTTTCATCCCACAGCTTGGAAAGTGGATGCTCTTTCATTCAATTGGAGCAATCTTCATGTGTATGCCTTTCCACCTCTGCCTCTCCTCCCAAAGGTACTTCTGAAGGTCAGACAGGACAAGCCAAAGATGATTTTAATAGCTCCAGATTGGCCTCGACAGCACTGGTACCCACTACTGAGGAGTCTGGGAGCCTCCATGGCCTTTACCTTCGATTCCACACCTGCTGTCTCAGGAGAACAGTCATTTACTCAATGTCAAACTTCACTCTCTTCACCTGACAGCCTGGCATATTCTGTTTTAAACCCTGGAGGGTCTCAGCTTCCACAGCAAGTTTTGAATGTTATTTTGGAGGCCAGAAGGCCTAGTACAAGGAAAGTGTACGCGGATAAATGGAAGAGATTTTTATTTTGGAGTGCAGCAAAGGCATTTGATGTTTCTAAGCCTAATTTAAGTGTGGCTCTTCAGTATCTTACTGAGTTACTGGACAAGGGTTTGTCCTTCTCCTCTATTAAGGTTCATGCTGCAGCAATTTCTGCTCACTATGATTATGACCCACCATTGTTTTCTCATCCTTTGTTTAAGCAATTCCTTAGAGGGGCAAAGAATATAAGACCCCCACGGAGAGCTCCTACTCCTGCCTGGGATCTCAATTTTGTGTTGGAGAAACTCACTCTTCAACCTTTTGAGCCTGCAGCTACTGCTGAGTTGAAATATTTATCATGGAAGACTGCTTTTTGTTGGCCATTACCTCAAGGGTTTCTGAATTACAGGCCCTTATGGCAGTTGAGCCTTCTTGATTTTCCATAAGGATAGGGTATCTTTAGCACTAACCCTTCCTTTATGCCTAAAGTGGTTTCTAGTGTGGCTTTAAACCAAACTATTCATTTGCCTACTTTTTATGCAAACCCCCAAAATAAAGGGGAAAAGATTTTGCACACTTTGGATATACACAGGCAGTTGCGATATTATTTGAGCAGAACTAAAGGGTTCAGGCAGTCTCAGCAGTTATTTGTTTCTTTTGCTTTGGGTTCTCAGGGCAAGCCTGTGTCAAAACAAACTATTTCTAAGTGGATTGGGTTTTGTATTGCTTTCTGTTATTCCCATCATGGTAAGGAGATTCCAGCTGGGATTAGACCTCATTCCACTAGGGCTACTGCCACTTCTACAGCCTTTTTAAGGGGGGTGGCAACTAAAGATATTTTGGAGGCAGCTACTTGGAGTTCAGTGCATACTTTCTCTAAGCATTATCACCTTCCACTTTACTCTAAATCGAGGGCTGGTTTTGCCACTGCAATTTTACAGGGCATTTTGGCAGCTCCTACTGCTTTATAGTTTTGCCATCCTCCCTTATCTCTGCTTTGGGATTCTACCCAAGTGTAAGGACTGCAGCAGTGTGAGATGAAGAACATAGTACAGTTTTGTACCTACCATAAATGTAGATGTTCGAAGATCCACATTGCTGCAGTCCAATTTACCTCCCTCCTTCCCCTCTGTAGTTAGAGGCGGTTGTGTGGTTTGGGTTGTACATATTGTGAATATTGTATATATGGTACATATGGTTAGTACAAGGGTGGTTGGTTGTTTTTTGTTGCCTTTTGGTTTTGACCTTTCTGTTTAGGGTCTTCTGACATCTGGGACAAGAAAAGACTGAGGATATGACGTCGGTCATTTGTACCCTGACGTCCTGATGTCAGTCTTAAGCGCCTTGACCGACGCCAGCCTAATACTTTGATATTCGACAGCGGACTACCCCAAGTGTAAGGACTGCAGCAATGTGGATCTTCGAACATCTACATTTATGGTAGGTACAAAACTGTACTTTTTTTCCTTAATTTGGGGATCCATTGCTCTAGCCTGCTGTGATGTTATCAAAGTTAGATTTTCTAACTAAATCCTTCACTTTGCAGGTAATCCATAACCTCAATTTCTGTTTCTTTAACTTTTCCATTACTGATTCCCTTTTCCTCTTTGTTTTATCTTTTGTACTGTAAAATTTTCCATATCTGGATACCTTTGAGTATATTTCTCTTTAGATATTTTTGGTGCTGCCCTTTTTGTATTGGTTAATTTTGCTTTCTCCTTTGCATGAATATTTCACCATATTAAATCTTCCTTTCTTTCCCATGTTCATATTTCCTCTTCAGAAGTCTCCTGCTGTTTATTCTTACTTGGGGGACTCGTTTCCATCAGGCTGTGATAACCTGTGTTAGACTTTCTACACTAAATCCTTTGCTTCGCAGGTATTCTGTAACTTCAACTACCTAACCATACAAATTTCAAATCTCAGCTACTCTCTCATCTTTCTTCCAAATGGGAATGCCCTTGCAACGCTCCAACTTAAACCCCTCCCCCCACCATTACACCTTGCACTGACTCTACTATTACTTCATTCTACCCAAAACAATCCCTCCCCTACTAAAAGCTAATTTTCTCTGTAATATCTATTGTACTATACTCTCTGATCTCAAATATACTATTACCCTCTCCGTGCATAATATTTTCCTAACCTACTAATGGCTAGTAGGTATATATTTTGAAGTGTTAAACCTACAGTTTAATATAACAGAAATATTCACTTTATGTAAATGTTGAAATGTCTGTATTGAATTATGTCTTTTCATTTTTGTAACATTGTGACAAGGCAAATGCAAATGTCATGGAGCTTATCTGTAAATGTTTAATTAGCTGTATGAACTATGTCCTTTTGTAACGTGAAATGTAACTTGCAATTATTGTGGAGCTTTTTTCCCTGGGCCTCCACTGAAAATGGGCTCTTCTTGGCCCAGTGGACTTCCCTGGTCATCAATTTTAAATAAATAAAACTTCTATTTTTAACTTTCACTTTACTAGTCTTCTCATGTTCATCGTGTTTCACTGTTGCAGTCATTATACTTGGGTTTTCCTGCTGGCAGGCTACCCGCAGTCAGCCTGAATTCCAAAGTCTAGGTCCGGCGTCGGTTGCTGTCGCCTCTTCCCTGACGTAATTGCGCCAGGGGTATAAAAGATACAGCCGACGCCATTTTCTTCAGTCTTTCTAGCCGCGCGGTGCCCGAAGCAAAAGGAGTTCGCAGGTGCCGGTCGGCCGACTCCTGAGATTTTCAAAAACTATTTTCAGATCCGAAGTCTTCATTAAAGCTAAGTACCCCATTGGGGAAACTTTTTTTCTTTCTCCAGTCCAATGTCAGAAAAAGTTAACAATTGTATTTCTTGTGGGAAGCAAATACCTCATAAGGATTTTCATTCTTACTGTATTCCTTGCCTAGGCCCTGATCACAACGTTGCTAGCTGTTGGTTTTGTGCTAGATTTAACTAATGCACTATTAAGCGTTGGTACGATTTTGCCTTTCATTACTTTGGCCGAAGATTCAATTATATAATGCCGTTGGAACAGCCAACCGGAGTTTATAAAAAGCGCAAGAAAAAAGGACAGACATCTGAGGTCCAAAACTGACGAGGCTTCTGCTAAGCCAGTCGCCGGTTCACTGGTTCTCAGTGAGGCGCTTTCGCAGCGCCTGGCACCCACTACCTCAGAGCCACAGGCCGCTGACAACTCCCACGTGGAGCCAGCTAGGCCTCTGGATACTCAAGGAATTGGACACTTGGAAACTATTCCCTCAGATGGATCCGGAGCCGCTGAGCAGGCATCGGCTTCTGAGGGTGTTTTCAGACATACACAGTTATATGTAAAGCCTACTTCAGCTTCCAAAGCAAAGACTAAAGCAGTTCTAAAGACAAAGAAACAAGTACAGCATTCTCCTGGACAGACTACCATACCTAAAAAAACAGATGCTCAAAATGGCCGAAGATCTAATTACCTTGATCAGGAGTTCCCATCCCCCTCCTGACAAGAGGCCTAGGCAAGAGACAGAGTATGAATCTTCAGATCAGGTTTCCATTTCTTCTGACTCCTCTTCTGAACAGGAATACTCTCTTCCTCCTTATGAGGATTCTGACCGCCTGAGGATTATTCACTTGGGAAAACCTTGCATACCATGAGGGAGCATTTCCACTGGGAGAGCCAAGACTACTCAGAATCTAAGAAAAGGCTTGGAGATTTTCTTTTACTACCTCAACACAGGCCTTTGGCTATTCCTCCTGTGTTAGACATTGTAGATGTATTTTCAGAGTCCGGACTTTCTCCTGCCCCTGTTAAACCAGACAGATACTACAGGGCTCCAGATTCACATAAATTTCTTTATAAAAACCCTGCTGCTGACCCAGAAACTATTTCTCAGGGTCCCAAAGGGGTCAAGGCTTCTACTGCAAAAAACCCTATCCCCTCTGATAGAGATTCAAGGGCACTAGACAGATGGGGAAAAAAGGTTTACACTTTTGCTACTTTGGCTGTGAGGGCTTTAAATTGTCAATTTCATATGCTTAAATATCAGTGATACTTACAGTCACTGCTAAAACAGAAAATGTCAAATTCTGATTGTGCAGAAAATAAGGAAATGCAGGATTTATCGCATGCAACTGAACAAGTGGGAAAGCATACATTGCAATGTGGTTTTGATTCTCTGGAGGCCTCTTGCAGGGCTGCAGTTACGGGTTCTGTCATTAGGAGGCATGCTTGGTTAAAGGAACATAATCTGCCTGATCATGTTAAAGCAAAATTACTAGATGCTCCATTACAGCATGATACCTTATTTGGTGTTAAAGCAGAGGAGGTGTTGAAGAAAATGGAGGACAAAGCAAAATCTATGCAAACAGTAAAGGATTTCTTACAGGTACAGCCACCCAGATTTAGCAGGAACTGGTCTACTAAGAATTGGTACTTTCCAGTGTCCGACAGGCCACAAAGAGGCAGACACAGATGCCCCAGAGGCAGATCCTAGCCCCAGGGCTCATACAGACCTAAACAGTGGGGCGCTTCTACCTTCAAAAGCGGAGAAGACAAATCACAGCCATACAGGAAACAGTCCCAATGACTTTCTTCTGCCAGCACCAAACACTTATCTTTTGGCAGCCCCCTTAGGAGGAAAACTAGCACTTTTTTCTCAAAATTGGCACATGATCACCCAGGACAAATGGTTCTTGAATATAGTGTCCCAGGGCTACAGGTTCCCCTTTCACACCCTGCCAAGGGCAAAAGGTATGCCAGACCTGCCACACAATCATTGGGCAGAGGCACAAAAACAAGTTTCATCCTTCATGGACATGAGGGCCATTCAGCAAGTACCACAGCAAGAGCATGACAAGGATTTTACTCAAGACTTTTCTTGGTACCCAGAAAAGACAAAGCATGGAGACCAATACTGGACCTGTCTATTCTAAATACATTTCTGGACGTTCCAAAATTCAGAATGTTGACTCTGCAGCAGCTTCTGCCCATGCTGGGCAAGAAGGCTTGGCTTGTAACTTTGGACCTAAAAGAGGCATACCTGCATATTCCAATCAGACAATCTTGCAGAAGATACCTCAGATTCATAGCTGGCTCAATGCACTACCATTTCTCTGCACTGCCCTTTGGCTTATCTACTGCGCCCAGGGTCTTCACAAAATGCCTGGCACCAGTAATTGCATTTTGCAGACAGAGGAATTCAAATATATCCTTACTTGGACGATTGCCTTATTCAAGCAGGGAACAAGGACATTCTTCTAAAGCATCTGGCGTTTGTAAAAAGATTACTAATTTGCCTAGGGTACACAGTAAACGAAAATAAATCAGAACTAGTACCCTCTCAAGAGATAATATTCCTGGGTGCAAGCTTAAATACAACTGCCCAGATGGCTTGTCTCACTCCAGACAAACAAAGGCAATTGACTTCTTACTTCAAAATGTTGGCAACAAAGACCCAGTTATCTGCAAGAAAAATTCTGCAGGCTTTGGGCTTCATGGCATCCTGCATTCTGCTAATTCCATATGCCAGACTGCATATGAGGAAACTACAATGGTATCTAAAAAGTGTTTGGACTCAACATTCTCACAGCCTGGAAACATTAATTACCCTCATTCCTTGCCTGCAACAGGAGTTTCGATGGTGGGCACAGGCCTGTCACCACAACAAGGGACAGCCATTCACCCTACCCACAGCCAGGCAGTCAATAACAACAGATGCATCAGATTATGACTGGGGGGCACACATGGTAGGAAAATGTATTCAGGGCACATGGCCCACAAGCCAAAGGTATCTTCATATCAATCAAAAAGAGATGCTAGCTGTTCAGAATGCCCTGACAGCTTTCAAGGATCTACTCCATCCAGGACAACTACTGATGAGGACGGACAGTACTACAGTCATATGGTACATAAACAAACAGGGAGGCACGTATTCCTACCCCCTCTGCAGACAAGCCCTGACCTTGTGGGACACAGCATTGACTTATCAAGTACACCTGCAAGCACAATTCCTGCCAAGAAAGAAAAATACTCTGGCAGACGAACTAAGCAGAAACCTTACGGATCTCCACGAGTGGAAACTGGATCCACAAGTCTTCAGCATGATAATAAAGAAATGGGGATGCCCAGACATAGATCTATTTGCCTCCCCTCACAACTGCCAATTACAGAGATTCTGTACAAGAATGCATGGAAAGTGGATGCTCCATCATTCAGCTGGAAAACCCTAACAGTATATGCCTTTCCTCCTCTGCCTCTCCTCCCCAAGGTACTCCTAAAGGTCAGACAAGAGAAGCCAAAAATTATTCTGATTGCTCCAGACTGGCCCCACCAGCACTGGTACCCAGTCCTAAAGAGCTTGTCTCAAGGCCCAGCCTGGACATTGCCTCTAAATCGTCATTTACTGACCCAACGAAACAATCAGATCCTGCACAGCCAACTCAGAACCCTAAATCTGGCAGCATGGCGGATAATGTAGCCATTCAGAGCACACCTCTCTCAAAAGCAGTGATGGATGTTATTTTGGAGGCCAGGAGGCCCAGTACCAGAAAATCTTATGCAGAAAAATGGAAAAGATTCTGTGCTTGGAACCAGGCACAAGTAATTGACACGTTTGTACCAAATATTCCTCAGATTTTACAATACCTGAGATGCTTGACAAAGGCCTATCCTTTTCATCAATTAAAATCCATGCCACTGCCATTTCAGCTCATTACAATACGGAACCACCAATTTTTTCACATCCGTTGCTAAGACAGTACCTCAGAGGGGCCAAAAACATAAGACCTCCAAGGAGAGCACCAATACCTGCATGGGACCTCAATTATGCCTTGGCAAAACTCACAATGGCGCCTTTTGAGCCAGCCAATACAGCTGAAATAAATTTCTTATCTTAGAAAACAGCTTTGCTCCTAGCAATAACCTCTGCAAGATGAGCCTCAGAGTTACAGGCACCCATGGCTGTGGAACCTTTTTATCATTTTCCATCCAGACAGGGTTTCTCTGAGGACGAACCCGACATTTATGTCTAAGGTAATGTCCAGTGTGGCCCTTAACCAAACCATTCATTTGCCTACCTTTTATCCAAACCCACAGAATAAGGGTGAGAGACTCCTGCATTCTTTGGACATACACAGACAGCTACGCTTCTACTTGGACAGAACTAAAGCATCTGAAGTAGTTAACTTCATTTGTTCATCAACCTGTGGGTATCTGATCCGAGCCGGCAGCTTTATTCAGCTAAGATCTGAGCTCCAAGCTCCTACCTCTTACCCATAACCCCCTGCCATCCTTCTCTTTCCCCAGATCTCGTTTGCCGCGGCTTATTCAAGCACCTAGAACGAGTTCCAGGCGTAGGGTTTCGTGAGTTTTTGAAGAAAATTTCCTCTGTTTTTTACCTAGTTTTTAGTTTAATTGTTAACGAGTGAGTGTTGTTCCCTTTGGTAGTTGATTTAGCTAATTTTTGTTGCTAAAACTTTGTATATTTTCAGTTACTTTAGTCTCCCTCTTCCCGTGTGTGTGAAGGTGTGTTTGGGTTAGGCCCTTTTTACAATTATGACCGAAGCCCCTAAAACTTTCTTTTTTAAATTCACCGAGTGTGGCCATAAGCTGTCCCTGGCGGATGGCCACACTGTGTGTTATCTGCCTTGGGGTTGATCATCTTTCTTCGGGCTGCACAGTTTGTGCAGCCTTCAACCCCAGGGCCTTGAGGGATAGGAGGTCGAAGTTGATTCTGGCGGGACTTCTGCCCCCAGACTCGGCTTCGTCCTCTTCTCCCTCGGCAGCACCAGCTGCTACTACAGCGGTGCCGCCTTCCATCCCTGCTCCCTGGCTGGGACTCACCCTTCCACCAAGGCTCAGAAGGAGAGGGAATCTAGGAGGGATAGAAAAAAGGACAGGCACCAGAAGTGGCGAGCCGAAGCTTCCTCTTCGGCTCCGCCAGCGAAGCAGCTAGTCTCTCCTAGGGCCTCAGGGCCTTCTCCTTCCCGGCTCCATTCACCCCATTTTTCCCCAGGGCCGGAGGAGGAGGAGACCCGGTCGTCTTCGAGGCGTCACTCCAGGCCTGCCTCGGTGGCCTCGTCAAGATCAACAAGAAGCTTGTCAGATGCAGATATGGACCGGATGATGCGTAGATTTCTCCAGGCCCAACTGCAGATGGGAGTGATCCTGCCCCCCCCCTCCGACCGCACCCTCGAGCTTGTCTGGTCCTTTTTCGGATCCGAGCTCTCGGAGCCGTGAGCTGAGCTTCGGATCTGGAGGTGTTAGTGTTTCTTCAGCTCTGTCTCAGTCGGAGCACACTGGCCCTTCGGATCCGACTACATCGGCACCGGCTCTGGTCCGCACCTCGGATCTGAAGGGGCTGCTCTCGGAGCTTAGAGAGAGCAGTTCTCCTTCGGCATTCGATGTCGTGGAGATGGTCTTGTCGAAGAACTCGAGGCCCCAGATTCCTGCTGCGGTTCCACCCATCACTCCCTCTCAGACAGGCCTACCTTCCATCACCCGGCCCCAGGGCAGCCTGCGCCTACGTCCTAGATGGTTCCCTTAGAGGAACAGGATGTGGTTGGTGAGGCATCCTCAGAGAGCCCCCCCGAGGAGGTTCCTCACAAACGTAAGTACAAGAGGAGGCACTTGGACTCACCTGAGTCCCTCACAGAGGATACAGACTTAGAGGAAGGGGAAGGTTCCCCAAGGTCACCCCCCGAGGACGTCTCCTTCGGAGACATTATGGAAATGCTTCATATTAGAGGGGAATGGTCAGCCCAAAAGCCTTCTTCCGATGAGTCTGTGTTTCTTGGAGGCGTTTGACGCAGGCCCATCTACCTCTTGGGTGCCCCCTCCCGCCGATCCCCTGGTAGATCCGATCACTACCAGGACATGGAAGGAACCAGACACTGTGGAGCCCATACCAAAGAGACCTGAAAAAATTCTTAGTCCACCCACAGATAGGACTGTTTGGAGCAAGGGTGCTCCAGTAGATGCCATGTTGGTGGCGGCTGCCACCAAGAAGGAACTGGCCCAGGAGAGTTCCTCGGTCCATCCTCCCGACAAGGAGTCTCGGACGATGGACCGCATAGGGAAGTGGATGTTTGCTTCAGCCACCTTCTCTGTAAGGTCGCTGAACTACATGGCACGTGATATGACTCCAGCTGGATCTCATCAAAGAATACGCAGGGTCGCCCCCAGAGTCCATGTCGGCCGAGGATAAGAAAGTATTCTCTGCCCGAATGGCCACTCTTAAGTCCATTTCGAACACATCTATGAGTCTCCTTTCCCATGCCACGGAAGGAGCTGCTAGAGCTTGCGGAGCGGGCATTGTCTTACGGTGGCATGCTTGGCTCCGCCTCTGCGACTTTGCAGAACCCTTCAAGGCGTCCTTCGCAAATGCCCCTTTTGACGGCTCTTCGCTTTTTGGCAAGACCTTCTGCGACACGCTGGTCCAGAGCGAGAAAGATGGGAAGACGTCTGCCCTCGGGATCCGCTTCTCGGCTCCCCAGAGGTCCTTCTCCAGGATCCAAAAGGGACAAAAAAGATGCGGTTCCGGAAATCTCAACAGTTCTTTCGCACCGGACCCCTCGTCCTTCAGAGGCCGAGGAGAGGACAGGGTGGACGCCGGCCCAGAGGCAGAGGGGGACCGATGAATTTCGGGTCGAGAGAACCCTTTTCGGATATGCCCGCTCAGCAACCCTGAGGGGTTACCTGGCTGCTCCACTCTGGAGGCAGTCGGGGGGGGGGGAGCTTCTCGAGGCACCTAGCAGTTTGGGAGTCAATTACAACGGATCGCTGGGTGCTTCGAATCATATCCAGAGGTTACACTATCCCTTTTCTGAATCATCCTCTCAGACCCCGAAGCCTCCCCGATGTCCCACCCAAACAGAGGGAGGCAGCAGCCGCAGAAATAAAGCAGCTGCTAGGAAAAAGAGCAATCCAGCCCATCCCCCAAGACCAGTCTGGATTAGGCTTCTACCCCAGGTTCTTTTTGGTGCCAAAAAAGACGGGGGACTTGAGACCAATCCACGACCTGTCCCTTCTGAACCTAGCGGTTGCCAAAAAAAAATTCCGGATGGTCACCATTTAATCCATTCTCCCACTCCTACAGGAGAACGACTGGATGTGCTCTATAGACCTCAAGGATGTGTACTACCACATTTTGATGGACGGACGATCCAGGAGGTTTCTCTGCTTCTGGCTGGGAGCCAGTCACTATCAGTTCAGTGTCCTTCCCTTTGGTCTCACAACAGCCCCCAGGGTGTTCACCAAAGTGATGGCAGTTGTAGCGGCCCACCTGAGGTTTCAGGGAATACAGGTCTTTCTGTACCTAGACTGGCTCCTCACCGCCCCCGCCAGGCATCTACTCTGTTCAGCCAGGAATTACTTCCTTCACTTGGCCTCTCATCTGGGAATTTCTATAAATCTCAAGAAATCCTCCCTTCAGCCAACTCAGACCTTAGATTTCATAGGGGCCAGGCTAGATACAAACCTGTTGAGGGCCTTCCTAACTCCGGACAGACTTCGAACTTTGACATTCCATGTGATGGCTCTCTTACAATCCCTGTCCCCCCCCCCCCAGCGGAATTGGTCCTGAGGGAACTAGGTTCCATGGCGGCTGCCATCAGTCTTTCACCATTGGCTCGTCTGAACATGAGGGTCCTGCAATGGGCATTGCAGGTGCAATGGTCCATCCTGCAACATCCGCTAAGTACGGCTATCCCCCTCAGCAATGCTTGCAGGAGGTCCCTACTCTGGTGGATCCAATCCTCGGATCTCCGGGAAGGGCTCCCCTTTTCGATGACCCCACCCCAAGCCACAGTGACCACAGACGCTTCTCGCCTCAGGTGGGGGGGGCATGTCATGGGCAGAACTGTCCAAGGCACGTGGATACACCCAGAGACCTTGTTGCACATCCGTGTCCTAGAGATGAGGACGGTGCTTTTAGCGTTGCAAGCACTCCAGGCCCTTCTTCCCTTAGGGACAGTTGCGATCCACTCAGACAACATGTCAGTAGTGTGGTATATCAACAAAAGGGGGGAACCAGATCCTATTCGCTGTGTCGAGAGGCCATGAGAGTTTGGGAATGGGCGATCACCACCAACCGCTTTCTCATAGCAATGCACATTCCGGGTCGGTCCAACATTTCGGCAGACAAGCTGAGTCGAACCATCCTCTCACCTTACGAGTGGTCTCTGAACCCGAGAGTAGCGAAGCAGATCTTCCTCAAGTGGGGTCAACCTTGCTGCGATCTTTTCGGATCGCCTTCGAATGCAAAGTACAGCGAGTACTTTGCTCTACTTCCCCCACCAGGGGAATCCCCCAGAGACGCTCTAGTCCATGCTTGGCCATCCGGTCTACTTTATGCTTATCCAACTCTTCCCCTCATGGTAAGATTCTTGCAGAAAGCTCGTCGGTTGAATAGCAGAGTGATCCTCATAGCCCCATTCTGGCCTCGTCAAACATGGTTCCCTTGCCTATGGTCTCATCTGGTCAGTCCTCCATGGATTCTGGATTCCACTCCAGATCTGATTTCTCACCCCCTGGAATTGACAACTCCAAATCTGGACAATCTCAAGCTCACAGCTTGGTTGATCCAGTTCCAATCATAGCTAGGACTCCCGGTATCTCCTCTTCCGTTAAAGCTATTCTAGTAGCCGCTCATAAACCTTCTACCAGAAAGGTCTATAAGAGCAAATGGAAATGTTTTTCAATCTGAGCGGAACATAGACATATGGATCCTTTTACAGCCCCGATACCAGCTGTATTAGTTTTTGCGCACTTATTTGATCAAGGTGCCAGCTCCTCCACCGTCAAAGTCCAATTAACAGCAATTTCACACTTTCATGTGGGAAGTGATCTCGGTTCATTAGCTTTTTCCAAGATCTGCAAGACTTTCGTAAAAGGTACTTTCCTATTAAGTCCTCCCGTGAAGGATGCAGTTCCTTTGTGGGATTTAACCCTTGTTCTTCAGGCTCTTACTGGCCCCCCCCTTTGAACCTGCAGCTTCGGTGGACCTTAAATACTTATCTTGGAAGACGGCTTTTCAAATTGCCATCACTTCGGCTAGAAGGGTTTCAGAGCTTCAAGCCCTTTGCGCCAAACCTCCATATTTGGTCTTCCATAAAGATAGAGTTTCCCTCAGGACCAGTCCCTCCTTCTTACCTAAAGTTGCCTCTGAGTCCAACATTAATCAGTCTATCAATTTACCAGTGTTTTTCCCGAATTATCAAAACAAAGGTGAATACAAATTACAAAATGTCCATAGACAGTTGAGGTTCTATTTACACAGGACTGCTGGTCATAGAAAATCTGAGGAACTCCTTGTACCCCTTGCTAAACCCTTTTTGGGCAAACCTGTGTCAAAAGCTACATTGTCCAGATGGATTTCACAATGTATACTTCTTGCATATAAGAGTTCTGGCCGACCAGAACCTGTCGGAGTTCACGCCCATTCCACTCGATCGATTTCAACTTCTGCTGCCTTTTGGTCAAGGGTGTCCTTGGATGATATTTGTTCTGCAGCCACTTGGGCTTCATCCCATACCTTTATTATACATTACAAGCTGGATTTAATTTCCAGAGGAAGGGCGTCCTTTGGCTCTGCAGTGCTCTAGAATATTCTTCCATGAGGGCCTCCCAAGTTTAGGTAGCTGGGGACTCTGTCCCACAGGTTGATGAACAAGTGAAGTTAACTTCTTCAGATAAAGAAGTTATGTACTTACCATAACGTTCCATCTGAGTAGGTAACTTCATTTGTCAGCAACCAACCCCCCCTCCGTCCCCCTAACCTGTAGTTCGTCCTTTTTAGGACCTTGTGTTTTTCTCTTCCAGATGACATCAGGTTAGGATGTTTAGTTGATCCTGATTGTACTAGTTTATAAGGCTAAGCAAACTCGATCTGAGGAAAGAGAAGGATGGCAGGGGGTTATGGGTAAGAGGGTGGAGCTTGGAGCTCGGATCTTAGCTGAATAAAACTGCTGGGTCGGATCTGATACCCACAGGTTGCTGACAAATGAAGTTACCTACTCAGATGGAACGTTACGGTAAGTACATAACTTCTTTTTTCAGAAAGACTGAGCAACTCTTAGTAGCATATGCTGCAGGATCACAAGGAAAGGCTATCTCAAAGCAGACTATTTATTTCAAAATGGATAGGCCACTGCATTCGTTTCTGCTATTCACAGCGTGGTAAATCAGTGCCTAAGGGCATTAGACCTCACTCAACCAGAGCAACAGCCACTTCAGCAGCCTTTCTCAGAGGAGTACCAACCAAAGACATTTTAGAGGCTGCAACTTGGAGTTCAATGCACACTTTTACCAAGCAACTACCACTTACCTCTCTACTCTAAATCCAGAGCAGGGTTTGCCACTGCAGTTCTGCAGGGCCTTGTAGCCTCTCCTAATCCTATTTAGACCCAGCCACCCAACCTCAGCTTTGGGATTCAACCCAAGTGTAATGACTGCAACAGTGAAACGTGATGAGCATAGTACAGTTGTTTACCTACCATAAATGTAGATGTTATAGTGTATTCACTGTTGCAGTCCAGGTTACCCACCCACCATCCCCCTTTTCTTTGCTGGGACTTATCTATACTTCTCTATCCTATACAACCTATGTGGTGTATTTGCTTGTAGATGAAGAAAATGTTTATTTTTGTGCATGCATACTTATTGGCATAATTTTCAGCCAACCAATTTGGGGGCACCTGACATCTGGGGCAAGAAAAACTGAAGAAAATGGCGTCGGCTGCATCTTTTATACCCCTGGTGCACTGACGTCAGGGAAGAGGCAACAGCAACAGATGCCGGACCTAGACTTTAGAATTCAGGCTGACTGCGGGTAGCCTGCCAGCAGGATAACCCAAGTGTAATGACTGCAACAGTGAATACACTCGAACATCTACATTTATGGTAGGTACACAACTGTACTTTCTGTGTTTCCTCTTTTGATCTTATTTTATGTATTGTTGCTATAGGCTCAGTATAGATGGCTGCATTAACAATGAACTCTGCACACAATTGTGTATTGCCTTTGAGGTTGCGGACATAAATAAAGTATGCCTTGCGATTGTCCTTGGCCTGGGAGGTCAAATTTACCTCAGATTTTGCATTCATAGAATTTGCTAGTTTTTATTTGTCCTCTGAGTTTAGTTTGAGAGTGCTTTTATCCTTCTGGGCGCTATGCCTCCTAATTTTTGCCACAATTTTCTTTGTTTTGTTATACAGCCTATTGACCATGTGATTTCACCAGGTTGGCTTTTTTTTTTTTTTTGAATTAGTTCTGTACTTGTTTCTGGTGGGTGCAGCTGCCTCTCAGTGTTTGTGTGAAGAAAATGAAAACACTCATCTGTATTAGCATGTCTGGCAGGAGATTTGTGTATATTTTCAGATTAACTTGCATTGTATGCCAGCATGTCTAACTGTGAAATGTAAATGCATTTAGACGCTGTCTGGTTCGATTCTCAGCTAGAGCGTCTTCTGCGTGGAGACCTGCTTGAATGGGCGTACCTTCGTTGAAGGTTGTGCGTCAGGGCTGGCAACTCTGCACGTAAAAATCAACTGCCAATCATTAGCGGACCAGAGTTCCGCTGTGGCGACCCCTGACCGGGAAAAGCCGAAAGACACATTCAGAGTATTTCCCTGTATATACAGAATGTTTAGATAATCTGTCAGTGTTTTGGTACATTTCTAACTGTGCATGTTTGAGAGGGACATTCTAAAGTACAAACTGTGGAGAATCACCTGAATAGTGAGTGATGTCATTAGAATGCTCCTGGTTGCTGATTATTTAAACAGCTGAGTGACAGAAAAAAGTTTTTCAAACAGATGACTGTTATATTTTGAAATAAGACAGTTGAGCTGGCAGTTTTGTCAAATGCTGTGCAGACAGTGGACACCAAGAAAGGAGAACTCACCAAAAAATCTGTAAGCTTGCCTTGGTCTTGCTGTTATATCTTAGATTAGATCAGGGACACTATTCTTTAGTTAGACTAGGAAAGCTTAGTTATTAAGATAGAGTTTTTCTAGAGTAATGGTCTCTTATCCTGCAGTTTAATTTTACATTTCCGGTGATTGAATTCTGGTGTTTATTGAAAGCTATGTATACTCAATTTTACTTATTATTAAATGTTTTCATTACTTTAAATTATGGCTGTAAATCGGTGTTTTTTTTTTCTTTAGAGATTAGAGAGTGCTTCTACCTTTTTGATACTCCCCAGATCCCCTTGAAAGCCTGGTCACTTATGGTCATAGCTGTCATTTATTTTGGTATTTAATTTTCATAATTGGGCACCCCTTTAGAAGGATATGAAGACACTGACTGGTAGCAGCATTACTGTATTATTTTTGGGGAAGGGACACAGCTGGAAATCTGTGTCAGGCTTTTTCAGAAGTGATTGAATGTGTGAGATTTAAATTTACTTTGCATGTATCAGAGGTCTTAAACTGGGACATTTTGCTCTGAAGAGTGCAACAAAAATACATTTGGAGTGGCTAGAAGTACATAGTCCAGTCTCAGGGAAATACTGTGTTCTTGTTGTACTCCTAGGGGAAAATTGTGAAATATTACTTCTAAGTGATGGTCTCATATTGGAGTCGTTAGTGAGGATTGAAGCTCCTTAGTTATTGGCCCAGGATAGTAAGGGATGTCATTTAATTGTTTGCAGTCTGGTGGGTATTGGCCGGATGTCACATTTATTGGTGGCAGTCTGGTGGATATTAACTGCACGTCACATTATTGGTGACAGTGGTGGGATTTTTAATTGGATTACAGTAGCCTGTGGGTAGTTGGCATTAAGGTGTGCACTCTTGACAGCCACAAGGTAAACATTTAGAATGCCAATCCACCGCAGTTTTATTTATTTTTTTAAGTTAAGAGTGGCACGCAAGGATGCCAGCAGAAGATTTTAACAAGCTGACAAAGATCAACTTGGCTAAGGAGTGTGAAGCCAGAGGAGTGGTGTATGCCAGCTTGACCAAGGAAACAATGATTTCAGCATTGGTTGCAGCCACAGCTCAGACCAGCTGTTTGAAGGATATCCAGTTTGGGTGTTGGTGATGAGCAGCCTGGCGAGACGGGACTGTCCACATTTTTTTCAGAGGACCTGAGACTCCATCTTGAGTTAAGGAGATTGGAACTGCAGGCCAAACGTCTTTAACTGGAATCAGCAGAGAGGCTGTGCCTGGACTGAACCTTATGAACATGCAGTGGCACACGGGCTTGAAGAAAGGCATGTAGGTCCAGTAGTCTGGGAGAGACCCAGAGAGATCTTATACCTGAAGCTGGGACTGGTGTGGTGGCTGTTTCAGAGAAGGTGCTGTCTGGTTGCAGTAAGTCTGAATGTGAGCCACAGCTGCTGGTGGGTACTGATGTTCCTTTGGACACTCTGACTGCAAAGATGGAGGGGAGTGGTGGTACCCAGAGTGACAGCAAGTCACAGCTGTTGGAAAAGCACAGCTGAATCAATGACTACTACTGAGGCTCCTGCTACCTTACTTGAAACGGCTCAGAGAAATCTTACCTACAGTGGTTACTAGTGACTTTTCAGACCATCCTTGGATGTCCCTACCCCCAGCAAGTGGTGCTGCTAGGGCCTCCTGCAGCCATGTCTATTGCTGCCCTGCCAAGCAAAGCAGCAAAAAATCTACTAAATCGCAGCCTAAAGCCCCTCTACTAGCCCACTTCTAGTTCACAAATGCTTACTCTGGCAGAGGATTTAATACCTAATTAGGATATCATCTCAATCTCCACTCACCCAGACAGGGCCCCCAGAAAAGAGAGAGAGAGAGCCCCAGAGCCTGTGTCTCCTGATGATTCCTTGATGAGAGGACTATTATCTGATATTACAGACCAGCATTTT
The DNA here is from genome assembly GCF_019279795.1 of Protopterus annectens. NCBI lineage: Eukaryota > Metazoa > Chordata > Ceratodontiformes > Protopteridae > Protopterus > Protopterus annectens. Next base: position 147,887,911 of record NC_056747.1, on the reverse strand, counting down.
CTTCCAATTATGAAGACTCAGATGCTGAATGCCCATTCCAGCATTCCAGCCCAGAAGAATTCTCCTTTCCTTGGGGCTTACATTAAACATGCCATGCAGAACAATTCAGGAACAGGATTCAGATTTCTCAGATCAGGACAAAGAAAAGACTTAGGACTGCACCTACCACAACACAGGCCTTCTCTCTGCTACCTGTCTGTCCTATGCATCTGTTGTGATAATGATGACTGCACCTCTGCACCAGCACCCAGCTCCAGTCTCCCTGTCAAACCTGACAGATTTTACAGGGTTCCAGACACCACTTAGGCCCCACTTGCAGGCCCTACCCCACCCCATATCCCATAGGCATAAGGGCCTAGCTCACAGCAAAGCAACCTTCTCAAAAAAGCCCAGAAGCTCAAAGGGGGAGGTAGAGGGAAGGACAGATGGGGCAAAAATCTCTCACCTCAGCTAAGCTCTCTCATTCAGCTTCAAATTGTATACCACACATGATACTTTCTCCATGATCAAGCTGCTAAAGTTAATCCTGATGACTTAAAATAGATATATATTATATGGTAAATATAATAGATAACATTAATATAACTTAACCAATTATAAATATGTGCTTATAAAATCATGGAGATCATTTTAGATCGCTCATGTGAAGGAGCAGCATAGAAGACAATGATGATGCAGAAGGAACAGGGACGAAGGAACAGGAAGCTAAGTTATTAGATGCACCTATGGATGGGATGTGTTTTTTGTTGATGCACCTATGGATAAGGCCAGTTGAAGAAAAGGGAAAAAAGATAATGGAAGAAAAAACAATTAAAAAATTTCAACCCCAAAACCAAGCAGGAAAAGTTCTCTGGAAAGGTTTGTGGTCCTTGTCTCTGCCTGTCCCCTGGGGCAGGACACCCGTGGGAGGCCCAGGGACGAAATCAATCTTATTTTCAAAACTGGCACACTATATCACAAAGACAAGTGGATTCTTGCAAACTCGTGACCAAGGATACGTTTCCACACTTCCACTTACCAGTCAAGTCAAAGAGAATGCCAAACCAAATCAAAAATCAAAAAAACAGAAGCTCTACAGCAGATATGCAACTAACAAAGGTGTGAGCTAATAACAGAACAAGGCAAATACAAAAGTCAAGGCTGATACCATCCCAAACAAGGACATTCCTAACTGCAGAAAACAAAAAGACTCCCCTCTTTTGGCACCAACAAAAACAGAACAAGCACAGCAAGAAGCAAGTTAAGTTCTTACTGGCCTTGGGCTTCCATCCATCTTGGTTAATCATGTTCACATGCCAGACTACACAAAAAAGAACCTAAAGTACCTAAAGAAAACAAGGTGTCACAGGCACAACACAGCCACAGAAAGAAATTCTAATAATCTCTAATCAAACATGCCTAATGGTGGGGCTCAAGCAACACCAAGCCCAGACCTATCAAACAACTATCATCACTAGCCAAACCACATCAACCTAAAAGAAATGCTGGCAGTAAGCTGGCAATCCAAAAATTCAGACCATTCTCAAAGCAGGACATTTTGATGATAGGACAGGACAGACACAGCAACAAGAAGGAACTATGCAGGAAAATGGAAAGGGTTTGTCATTTGGAGTGCTGAAAAGAAAAAAAGAAAATATAGACCACTACTTGACATTTGGAAGGAGTGGCAGATTTTCTACATACAGTGTCTCATTCCTTCTCCTCCATCATCACATGCAGCCAGCTAGACTATTTCAGCAGAAGCTTTGATCCACCTGTCTTTCTTTTCACATCAGGCAGCAGGCAGTTCCTCAGAGGGAGGGGACCAAGAATGTCTCCTACACCCCCACCATGCCATTTTTGAACCTTTCCTACTGGCAATAACCTCAGCAAGAAAGGGTTTCTGAACTTCAGGCCCTAATGGCAGTACAACCCTTCCTAATCTTCCACCAAGATAGAGTGTCCATGACTAACTATACAGTGGTATCCAGAGTGTCTTAAAAACAGCAATCCACCACCTACCTACCTTCTTCCCAAACCAAAACAGAGGGAAAGAATGCCATACCGCAGATGCATCCATGAAGGACATAGTACAGTTTTTTGTACCTACCAAATTTATCTTTTTGAAACATTGGGCATTACCCCAAAATTTAGCCTCCAAGAGGCAACAGATGATGTCGGGTGAAGTGCGACATCAGCCGAGCCCGACCGGAGCCTGGCGACAGGACAACCCAGTTGTTATGTCTGCAGAGATGCTATCCAGTTCTCATCTACATTTATATGGTGTACAAAAAACTTTACTAGGCTTCCTGTGGAAGGAGGGCTTGTGTTTGAGAATATTCCTGTAGATGTCCTGATATGGAATGACTGTGATGATGCAGTACCTTGTGTGCATGCATTGACACACAGGCTGAGAGAAAGTCATACAAGTCCAGTAATCTGGGAGAGACCCAGAAAGATCTCATGCCTGAAGCTGGAACTGGCGTGGTGGCGGTTTCAGAGAAGGAGCTATCCTGTAGCATTGTCTGAAAGTGAGCCCAGCTGCAGGGGAGATACTGATGTTCGATTAGACAGTGTAACTGCAAGGACGGAGGGGAGTGATGATATCCAGACTGACAGTGAGGTACAGCTGTCAGACTATACCAGGCTTCCTGTGGAAGGGGAGCTTGGGAGGGTTGCAAATGTACAGTTGAGACAGGTTCAACTTGTGGACCCTACAATACATAGCTTGAGGGAGATAGTTAAGGAAACACCCGAGGTTCAAGGAAGAGGGGAGTCTGTATATTGGAACAAAGGTTTGTTGTATAAACAGTGAACTCCTAAGGGAGGGCTGGAAGATGAGGTAGTATGGCAGTTGGTAGAGCCTAGCACCTGTTGTCTGCCACTTCTAGTTGTAGTCCCTGATATTCCTTGGGAAGGGGATATTGAGGCAGAGAAGAAAGGTTTTTTGTATAAAGAGTGGACTCCTAAAGGATGGCTGGAATGTGAGGTAATGTGGCAGTTGGTAGAGCCTACCATCTGCAACTTCTAGTTATAGTCCCTGATATTCCTTGGGAATGGGATATTAAGACAGGGAAAGAATGTTTGTTGCATAGAAAGTGGACCCCTAAGGGAGGGCTGGAAGGTGAAGTAGTGAGGCAGTTGGTAGAGCCTAGAGCTTACCATCTGCCACTTTTAGCTAAAGTCCCTAATATCCCTTTTACAGGTGATACTTGACGTAGAAAAGATGGGAAGTGCTTTGCTAGAAATTTTCAGCAGAGTAGGTTTTCCATGGGAAAAACTGACTGACCAAAGTGCCAACTTCATGTCAGGCCTGCTGACTTGTTTGTGACAGTGTTGTGGGGTGAAATATTTAAAGAACACTCTCTACTATCCCCAGACTAATTGTCTTCTGGAGAGGTTAAACTTTACATTGAAGACTACGCTATGGGCATTTGCAGAACAACATGTGAGGGAGGTCTTAGATTAAGTAGGGCAAGATTAACCATTAAACCCAGTAAGTGTCATGTGGGTATGGCAGAGGTCACTTACTTAGGACACAGAATGGTAAGTGGTAAAATTAGACCAGAACTTCTCAAGGTGGAAGCTATTCAAGTGTGTCCAGTTCCTGTCACTAAGAAACAAATGAGCATTTCTAGGGACAGTGGGGTACTATAGGAAATTTGTGCCTAATTATGGTACCGTAGCTGCACCCCCTTACTGACCTAACTAGGAAGAGTAAACTGGCCAAGGTAATATGGACCACAGATTGTGAACAAGCATTCAGAAACTAAGAGATTTTGGGAGGACCCCCTGTGTTAGCCAGCCCAGATTACAATAAAGAATTTATTGTAGAGATAGACGCTTCAAATTATGGGGTGGAGGCTGTGCTCAGCCAAGTTTCTTCAGGAAAAGAATGCTGCCATGGGGTTAATAATGCCAATGCAAATGGATTGTCCAGGAGTGGAGTGGGTTGATATTCCCAGACAGACCCATTTTCTCAAGCATCAGTTTTCAAGGGTCACTTGAAAGTCATGCTTGAGTCGTAAGGGGGGGATGTGAAGAAAATGAAAACACACATCTATGTTAGCATGTCTGGCAGGAGATTTGTATCTGTTTTCAAATTAACTTGCACTGTATGCCAGAATGTCTAATTGTGAAATGTAAATAAGTTTTTGAAATGTTGAGTATTTCCCTATATATACAAAATGTTTGGGAGTCTGTCATTGTTTTGACACATTTCTAACTGTGCGTGTTTTTGAGTGACATTCTAAAATAGAAACTGTGCAGAATCAGTGATGTCACTAGAATGTTCCTGCTTGCCAAGTGATTATTTGCACAGCTTGATTGACTGAAAAAGCACTTTTTCAAACGGCTCTCTGTTGTATTTTGAAATAAGACAGTTGAGCTGGCAGTTTTTGTCAAGTGCTGTGCAGTCAGTGGACACCAGGAAAAGATAGCTCGCCAAAAATCTGTAAGCTTGCCTTGGCATTGCTGTTGTGTTAGATTAGATCAGGGACAGCATTCTTTAGTTAGACTAGGAAAGCTTAGTTATTAAGATAGAGTTTTTCTAGAGTAATGGTCTCTTATCCTGCAGTTTAATGTAACATTTCCGGTTGTTGAGTTCTGGTGTTTATTGAAAGCTATTGATTTACATTGTTGTACACATTTTTACTTGTTATTAAATGTTTTTCATTACTTTACATTGTGGCTGTAAATCGTATTTTTTTTTTTTCTTTAGAGATTAGTGTGGTTCTACCTTTTTGATACTCCCCTTGTCCCCTTGAAGGCCTGGTCGCTTATGGTCATAGCTAGCATTTATTGTGATATTTAATTTTCATAATTGGACACCCCTTTAGAAGGGCATGAAGACACTCTGGTGGCAACGTTCCCATATTATTTTGGGGAAGGGACACAGCTGGAAGTCTGTGTCAGGCTTTCCCAGAAGTGTTTGGATGTGTGAGATTTAAATATATTTTGAAAGCGAGTGTATCAGAGGTCTTAAACTGGGGACACTTTGCTCTGAAGTGTGTAACAAGAAAATATATTTGGAGTGGACAGAAGTATGTAGTCCAGTCACAGGAAAATAGTGTGTTCCTGTTGTGCTCTTAGGGGAAAATTGGGAAATATTACTTCAGTTTAAGTGACAGTCTCGTATTAGAGTGAGTAGTGAGGGTTGAAGCTCTTTAGTTACTGGCCCAGGATTGTAAGGGATGTAATTTAATTGTTGGCAGTCCGGTGAGTATTAGCCAGATGTCACATTTAGTAGTGGCAGTCTGGTCGGATATTAACCAGACGTCACAGCTTTTCTAGGGTTTCTGTGAACAGTTCCACGTAGGCTGCAGTGTTCCCAGGGTTTATGGGGGCTTAAAATTTTATCAAGTTATCACTTAATAGTAGGAAGTTAGCCTTAGACTTGTTCCTGAACATTCCAGGGTTAGCTGGGGTTGTGGGCTTCCCATTTACTTCCAAAGAGACTGTTTTGTGGTCTGACCTTTCCAGAGAAGACATTGCACTAGGGGGGTATGCAATACTCTTCCATAATTAGTGATGACCAGCTGCAATACGTTTGCACTCCTGGTTGGCATAGTGACAGTCTTGTCCAGGGAGTTTGTGTTTACAAAATCTAAGAATCCCTGTGCCTGCATGTTTGGTCTGTTATATGATTCCCAGTTAGTAGAGGGGTGATTAACGTCACCCATGAATATTGTATTGGGTTGAATTGTGATCATTTCCAGTGAGCTTAAATACATGTTAAGGGTGTCCTGTGTCATAGAGGGTGACCTATAGCGTGCAAGGAAGTGGTATGAGATATTGCCTGTGGTGATTTGAATGTGGGCAAGCTCAAGTGCATTGCCTGTTTTACCAGCCTTGAGGTATAGTTCTTTTTGATATAAATAGACACCTCCACCTTTAGTCCCTGTCTGTGTAGTAGCTGGTCTAAAAGTGTGGAAGGCAGTATAGCCTTGCACTGCCATGTGCACTATGCAGCTTTAAACCATATCTCAGTGACTGCACAAATGTCAGCATCCTCTAGGATAAGGAGAGCTTGTAGGGGGTGAAGTTTCTTGTTTAGACTAGAGTATTGAGCAGTAACACCTTTAGATTTTCTAGTTTTTGATTTGCTATGTTGGAATTACTTTCACCTTTGCTTTGCCTAAAAGACATTGTGGGGGAGGACAATGTCTTGGCTAATATTCAAAATCCTAGAGAGGAGAGGTGCAGACCATCCGTGGTAGATCAGCTTGATATGTTGACTGTCTCTTTCTATGCTGACATATATTGCACCCCCCCTTAGAATGACACCAGTAACTAAGCCAGTTATTAAAGTAATTCATCATCTTCATTTTGCCTTTTGGCATAAAAATGGACAGGAAGGCCCCCAGGCCTTATTCCCATCCAGGCTGGCTGTGATTGCTTAGGAGGTAAGTCTTCAGTATTTTTTAGACTTCCAAACATATTACATTTCGTCCGAGCAAAATGTGTTGACAGACAAACTGAGCAGGATTAGGGCAGACCCTCATGAATGTAGATTGAATGAGGGCGTCTTTCAGGAATTCATCCAGTTGTGGGAAACATTTCAAACAGATCTCTTCACCTCCTTTCAGAACAGTCAGGTAAACAAATTCTGCGCCAGGACTCCTTGCAGGCAGACCTTGGAAACAAATGCATTTTCATTCTTGTGGTCAGGAATGTCATTTAGGCATTCTTACCCTTTCCACTGATGTCCATGGTAATGATGTAAATCCAGAAGATGACTCCAAAAATCATTGTGGTGACACCCTTCTGGCCTAGGCAACATTGGTTCGCCCTTTTTATGGAATTAGCCAAGTAGGGTTGCCAACAGTTCAGATTTCTTCTGGACTGTCTGGAAATAAGGGACACTGTCCGGAAAACGGAGACTGCCTTTTCTTGTCCAGAAAAAATAAAATGTTTTATTTCAATTAAAAATTAAAGTACTTTTTTTAAGTGTGTTCTTTAAGAACACCCTTTGCATCGGGTTGCCATCGCACAGTCACAGAAGCCGAGATTCTCATTCTTTATGTGACGTCTTCATCTTCTGCACGGTGGTGGAATTTGAATCCCAGTCTTCTCTCTAGAAGATGTTTGGACTGTAGCAGACCACCACCACCACAACGGTCGGACAAATGAGGTAGGTGTGTGTATGTGTGTGTGTGTCTGTGTGTGTATACAATGAAGCTTGAGAAAAGGAGACTGACCTTCCCCTTACATTCAGTAGCAAAAAAATATTGAATATTTTTGGCGTTCAAAGCTTTAATTTGTCAGTTGTCCATGTCTTGCAAGTTTTGAGCTTTGGAGAAGTCATTCTGAAGTGAGTCATGGGCATAGTTTCTTTCAGAGCTAAAATGTGTCCCTGCCAACATTTTTGCAACTTGGGAGGAAATATTTGTTTAGGGCACTTTGTCATAATGCATGAAATTGTTGGTTAAAAGTATGTTTAATTGGAATGTTTATTTCTTGTTGGGAAAACATTATCCTAGGAAATTATGTGTATGTTGACGACATTGTTTTTCCACTTTAGTTTTGGCTGTTCCAAGTACATGCAATTTTCCACATTATATCTTCCTTCTGTTGAACTAGAAAAAAATGTAGTATTGTAGTCATCTGTAAACTGTATTTATGTGCAGACCTCCTAACTAGAAGAGGAAATTGCAGAACATACCTCCCAACTGTCCAGATTTTTGCTTCATATTTTTGGTGTGTTCCTCATAAAATTTGTGGTTTTCTAAATGTTTGTGGTAAATAAGTGAAGACTGAATTCACTAAATAATGGCAGGCATTTAAGTTTCACACTTCATTTCCTTCAGAAAATGCATAGTAACACAAAACCTTTTATTCTAGCAGCTTTTTAAGTTTGTCGTATCTTTCGGCTTTTCCCGGTTAGGGGTCGCCACAGCGGAACTCCGGTCCGCTAATGATTGGCAGTAGATTTTTATGTGCCGAGTTGCCGGCTCTGATGCACAACCTCCAACGAAGGTACGCCCATTCACGCACGTCTCCACACAGAAGACACTCTAGCTGAGAATCGAACAGGACAGCATCTTACTGTGAGGCGACAACGCTACCGCAGCACCACCACCGCAGAAAGTTTATAAGAACACTATTTAAAATTTGTCCCCATTATTTTTGTAAAAAAATGTATAACATGTTTGGAATAATTTGTATTGCATAATTCCTTAGTGATTCTTATCTCTTTAAATGCTGAAACCTTGTAGTGAGGTAATGTTTTGGTCTTCTGCAGCAAAGTATCCACTTTATTTTGTTTTTAGCTTACCTTCTATATATTACTTTTTATTTCAGAGCGATACTTGAGTAAATGTGATGGATATGTTTGTGTCTCCAGATTGCTGTTACCTCACGATTTATTTTTACGGTATGGAAAGATGGTCTTTAACTATTTTGCAACCTTAAGGTCACGTTCCACAATCCACTGTAAATGTAATCAAAACATTAAATAGTACTGAATATATAATAGTGTGTAATGCAGTTTTCTGGGTATTTTCTTTTTTTCTCAGCAAGCTTTTAGCAGTATAATTGTTTGTCATTCAGCATGCTAGAGAGAGAACAGTGTCAGCTAGTAATGAACAGCACTGGGTCACTGCACATTTGGGACTGGTACCTTCAATAGCTTCTTATGGTTAACCGCAACAGAGGATTCCAAATGTTAAGGCAAGCCTTCTTCACTGCCATGAAGCTGAAAGTTGATGGCAATCTGAAAAAATATACTCGCTGCTGTTATCAATGATTTCAGACCCAGCGATATTTATTTGATGAGTGAGAGGTGTGTAAATGTATTTATATGCTTCGCATAAAGTCTGCATTGTACTTGTATATCACCCTTGGAGAAACTCTTTGGCCATTTTAGCCTACAAAAGCACTAACAGTTTACAACCTAAATCTGTCAAGGATGTAGTGTGCTAATGCTCTGCACAGGTTAAAAAGTATTGAGACTGCCAATATTTTAAGTACACTTCCATGAAAATAACAGTGCATTACAAAGTTCACTGTTGCATATTAAACACATTTTGTGCAGGAGGTGTACCCCCATACCTCCGTTACTTACATATACGAACTCTGAGGTAAAAATTCCTTCTGCTCACACTTACAGTGTCAGAATTTCAAGAAAAGCACTTATTTACTCAGACTTGCAGTGCAAACCTGAAAATTTGTAGTTCCACACTTTTTTCTGTCTGTGTAAGGAATATTGCACAATAAATTAATCTGTGATTCTTATGATTTGCATACTGCTGTGATGCAGAGATAATTGAATGGTATGTCATTGCATGTTATACACCATTGTTTTATGTCCTATTCCAACTACATTTCAGGTTTGTCAGAAAATCAGTGCTGTTGGGTTTAAGCTTATATTTATGTATACTTTATTTAAATGTATAAAAGATATGATTTTTCTTTTACTTTTGTTTTGGATGGCACTTAAACACTTATTTTGTGGTTAGCAATTAAATTTCAGGCTTGCATTAATGTCGCCTAACAGCAAAAGGTTCTCCCATTCGATTCTCGGCTGGAGCGCCTTCTGTGTGGAGTCTGCATGTCCTCCCCGTGGTCGAGTGGCGTTCAAAAGACATGCGTGAATGGGCGTGCCTTCGTTGAAGGTTGGGTGTCGGGTTGGCACCTCGGCACCATAAAAATAAACTGCCAATCATTAGCGGGCTGGAGTTATGCTGTGGCAACCCCTTACCGGAAAAACCGAAAGAAAACAACAACATTAACATTCCAATCTGCTTGCAGCAGACTGGTATTAATTCTAAGATTCTGAATGTTTGTTATTTTTGAGTTTATTTTATTACCCCTATTGTTTTCACAGTTACATATTCAGAAATATGTACAGGTTTAAAAGATCACACAGTATGTGTTGACAGACAGATGTGTTAAACGCCATTAACAGTAATGATTTTTGAAATTTTTCCAGACTTTTTCTTCATGCTTATGACCGATGCCCTTTGGTTCATTGCAGTCGTCTTTTGTCTGGCATATAACGAAGCAACAGTTTATTTCCTGGTTTAGGTTTCATTTTTGTCATTTACTGGATAAAGTGTGTGTTTTTGTATGTGAGACAGAAAACAAAAAGCATTGTATGCAAGGAAATATCAAACTGGGTCTTTTCATACTATGTGCACTGATATTCTGAAAGGTGTTTTAGAAAATAGCTGTTTGCCAACTTTTTTTTTGTTCCTCAATACTGTTTAGGTCAAGATGAAGGGTAGATTACCAGCTTAACAGGTAATTTATTCTTGAAGGGCAGCAGGCACTGAATTTGTAGATGAAACACTGAAATATAAAGTTGTTTGCTAGCAGCAACCTTTTCATTCGTTACAGATCTCTTTAATGTAGAATTATTCAAATGACCTTTACTTCTGCTGAGATTGTGCATATTGACAGATATTAGTGGATTGTGATGACAGAAGTTTGAGTGATCTTTTATATTTATTTATTCCAGTTTGGTGACCGGGGAGGTCCACTGGGCTCGAGAGCCCATTTTCAGTGGAGGCCCTGAGAGAAAAGCTCCACAATACAAAGTTACGTTACATAGAGAATTACAAGACAAATATTTGCTTTGCAATCAACAGGTAGTATAACAATCAACAGGTAGTATAACAATCAACAGGTAGTATAACAATCAACAGGTAGTATAACAACCAACAGGTAGTATAACAACCAACAGGTAGTATAACAACCAACAGGTAGTATAACAATCAACAGGTATCATTCAGTAAAGACAGCAAAACTATTTAAAAAAATTCAAGAGAAAGACAGGCATACAGCATAATGGCTTAGTTACATTTATAATCTAAGTATATGAGAGAAATTAGGAAGGTATGAAGGTTAGCCAGGAGAGGAGGAGGAGCAGAGCTTGGGAGGTATGAGTTGAAGAGTGTAGTTACATTTCCTGTGCAGTGTTAGGTAAGAATGAAGTTGTGTTTTGAAGGTGTGTGGATTGTAACAGGTCCTCAGAGTAGAGGGCAGAGCATTCCATTTTTTGGCTAGGGAAAAGAATAGAAGCTAACCAGCTGGGTGCTTGGGTTTCTGGACGATTATAAGGTTTTGGTGAGTAGATATAAGGGGGGTATATGGTTGTAAGATATTAGATAATGCAGGGCAGCTAGTAGGTTGGAATAATAATTTGTGGACTGTGACGATTTGGAGGAAGTCAAGTTGATTAGGGAGTTCAAGCCAATTTAAAGAGTGCAGGGAGGTGCAGTGATGGGAGGAGGATTTTGCCTTAGTAGTGAATCTGGAGATTTTGTTGTAGCACACTTCCAGTTTGAAGGTGAGTGTGAAAGATAGATTGGTAAGCAGAGGAGCGCTATCCAAAAGAGCGGGGAGGAGATAGGTAGTGGCCAAAGTTTGTCTGGTGGAGGGAGTGATGAAGTGTTTGTTTTTAGAGTAGGCCGAGTTTTATGTGGGTTTTCTTGATGTTAAGTTGGATGTGAGTATTGAATTTTAAGTGTTCGTCTATGGTGACCCCCAGGAGTTTGGCTGAGGGAACGACTTCAATAATGGAATTGTTAAGGCTGGTAATTTGAAGTGAGTTTTTATCAATGGGAGTGGATTTTGAGGGAGTGAATAGAAGAATCTTAGTTTTGTTAGCGTTTAGTGAGAGGTGGTTTTGGTACATCCAGTTTTCAGTAGTTGACAAGGCAGTTTGAGTTAGAGACTGAAGATCACATAGGTTAAAGACGCAGCAGATCAAAGTGGAATCGTCTGCGTATTGGACAATTTTGGTATTGGGTATGGCTTTGTAGAAATCGTTAATGAAGATGTTAAATAGCAGAGGGCCTAGTATGGAACCTTGGGGTACTCCTGTAGGGGTGGGGAGGAAAATGGAGGAGGCCTGGCCCCATTTGACAGCTTGGGACCTATCAGAAAGATAACTGAAGAACCAGGAAAGAGTTTTTTTGGGAGATGTAGAGATTCAATAGATGATTTAATAGATGGGTGTGGGAGATGGTATCTAAAGCTTTAGATAAGTCTAGTAGAACAGCTGGAACTATGTTACCAGAGTCTTGAGCTAGATTGACAGAATGTAAGAAGGATAGAAGGGCTGTGTTGGTATTGTGTCCAGGGCGGAAGCCATGTTGGGTAGGAGAGAGTAGCTGGTGTTCAGTAAGGAATGGCATGAGCTGCAGGTGTATGCATTTTTCAAGAAGTTTAGAGATTGGTGAGAGGATGGCTATAGGGTGGAAATTAGAAACATTACAGTTTTTACTACCCTTGTGGAGTGGTAGAATAAATGCAGAACGCCATAGTATGGGTACATAGGACTCAAGTAGTGATCTATTTATTAGGATGCTGATAGGTTGAGCAATACCGTCGGAGGCAATTTTTAAGGAGGAGGAAGGAATGTTGGGGGCATTGATGCAAGGTTTAAGTTTGGAGAGAAGCTTTTTTATAAGGTAGGTGGATACAGGTTTAAGTTCAAAAGTAGGGGGAGTAGGAGAGGAAGGAGGAGGAAGCTTGAGCAGAGGGAGGTGAAGGATTATTGTTGGGGAAGGTCTTGATGAGATCAACAATAGAAGAGGTGAAGAAGGTGTTGAATAGTTTGGCGATTTTTTTGTAAAGATTTACTAGTATCAGGACATGGGTTGTTTTTGTGTACCAGGCTTGAGGAGGGATTTAACAGAGCTCCAGAATTGTTTGGGGTTTTTTATTTGAAGTTTGATGTAGTAGGATTTTTTATCTTTAATGACTTGTTTTTTGGCTTGGTTTCACAGCTGTTTGTATTTAAGTAACAGTACAGGCTGTTTATGTTGGAGATGGCCTTTCCAGGTTTTGTCTCTTTGTAGCTTATTTTTTTGGTTTCTTTGGTAAGCCATGGGGCAGTTTTAGCTTTAACTCTTTGTTCTTATTGGAGCTAGGGAGTTTAGGACAGTTAAGAATGTAGAGTTGAAATAGTCAACGGCATTGTCTAAAGGTAGGGTTTTTAGTGGGTTCCAGTTAGTGAACTTAAGGGAGTCAGAAAAGGTAGAAGGGTTAAAGTTAGCGAGGTTGCGAGTATGTAAGACTTGGTGGGAATGTGAGAAAAAGGGTGTAGCTCTATGGGTGAAGGCAGGGAGGTGGTCTCCTAATGCGTCAGGAGTGACACCAGATTTTGTTATTTTGTTAGGGTGAGATACCAGGATCCAGTCTAGGTTGGAGCCTGGGGGGGTTGTTTTGTTGGGCCTAGTAATGGAGTTGGTGAGTTGAGTAAATTGAAGAGATTGATTGAAATGGTAGGATTAGGGTCGATGATTTGTTTCCAGTCGATATTTACATCACCCATATAATATAGGTTTCAAGTTTAATATTAGAGGAGGTCCAGGAGAGGATGTCTTCCAGGGTATCGGTGGTTTTACCAGGAGGAATGTAGAGAGAGATGATGCAGATATTTTTATGGTAGTTTAATTTTAGAAGGCCAGTTACAAGTTCAGCATTATTAAAGGAAGGGTTAGGGTAGGGAGTGATGGACAAATGATTGGAGTAGATTATAGCTACACCACCACCTCTTTTACTTAGGTGGTCGGATTGGAGAGATTGATAGCTCGGGGGAAGGAATTCTGAGTCGGTTATGTGTGGTTTTAGCCAGGTTTTAAAGATGGCTACAATGTCAGGTATATTATGATTGAGCCAGGCATGAAAGTGGGTAAGCTTATTTGCTAAGCTTTGGGCATTGATGGTGAGGAATTTAAGGTATTTACTGGTGGATTTGTTGTTGGAGCTAGGGTTGTTTGTTAGAGAAATGTTTGGTCCTGGGTTGGGATAAATGTCGCCTGCTAAGCAGAGGTAGGAGAGAAGGGGAATACGTTTGTGGAGGATTGTGTTTGGTTAGGAATGAATGGTAGGGGGTGGGTTTGGATTTGTAGAATTTAGTAGGGATTCGGAAGAGTTTTACTTTTAAGAGAACAATGGGGTCAGAGGGAGATAGAGGCAGAGATATTGTGGAAGTGATTTGTGAGGTGGGGGTGTGGAGGAGGAGGTATAGGGTGTAGGTGGAAGTTGGTATAAGAGGAGGCGTGATACAAAGGAAGTAGAATGAGGATTAGGATATATGTTGGGGTAAGGATTATAGTAGGAAAAGTGAGCATGGTGGATGTTCTTCATTCCACATTGCTGCAGTCCTAACTATTGGGTAGTTCGCTGTCCAGTCGGCCCGAATACCAAAGTATATGGCTGACGTCGGTCAGGGCGCATTAGACTGACGTCAGGGCCAGGGTACTAATGCGCATGACCGACGTCATCTCCTCAGTCTTTTTTTTCCCGCATGGTCCGATGCAGAAGCAATTTTGCGAGTGCAGGTTGGCGTTCTGAAAGTTTCTGAAGTCAGAGTTTCAGACCGAATCAAAGTTGGCTAAGTACCCGTTGGGAATATTTTGGTTTTTCTTGCCTCAGTATTTAACCGGATGTCAGAAAAGTGAATAACTGTATTTCTTGTGGGAAACAGATACCTCATAGGGATTACCATACTTTGTGTATACCTTGTTTAGGGCCTGAGCACGACGTTGTTGGATGCCGCTCTTGTGCTAGATTTAACAAACGCACTATTAAGAGAAGGTTAGACTGTGCCAGGTTAGTGTTTGGGAAGCGTTGTAATTATAAAATGCCGTCGGATGCTCCGGCCGCTTCGCTAAAAGCGCAAAGATAAAGCAGCAAAGCCCAGGTGGAGGAACCGACAGTCCCAGACGCCGGTTCTTTGGAAGGCTCAGTGGAGCCGGAGGTTTTGCCAGGTGTCTCTTTGGAGTCTCAGGAGAGACTTTACTGTTACAGGATGTATCCTCTCAGGAAGTAGGCCAGGCTGAGGGGCTTCTCAGGTGGCTGTTCTTCCCTCTCTTCCTAAGGTGGTTAGAAACTCTCCTTCAGTTTCCAAGGCTTCTTTGAGAGGCAGGCCAAGTTTAGCTTCTGTGGGGTTTCACTCCTAGTGCTTCAGGATCTTTGCCCAAGAAACATATGCTTAAAATGGCAGAGGATTTGATTACTATGATTAGGGTTCTATGCCCCTCCTGATAAGAGGCCTAGGGTGGAACCTGAGTTTGAGAGTTTTGAGCAATGCTCGAGGCTTCAGAGTCTTGGCTGAAGACTTGCAGGAGTACCCTCCTTATTCTGATTCTGATGTGGATGATTCTACTCCTTCTGCTTCTCCTCCTGAGGATTTTTCATTTTCAGAGACTCTGCATTCCATGAGGGAGCATTTTAAATGGGAAGGTCAAGATTTCTCTGATTCCAGGAAAAGGCTTAGGGAATTTTGTTTTTACCCCAGCATAGGCCTTTAGCTATACCTCCTGTTTTGAATGTGGTGGAAGATGTGTTTGCAGAGGCTTCCTGAATCCTGATTCTTTGCCTCCTGCCCCAGTTAAACCGGATAGGTATTATAGGGTGCCTGAAGCTCATAAGTATCTTTTAAGAGTCCTAGGGCAGACCCAGAAACTGTCTCTCAGGGGCCTAAAGGTGTGAAGGCCTCAGTTGTTAAAAATCCTGTCCCTCCTGATAAAGAGGCAAGGGCTTTGGATAGATGGGGAAAGAAAGTGTATACTTCTTCCACTTTAGCCATGAGGGCTTTGAATTGTCAGTTTCACATGTTAAAATATCAGAATTATCTTCTTTCACAGCTGAAATCTAAGGTGGATGCGCTGGCTGAAGGTATTGAGTGTAAAGAGTTGCAGGATTTAGTTCATGTGTCTGAACAGGTGGGTAAAATTCCTTGCAGTGTGGTTTTGATGCTGTGCAGGCCTCCTCCAGGGTGGCTGCCACTGGTTCTGTTCTTCGAGGCACGCCTGGCTGAGAGATCAGAATTTAGCTGAGCATGTTAAGACAAGGATTTTAGATGCTCCTTTACAGTCTGATGTGTTGTTTGGTTCGCCTGTGGAAGCAGTTTTGAAGAAAATGGAGGACAAGGCTAAGTCTATGCAAACTGTTAAAGATTTTTGCAGGTGCAGCCTCCGAGTTTAGTAGAAATTGGCCTACTAAGGGATGGACTTATCCTGCTTCTGATTCCCAGTCTAGGGGTAGGTCTAGACGTGGTAGGGGCAGAGCTCAGGGTTCTTTTAGGCCTAGGACAGGAGTTCACCTGCTCAGACTTCTGGTGAGGGCAGGGGTCAGTCCTTTCATAAGCAGACCCAATGACCTGCCTTTTCAGCTGCCAGAGCCTTCTCGCCTGGCAGCACCTTTGGGAGGAAGGCTGTCTCTTTTCAAAGAAAATTGGGATTTAATTACCCAAGACAGATGGGTTCTGGATATTATTCACCACGGTTACAGGTTTTATTTCCATACCTTGCCTCCTTTCAAAGGCATGCCAGACATTCCTCCTCTTCAAAGAATACAGGCTCACAATCAATTTTCTCTGTTGCTCCAAATAGGGGCCATTCAGTCAGTTCCTGTGCCAGAAAGGGGCCTAGGATTTTATTCTCGCCTGTTCCTAGTACCAAAGAAGGGGAACACGTGGAGACCAATTCTGGATTTATCTATCCTCAACACTTATCTGGACATTCCCAAGTTCAAAATGTTGACGTTACAACAGCTTTTACCTCTGCTGGGCAAAGATCACTGGATGGTAACTTTAGATCTCAAGGAAGCTTACCTTCATGTGCCAATAAGACTAAGTTGCAGGAAGTATCTGCGTTTTCGAGCTGGAAATTCTCATTATCAGTTCTCTGCATTGCCCTTTGGCTTATCTACTGTGCCCAGAGTATTCACAAAGGTTCTGGCTCCAGTGATAGCTTACTTCAGGCTAAAAGGAATCCAAATCTATCCTTACTTGGACGACTGCCTGATTCTGGCTCAAGAAAAAGAAGATCTTCTACAGCATCTGGAATATGTCATAGCAGTGCTAAGATGCCTAGGGTATTCTGTGAACGAAATAAAGTCCAGTCTAGTACCCTCTCAAGACATGTGCTTTCTGGGTGTGAGACTGAATACAGCAGCCCAGATGGCCTTTTAACCCCGGACAAACAAAGAATCTTTCCAGTTACTTCCATCATCTATCTCTTCAGTCCAGGCTGACTGCAAGGACAGTCCTTCAAGCCTTAGGGTTCATGGCATCTTGTATTCTGGTGCTTCCCAATGCCAAACTGCATATGAGGAAGCTACAATGGTATCTCAAAAATCTGTGGACACAGCACTGCCAGGATTTGGACACTGTCATTCAAATAATACCTTGCATTCAAAAGGAATTTTTGTGGTGGGCTCAGGAATGTCACCTAAACAAGGGACTCTCTGTGACCCGGCCAGAGGCAAGTCAGATTCTAACGACAGATGCCTCAGATATTGCTTGGGGAGCTCATCTAAATGGAAAGTGGATACAAGACAAGTGGCCTGCCAGACTACAGCATCTACATATCAACATGAAAGAGATGTTAGCAGTTCAGTTTGCATTAATTGCTTTCAAGGAGTTACTTCTTCCAGGGCAGGTGTTGATTCTAACAGACAACACAACTGTCATGTGGTACATCAACAAACAAGGGGGAACACATTCTTACCCATTGTGCAGACAAGCAATGATTTTATGGGAGACTGCGCTCAGTCTGCAACTAACTCTTCAGGCAAGGTTTCTGCCGAGCACAGAACTCCTTAGCAGATGTATTAAGCAGACAAATCATGGATCCCCACGAGTGGAAACTGGATCTTCATGTATTTCAAAATTGACAGTGTCATGGGGAACTCCAGACATAGATCTGTTCGCTTCTCCACTAAACCACCAGCTGCCAAAGTTTTGCACGAAGGTTTCATCACACAGCTTGGAAAGTGGATGCTCTTTCTTTCAGTTGGAAAAATCTTCATGTGTATGCCTTTCCACCTCTGCCTCTTCTTCCAAAGGTGCTTCTAAAGGTCAGACAAGACAAGCCAAGGATGATTTTAATAGCTCCAGATTGGCCTTGGCAGCACTGGTACCCATTACTGAGGAGTCTGGTAAGGAAGCCTCCATGGCCTTTACCCTTGATTCCACACCTGTTGTCTCAGAGGGACGGTCATCTGCTCAATGTCAAGCTTCACTCTCTACATCTAACAGCCTGGCATATTCTGTTTTGAAAGACAGCAGGTCTCAGCTTCCTCAACAAGTTTTAAATGTGATTATGGAAGCTAGAAGACCTAGTACAAGGAAAGTGTACGCAGAAAAATGGAAGAGATTTTTGTTTTGGAGTGCAGCAAACAATATGGAGATTACTGAGCCAAATTTGAGTGTGGCTCTTCAATATCTTACTGAGTTACTGGACAAAGGTTTGTCTTTCTCTTCCATTAAGATTCATGCTGCAGCAATTTCAGCTCACTATGATTGTGACCCACCATTGTTTTCGCATCCTTTGTTCAAGCAATTTCTTAGAGGGCAAAGAATATAAGACCCCACGTGAGCTCCTACTCCTGCTTGGGATCTCAATTTTGTGTTGGAGAAACTTACTCTACAACCTTTTGAGCCTGCGGCTACTGCTGAATTGAAATACTTGTCATGGAAGACTGCTTTTTTGTTGGCCATTACTTCTGCAAGAAGGGTTTCTGAGTTGCAGGCCCTTATGGCAGTGGAGCCTTTTGATTTTTCATAAGGATAGGGTATCTTTACGCACTAATCCTTCCTTTATGCCTAAGGTGGTTTCTAGTGTGGCTTTAAACCAAACTATTCATTTGCCTACCTTTTATGCAGATCCCCAAAATAAAGGGGAAAAGATTTTGCACACTTTAGATGTGCACAGGCTATTTGCTATTATTTGAGCAGGACTAAGGATTTTAGGCAGTCTCAGCAGTTGTTTGTTTCTTTTGCTTTGAGTTCAAAGGGCAAGCCTGTGTCAAAACAAACTATTTCTAGGTGGATTGGGTGTTGCATTACTTTTTGTTATTCCCATCATGGCAAGGAGATTCCAGCTGGGATTAGGCCTCATTCCACTAGGGCTACTGCCACTTCCACAGCATTTCTAAGGGGGGTGGCAACTAAGGATATTTTGGAGGCAGCTACTTGGAGTTCAGTGCATACTTTCTCTAAGCATTATCACCTTCTTCTCTACTCTAAGTCTAGGGCTGGTTTTGCCACAGCTATTTTGCAAGGCATGTTGTCAGTTCCTGCTTCCTTATGATTTGCCAGCCTCCCTTACCTCTGCTTTGGGATTCTACCCAATAGTTAGGACTGCAGCAATGTGGAATGAAGAACATAGTACAGTTTTGTACCTACCATAAATGTAGATGTTCGAGGATCCACATTGCTGCAGTCCAATTTACCCTCCCTCCTTCCCCTCTGTGTTTAGGGGTGGTTGTGTAGGTGAGGTTATATTCTGCTGATTGTGTATATATTGTATATATATATATTTTTTGGTGCAGGTATTTTGGGAGTTTTTGGTTTTTGGCCTTATCTTTTCAGGGTCTTCTGACATCTGGGGCAAGAAAAGACTGAGGATATGACGTCGGTCATGCGCATTAGTACCCTGACGTCAGTCTAATGCGCCCTGACCGACGTCAGCCATATACTTTGGTATTCGGGCCGACTGGACAGCGGACTACCCAATAGTTAGGACTGCAGCAATGTGGATCCTCGAACATCTACATTTATGGTAGGTACAAAACTGTACTTTAAGTCAGATTAGAAATAAGATATTTAGGTCAGAGAGAGTTGAATAGGTCCCTTGTGTGTATGCAACTATCCAAGTAAAACAACCCTCTGTCTATAGAAAAATGGATGATGCAGAGAAGCCCAAACCAACTAACACACAGTTCCCAAATGACAATTATTAAATGAGGGAAAAGCAACGTCCCAGGATTATTGATTTACCAAAGATGCGTGTTCCTAACAACACTTATATCCTATCATATAAAATCCAGGACGCATACATATAGCTTTGATAAAAAGCAAAAACAGAGTTGCAATGTCCTTTATAGCAATTCAAAAAGCCGTAGTTGCTACTGTAGGTTTCAGGGTTCTTTCAACCTATTGTTATGCTACTATGCAGGGGTCCGATCGAGGCCAAGCAATGAAAAGCTCACTAAAAATATATGTTGAGCCACCAAGACACAGGTAGTGTCTTAGGCACTATATACCAAATAACTTAATTATTTCAGCTGTAAGGATAAATGTATTACTACAGAACACCAAATGTTCCCAACAAGTGACAAAATGAGTGCAGAAATCAAATAAACTATTTGCAGAGTGCAAAAGCAGTTTGTTCAACACTTCACAGTCCCCTACATATCCTCAATATAACTTAACAAATTGTTGTCAATACAACGTTCATAAAACATAGATGTTAAGTTGTCTATCTCGCCTTCATTCTTGCTGGATGGGTTCGGAGCCGACCTCGGCTCCGACTCGGCCACTCTAAAGCTCGAGAGTTGGTTCCACCGGCTCGAGGCTCCCCTTATATCCCACAATGCTAGGCGAGAATTACCTCAGATCTCATTTGCCGCTACAGCGATCGAGGTGTTGGTTTTCTACCGGCTTCTTGGTGAGTAACTTTGGATTAAAGTTAGTATACTTAAACCCCTGTAATTTTAGTTTTAACACTTGTTTCCTTTAGTTTAGTGGAATCTCCCCCTCCTTCTCTCTAAAATTCCATTTTTTCTCCACAAGAACTTATAAGTTCTTCCCTCGGGCCTTCAGGCCTTCTTCCTCCATCCCCTAGTGGTGTGTGTGTGTTTTTCTCATAATTTAAAACTTTGGTAGTTTGTTTTATTTTTTGAGTTTAAAATAGGATAGGGTGTAATCAGTGTGTTTGACTGGGTGTGTGTGATTACACTTTTCTAAATGTCTAAAGACTCAAAGGTCTCAGGCTTCAAGAAGTGTGACTCGTGCTGTCAGAAAATGTCTCTGACAGACGGTCACACTTCTTGTGTCTACTGCCTGGGGTTTGCACCTGCAGGACTCCTGTGCTGTATGCCACGGCTTCAGCCCCAGGGTCCTGCAGGAAAGAAAACAAACTGATTCTGAGAGGTTTACCTGCCTGAGGGTTCCCTTACTGTCTCTTCGGGAAAGCCCTCCAAGGCTTCTAGGTCCTCGGCTCCAGCTACTGAGCCGAGACCTAAGGCTACGAAACCTCCTCACATCGGCTCCGGCTGGAGCCGGCGAGTCTCAGTCTACAGTTTCTGTGGTTTCTCGCTCGGCTGGAGCCGAGGTATTAGCCCCGTGTCGGCTCCGACTAGACCTTCGGAACCGACATCTAGGAAGAGGTCTAGGTCACCATCCCTTGGCTCCGTTCATTTGGCTCCAGCATCTCCTCTGCTGTCTGAACGGAGCCATAGATCTCACTCCTCTAGGTCATCGAGGCTGTCAGACCATGACCTTAAGAGGGTAGTGAGTCGACTTCTTAAGTCCGAGGCACTGGCCCAAATGCTTCAGAGCCCGACTCATCAGTCGATGCCTGCCCCTGTCCCTCAATATGTTCCTCCTCCGACTCCGTTGAGCTCGGAGCCTGGGCGTTTCGGAACCGAGACTGTGGTAGCGTCGGAGCCGATACAATTGTCTTCGGCTCTATCGTCGGCTCCGATTTCTTCCTTAGAAGAATCTCGGCGCCGGACTTCCATCGTCGGCTCCGAGGGGGTGAGTGGCATCGGACCATTGTCCGACCCCGCCTCCCTCTCGGGCTTCGGCGCTGGTGAGTTCGGCTCCGACATCGGCCTCGGAGCCATCACTGTCGGTGCCGAGGAGGTTTTTAGCTTTTCGGAGCGGGGACCTCTGGCTCTGCCTGACAGGGGTGCTCGAGGTCATGCGGAGTGTGTTAGAACCTGGTTCTACCCCACAGTCGGCTCCGCCCCTCTTGGTGCCTCAGGTCAAGTCGACTCACTCCCTCATCCCGGACCGCAGAGAGCCAGCTCCTCAGGAATCCCCTGTGGGATCTCATCCTCTTCCGAGGCCTCTCCTGATTTGGCAGAAGAGCCCTCGGAAGAGAAAGTGTAAGAGGAAACACATAGAGTCACCTGAGTCCGCCACCTCTGACACAGATTTAGAGGATTCGAGGGTTCCCCTGCCCTTCTGAAGATGTCTCATTTGCAGACATTCTAGAAATCCTTAAGCAGAGGGGAAATTGGCCAGCCCTCAACCCTTCGGAGGATGAATCTGTGTACCTTGAGGCGTTTGGCTCTCGCCCTTCCACCTCCTGGGTGTCTCCCCTTTGAACCCTCATGCAGGTGGTAGCAAAAAAGGCATGGACGGCTCCTGATTCAGTGGACCCCACTCCCAGGAGACCCTCAAAATTCATTACAGCACCAGCAGATAAACAGTTTCTGACAAAAGGAGTTTCTGTGGATGCTATGGTGGTTGCTGCTGCCACTAAGAAGGAACTAGCTGATCCTTCAGTGCCTGTCCATCCACCTAACAAGGAATCTAGGTCCATGGACAGGTACGGGAAGCGGATGTTCTCGTCAGCGACATTTGCAATGCGTTTGCTGAACTACCTATGCCATTTTACTCGTCTTCAAAGGGACTTGATCAAAGAAGCGAGTGACATGTTGAAGGATCCTACGGCTGCGGGTTTTCAAGACAAGATGAACACTCAGCTGGCTACCCTGAACTCCATAGCCAACTCCTCCATGCGCCTCCTCTTATGCGGCTGATGGAGCGAGCAGGGCCGCAGGGACAGGTGTGGCCTTTACGAGGCATGCCTGGATGCGGCTATGCAACTTTGCGGACCCTTTAAAACGCTATTCACTAATTCCCCATTCGATGGATCATCTCTTTTGGTCCTCAAGTGAAAGAAATCTTGACTAGGTGCGAGACAGATGGCAAGACTCTTTCTGCCGGAGTCCGTTTTTTTACTCCTTCTAGGCCTTACCCCAAAGGTCAGAAAAGTGGGAAAATGTGGTTCCGCAAACAATCTCAAGGGTCTTCGCCTGACACACAGAGTCGGTTCCCCGCCAGAGGCAGAGGCGGAACAACAATGGTAGACGCCGCCCTAGAGGCAGGGGGTCCAGAGAACCAGGGCAATCGAGAAGCCTTCTCTGATAAGCCCTTTCAGCATCCCTGAGGTGTTGCCCGACTGCCCACCTTCGGAGGCAGTCGGGGGAAGATTGTCACTGTACCCAGAAGCCTGGCTATCCCTGACTCAAGACAAATGGGTACAGTCCATCATTTCCGGCTATTCCATTCCCTTTGTTCGCATTCCAAACCAATCAAAAAATCCCTTCCAGATGTTCCCACTCAAAGGGATCTTGCAGCTTTGGAAATTTCAAAGCTGCTTGCAAAAAGAGCAATTCAGCCAGTTCCAGCAGACCAGCAAGGATCCGGAATCTACTCAAGGTTCTTTTAGTTCCAAAGAAAACAGGGGACTGGAGACCAATTTTGATCTCAGTATCTTGAACAAGTCAGTCAAGAAAACAAGATTTCGGATGGTCACGCTTGCAGTCCATCCTTCCCTATTGGGAAAAGGAAACTGGATGTGCTCTATAGACCTTCAGGATGCACTATCACATAAAATGAACAGACGCTCCAGAAGATTCCTCCGCTCAGGCTGGGAACCAGTCATTTTCAATTCAGGGCCCTGCCTTGGTCTCACCACTGCCCCGGTGTTTACCAAATGCATGGCAGTGGTAGCTTCTCACCTGAGACGCCAAGGATTCCAGGTGTTTCCATATTTGGACGACTGGCTCCTCACAGCTCCCACCAAGCATCTTCTTCTATTGGCCAGGGACTACACCTTCGTGATTTGTCAAAATTTAGGCATTTCAATAAATTGCGAAAGTCTGTTTTGTCGCCTTGTCGTGTTATTACCTTCATAGGTGCAATTCTAGACACAGTCAACATGTCTGCGAGGCTAACAGATCAGAGAATAACAGACATACAAAAACTGGTCTCGCAGTTTAATTACCCAAGACAGATGGGTATTGGATATCATACACCAAGGGTTACAGGTTTTATTTCCATACCTTGCCTCCTTTCAAAGGCATGCCAGACGTTCCTCCTCAGCAAAGAATAGAGGCTCACAAACAAATTTCTGTTACTTCAAATAGGGGCCATACAGCCAGTCCCTATGCCAGAAGTGGGCCTAGGATTTTATTCTCGCCTGTTCCTAGTACCAAAGAAGGGGAACACGTGGAGACCAATTTTGGATTTATCTATCCTCAACACTTATCTGGACATTCCCAAGTTCAAAATGTTGACGTTACAACAGCTTTTACCTCTGCTGGGCAAAGATCATTGGATGGTAACTTTGGATCTCAAGGAGGCTTTACCTTCATGTTCCTATCAGACTGAGTTGCAGGAAGTATCTGCGTTTTGGGGCTGGGACTTCTCATTATCAGTTCTCTGCATTGCCCTTTGGCTTATCTACTGTGCCCAGAGTGTTCACGAAAGTTCTGGCTCCAGTGATAGCTTTCTTCAGGCTAAAAGGAATACAGATCTATCCTTATTTGGACGATTGCCTGATTCTGGCTCAAGGAAGGACGAAGCTTCTTCATCATTTGGAATATGTGATAGCAGTGCTAAGATGCCTGGGGTATTCTGTGAACGAAATAAAGTCCAGTCTAGTACCCTCTCAGGACATGTGCTTTCTGGGTGTAAGACTGAATACAGCATCCCAGATGGCCTTTTTGACCCCGGACAAACAAAAGAATCTTTCCCTTTACTTTCATCAATTGTCTCATCAGTCCAGGCTGACTGCAAGGACAGTCCTTCAAGCCTTGGGGTTCATGGCATCTTGTATTCTGGTGCTTCCCAATGCCAAACTGCATATGAGGAAGCTACAATGGTATCTCAAAAATGTATGGACACAGCACTGCCAGGATCTGGACACTGTCATTCAAATAATACCTTGCATTCAAAAGGAATTTTTGTGGTGGGCTCAGGAATGTCACCTAAACAAGGGACTCTCTGTGACCCGGCCAGAGGCGAGTCAGATTCGAACGACAGATGCCTCAGACAAAGCTTGGGGAGCTCATCTAAATGGAAAGTGGATACAAGACAAGTGGCCTGCCAGACTACAACATCTACATATCAACTTGAAGGAGATGTTAGCAGTCCAGTTTGCATTAGTAGCTTTCAAGGATTTACTTCTTCCAGGGCAGGTGTTGATTCTAACAGACAACACAACTGTCATGTGGTACATCAACAAGCAAGGGAACACATTCTTATCCTCTATGCAGGCAAGCAATGATTTTGTGGGAGACTGCTCTCAGTTTACAGCTAACTCTTCAGGCAAGGTTTCTGCCGGGAGCACAGAACTCCTTCGCAGATGTGTTGAGCAGACGAATTATGGATCCCCACGAGTGGAAATTGGATCCTCATGTATTTCAGAAATTGACAGTGTCATGGGGAACTCCAGACATAGATCTGTTCGCTTCTCCACTAAACCACCAGCTGCCAAAGTTTTGCACGAAAAGGTTTCATCCCACAGCTTGGAAAGTGGATGCTCTTTCTTTCAATTGGAGCAATCTTCATGTGTATGCCTTTCCACCTCTGCCTCTCCTCCCAAAGGTACTTCTAAAGGTCAGACAGGACAAGCCAAGGATGATTTTAATAGCTCCAGATTGGCCTCGACAGCACTGGTACCCATTACTGAGAAGTCTGGTACGGAGCCTCCATGGCCTTTGCCTTGATTCCACACCTGTTGTCTCAGGAGGACAGTCATTTACTCAATGTCAAGCTTCACTCTTCACCTAACAGCCTGGCATATTCTGTTTTGAACCATAGAGGGTCTCAACTTCCACAGCAAGTTTTGAATGTTATTTTGGAAGCTAGAAGGCCTAGTACAAGGAAAGTGTACGCAGATAAATGGAAGAGATTTTTATTTTGGAGTGCAGCAAAGGATTTTGATGTTTCTGAGCCTATTTTAAGTGTGGCTCTTCAATATCTTACTGAGTTACTGGACAAAGGTTTGTCCTTCTCTTCTATTAAGGTTCATGCTGCAGTAATTTCGGCTCACTATGATTGTGACCCACCATTGTTTTCTCATCCCTTGTTCAAGCAATTTCTTAGAGGGCAAAGAATATAAGACCCCCAATGAGAGCTCCTACCCCTGCTTGGGATCTCAATTTTGTGTTGGAGAAACTCACTCTACAACCTTTTGAGCCTGCAGCTACTACTGAGTTGAAATATTTATCATGGAAGACTGCTTTTGTTGGCCATTACCTCTGCAAGAAGGGTTTCTGAATTGCAGGCCCTTATGGCGGTTGAGCCTTTCTTAATTTTCCATAAGGATAGGGTATCTTTAACTAATCCTTCCTTTATGCCTAAAGTGGTTTCTAGTGTAGCTTTAAACCAAACTATTCATTTGCCTACTTTTTATGCAAATCCCCAAAATAAAGGGGAAAAGATTTTGCACACTTTAGATGTACACAGGCAGTTGCGATATTATTTGAGCAGAACTAAAGGGTTCAGGCAGTCTCAGCAGTTGTTTGTCTCTCTTGCTTTGAGTTCTCAGGGCAAGCCTGTGTCAAAACAAACTATTTCTAAGTGGATTGGGTTTTGCATTGCTTTCTGTTATTCCCATCATGGCAAGGAGATTCCAGCTGGGATTAGGCCTCATTCCACTAGGGCTACTGCCACTTCGACAGCCTTTTTAAGGGGGGTGGCAACTAAAGATATTTTGGAGGCAGCTACTTGGAGTTCAGTGCATACTTTCTCTAAGCATTATCACCTTCCACTTTACTCTAAATCTAGGGCTGGTTTTGCCACTGCTATTTTACAGGGCATTTTGGTAGCTCCTGCTGCTTTATAGTTTTGCCATCCTCCCTTACCTCTGCTTTGGGATTCTACCCAAGTGTAAGGACTGCAGCAATGTGAGATGAAGAACATAGTACAGTTTTGTACCTACCATAAATGTAGATGTTCAAAGATCCACATTGCTGCAGTCCAATTCCCTCCCTCCTTCCCTCTGTAGTTAGAGGTTGTGTGGGTTGGGTTGTAAATATTGTGTATATTGTATATATTGTACATATTATTAGTGCAAGGGTGGTTGGTTGGTTGTTTGCTGTCTTTTGGTTTTGACCTTTCTTTTTAGGGTCTTCTGACATCTGGGGCAAGAAAAGACTGAGGATATGACGGTCATGCGCATTTGTACCCTGACGTCCTGATGTCAGTCTAATGCGCCTTGACCGACGTCAGCCTTATACTTTGATATTCGGGCCGACCGAGGACAGCGGACTACCCAAGTGTAAGGACTGCAGCAATGTGGATCTTCGAACATCTACATTTATGGTAGGTACAAAACTGTACTTTGAGCCACCAAGACACAGGTAGTGTCTTAGGCACTATATACCAAATAACTTAATTATTTCCGCTATAAGGATAAATGTATTATTACAGAACACCAAATGTTCCCAACAAGTGACAAAATGAGCGCAGAAATCAAATAAACTATTTGCAGAGTGCAAAAACAGTTTGTTCAACACTTCACAGTCCCCTACATGTCCTCAATATAACTTAACAAATTGTTGTCAATACAACGTTCATAAAACATAGTTATATCCATGTATATGCTTATTTGTCATAGAACATATTCGTAAATTCCAAACAAAATGGCGGGTCTAGTCCAGTTTAGAAAAGTGACAGCAAAAACAATATTTAGATAGCATAACAATAAAACATATGGTTGAAATGTTCTGAATCAGGCAGTTTTGTCATTATTGGTTCGTATGTTTTGTTTCATTGCTTACTGGAAACGTTCAAAACTATACATTTAAAACATGCTCTAACAAGTAGTGTGTTGTATTATACAAGGGATATAATTTAATTATTACATATTATAATTTAATACAATCAGGAAGGTGAATCAAAAAACTTTTGCATGGTCCTAAAAATGTGTGCAAGGGGCCTATGATATGAAAACAGCCCAAAGGTAAACTTAACCCACCACTGGCCAGAAGCATTTTCTTTGAACGTGGATTTCAGTGCTATTTCAGTGAATGTGTTTCAAAGGCAGAGAAGTTTTAATGCTAAGTCTGTTTTCACCGTGAGACTGTATTGCTTTGTTTAGCAAATATGTATCTGGTTTCTACTATAACCTTTGAAATAAAAGTTTTAAATTAAATCCAAATATTTGTAATCGTAGAAGCAAAGCGGAAGACAGTATGCACACTGAGTTTTGAACAGTGTTTATGGCAACTGGAAAGAAATAGCCAAGTAATGGGACACTGGAATAGCTGCTTGGGGGGGTTCAAAATTAAATTAATTTTGCTTTCATGTACATGTCCAGAATTTTTGACATGGAAAGTTGGCAACCCTACAAGTTACCACAAGCTTCCTCACAGATTGGATTTACTCATGCTAGACAAGAGGAGTTTGATGCACCCGAATCTTGAACACCTTCAGCTAACTGCCTTGGAATATTCAGTTTTGATACCTTTTTTGTCCCCTTGGTCATGAGGAAGTGAGTAAATTTTAAAGAAGGCAAGAAGTCGTGCTACTAGGAAGTCTTATGTTAACCACTGGAATAGATTTTCTAGTTGGTGTCTCAGCTATTACAAGGCTCCGTCCAGGATTATTACCCGTGGTTCTCAAACATTTGTGAGAGTTACAATCCTGTAGCCTATTTTTCCTCCTTTAGCAAGGGGTAATTATCAGACATTTTAGTATGTCTGCTGTAGATTCCCTTTCTTTCATACGTTGCTGTAGCTGTTTTACAGAGATTCCTTCTCTGGGTCCAGAACTGTACTTGCTAGGACCATTCTCCAGGGGCAGTTATGCCCTCATCCTTCCTCCTCTGCTGTGTAGACTTTGGTAATCAACCTGTGTAGCTTAAAGGCTGCCTCAGCAGTGGGAATGATGAACATAGCGTTATCCAAGATGTACTTGCCAAAACAGTAGGTGTTCAAATTCTTCACTTCTGCAGTAGCTGCACCCTCGTGTATATAGTGAGTTGTTGCAATAAAAACGTTTGTTTATACTGTTTTGGGGTTTCAGGCCAAGTAAGCTTTCTCTTTTGTTTGGATAAGAAAGTCCTGAATTGTCTACACTTTTGGTTAGTGATTTCCCTCCGAGGGCTTGTCCAGTCAGCAGAGTGTAGGTGTGAGAGGGAGAGAGAGTTTTTTGAGGATTGACTGGTTGTATTCTAAGCAGGGTACAGCTAAAATAGTCAAAGACTACTGCAACAGTAAGGAAATGTGATCATCTACAAGGATGGGCTTGTATTGTGAGGCTCTGGATTGCATTGCATAAGTGGAAATTCCTTAAGATTCCAAGAGCAGGCCAAGTTATTTCTTACACTTATTTCACTGAATTGCACTTCTGAAAAGCTTAAATTTTTGCTATACAGTTGATCTGCTATATTTTTGCACTGTTATAAAGCTTTTTTATTGTTTCACTGCATTTATGTACTGTTTTAAACTGCTTTAACATTACTTAACTGTAAACTGCTTTTTCATACTGAGAGTTGTATTTTCTGTTTGTGAGTGCTCTATCCAAACTTTTCTGTGCATGTTTGTCTGTTAAAAGCATTTTCAAGTCTGCTCCTTGATCTGTTTAAAACTTTCATTTAGTGGCTACAGCTAGGAACTGTAATTTTTTCCCACCCACCCTAGTGTTGTGTGTTCTTATACTTGGTGGCTTTGCAGTTGCCCGCCCATACTGTATATTTGATCTGTGACACTCCTCCCAGTCTAGTGTCATTAGCTCACTCAATCTAATAGAGAACATTTGTGAAGGCCAACCCACTCAGATTCTTAACTTTGAATTAACTTCTGTTCCAGCTTTCTCCATTTCCACTTTACTGGAAAAAAAAATTCTAAGCTTGCTTCCCCCCTTTCCTGTGGCAGGTCAGATACGGATTTGCTGTGTCCAGGACTGGTTGTGAGCTCCTAAGCCCCCCCCCCCCCCCACTTAACTGGGGTAAAACTATTCCTGGCTCCATAAAGTCTGTTTTTCAAAATTTCCCTTGTAACTAGCCAGCTGTTTAGTTTTAGCACTCATCTGTTTCTTTGATCTTAGCACTTGTTCAGAACTCATTGTAAGCACTAAATAAGTTACAAATTACTACCGCACTCACCTTTCCTTACTTGTCTAGAGGAAAACAGTTTTTAGTACTTAATAAATAAGCACTTATTCAGGCATATCTAAAGGTCAGCTCCCGGTGTTTTCTCATGTCTACCTGATGAATCTGGGCATCTTGGGACAATGCAGCAATTGCCTCATGTACACAGAAAACCCTCTCCTCCTACCACCCAACACTACGACCTGTGAGAGATGCACTTATATAGCCAAACTGGAAGCAAAGCTCTCTTTACCAAAGACTGGCCTAGACAGTGAAGAGGAGAAGGTAAACACTTGCACTGCACCACACTCATCACATAGTCCCTCAAAACCTACACCACCAAAACACACACACAGAACCACAAAACTCAGACCTACATTCACGGAGGCTCTCAGTACTAATCTGCCCAAACAGCAGAGACCTCCAAAGCAGAAATGCAAGCAACCTCCACCCCCCAACACAACCCAAATGACACACAGCCCACATACTCAGTGTGCCACTCAACTACAGCCCATAAGGCATAACGTACCCAACACTCTAGTCATAGGTGACTCTATAGTCAGGCACACTGATGTTCCACTCACCAGGCTAAACAAAGAAAAAGTTACTGTCAGCTGCCTGTCAGGTGCCAGGATCCGCCACATAACACACGCACTCAGGTCACTCCACAAAAAGTACAAATATGACTCTGTCATTGTCCATGTTGGTGTGAATGACCCGAGACGTACCTCCCTGGACTACATGAAAAGAGACATGGAGGAGCTCTCTCTGATCTTGTAGCCCAGGCCGGTATGACCCTAGCCCTGAGTAGCATCCTGCCATCACCCAGAATGACACCACAGTACAAGGACAAAATGATTGACTTTAACAGTTGGCTAAGCTTCTGGTGTCATTCTAAGGGAATCCAGTGTCTGTCTGCCTGGGATGACATGATCGAAAGACCACGCTGGTTTGCCAGAGATGGCCTGCACCTGTCACCCTTGGGATTCCGGATACTGGCAAAGGCTCTTGCCACCCCTATAGTGCCTTTTTTAGGCAAGGTTCAAATGACAAATTCACCACTGTAACAGGTACAAGCAAGCAAAATCTGAGGGTAATGCTACTCAATGCTAGAAGTCTAAACCTCAAAATGCACTCACTCAAGGCACTCCTTAAAATGGAGAACATTGACATCTGTGCAGTGACACAGACCTGGTTCAAAGCTCCAGAGAGCACCCCCTGCATTACCAGGCTATAATTCATACCACACCTTTCGGCCACCAAACCCGGAGTGAAACACTAAAGGTGGAGGCGTGTCCATATTCATTAAGGATATCCACACCTCCAGGCTAGTTGCTCAGCATAATGCATCCGAGATTATCCAAGTTCAACTAACTCTGGGCAAAACCGCAATCCAGATTGTAGCTTGCTACAGACCCCCCACCATGCCCCAGGATTCCCACTCCTCTTTTCTTGATACACTGGAAAATATTAAGGTACAATCCAACACTCTAATAATGGGTGATTTCAACTACCCCACCATTAACTGGGAAAACTACTCATGTACCAACTCTCTTGCTTAACGTTTTCTGGAAATAATCAATTCCAACGCTTTGGATCAACTTATCCACACCCCCAACAGAGGCAGCAATATCCTAGACCTGTTCATCACCAACATGGATGACCGGTGTTCCACACCAGAGGTCAGCTCCTCGTTGGTCAGATCCGACCACAAGCTAATCACCCTAGACATCCACATCCCGCTCCCACCCCCCATTAGGAAAACAACCGTAAAAATTTCTCCAAAGCCAACTTCACGCTTCTTAAGACAGAAGTGGCAAACTTCATGACACCCACGCAGATGAACAATAGAGGTACGACTGCTGAATCCTACACAGATGCACTTTATAAGCACTTACACAAGTGCATGGATCGTGCTATCCCTAACAAAACCAAGATGCTATCCTCCAAAAAAGGAAGCCAATCTGGTGGTCTGCCATAAACAATCTCTACAACAGAAGAAAGAAACTGTTGCAAAAAGAGTAAAATCCCACGATTGGAGGAACTCCCTGGTCAGCCTCAGTAAGAAGCTGAGATCCCTCATAAAATCCTCCAAAGCTAGTTATAAAAACAAAATTGCCACTGATTCTAAAGACAACCACAAAGCATTCTATAGCTATGTCAAAAATCTCAATGGCAACACTCAGATCTGCTCTGAGTTACAGCACAATGACACTAAATATACAGAACCAACTGATATTGCCAACATCCTGGCAGATAGGTTCAGTGCTAACTTTACCCCACTCTCACCCCCCAAAGGGCGCATCTTTATACCGGAAGAATGCAAAGTTCCTGTAATCACGGCTGCACTGGTAAAAACGTCACTCTCCAAAGCCAAGAGCACAGCATCCATGGGACCTGACAACATCCCAGGCTGCCTTTTACATGAACTACAGAATGAACTGGCACCCACCTAAGTACCATGTTCAATCATAGCCTCACCTCAGGCTTTGTGCCCACTTCTGTGTCACTGTTAGACAGAGGCACAGTATACTAACCTCGAAAAAGGGCATAGCAAAATAAATTTAAAATGGGTGGCGAAAGCCAAACACATTCTGGCTAGGCTTATAAATGCCCTAGGGCAGATAGCCTAGTATGAACGTATGAGCCTATGAACCTATGAATGGCGCACCGCGACAGATGTCCTTCAAGGATGCATCTGCAGTCATCACATATGGGTTGTCCTGCCTCAGGCAGCCCTTCGGTCAGCCGGATTCCAAAGTCTGGGTCTGGCGTCGGCTGACGTCACCCCTTCCTCGACGTCAGAGCGCCTGGGGTATAAAAGCGTCAGCCGACGCCATCTTCCTCAGTCTTTCTTGCCGCGTGGTGCCCGAAGCAGAAGCAGTTCGCAAGTGCCGGTCGGCCAGCTCCTGTATTTCAGCTACCGAAGACTTCAAAAGCTAAGTACCCCGTTGGGGACTCTTTCTTGCCTCAGCCGATGTCAGATAAAGTTAATAATTGTTTAACTTGTGGGAAACAAATACCTCATAAGGATTTCCACTCTTACTGCCTCCCCTGCCTAGGCCCAGACCACGACGTCTCGGCCTGTTCAGCCTGTGCTTCCTTCAACCGACGCACTCTTAGATGTCGGGCGGAGTTCGCAGAGGAATTTTTTGGGGCTAGTTTTTCATACAAAATGCCGTCGGAGACTCCAACTTCACATTTAGTAAAGAAACAGAAGGACAAGGACCGACACACGCAGGCCGCGGTTTCGGCTGAAACCACGGCCAGGCCTACCGCGAGTGTCTCGGTGTCAGCTGAAACCCGAGTCCTAGGTACTTCTGACACCCGAAACCACTCAACCGACAACCTCGGCCCCGGAGGCCCTGCTGAGTCGGTTATTGAATTTCCTTCAGAAACTGGTGTTTTGGAAACTTCCGACACCATTCCTCTAGACAAAACAACTCCAGCACGTGGTGCAGCTAGGCCTCCTGCTTCCATGTCCATAAAGGCATTCACCAGGGCTAAAGTTGCTAAACATACAAAAGCTATGCCTCCCAGGGTTATTCCTCAGGGACCCTCTATAAGTTCACAGATTCTTACTTTAGCAGAGGACCTTATTTCCTTGATTAGGGGATCTCAACCTCATCCGGACAGGGGCTCTCAACCTCCTCTAGACAAAAGGCCCAGGGTTGAGCCCTCTGATCCCCACTCCTCAGAGGTGGCCTCTGATGCCTCTGCTCTCTCGGACTACCAGGAGGAGGCTTTTTCGGCCTACGAGGATTCTGATGCAGAGGAATCCATCCCCTCAGCCTCCCCTCTGAAGAGCTATCCTTCGGTGAGACCCTTCACACTATGAGAGAGCATTTCAAATGGCAAGGCCAGGAATTTTCTGATTCCAAGAAAAGATTAAGAACTTTTCTGCATTTACCTCAGCATAGACCTTTGGCTATTCCTCCTGTTTTGAATGTCATTGATGGTGTGTACTCTGAGTCTAGCATAACCCCTGACACTCTTCCCCCGGCCCCTGTCAAACCCGATAGGTACTACAGGGTCCCGGACTCGCATAATTTTCTTTACAAGGCCCACTCTGCTGATCCAGAAACTATTTCTCAGGGCCCTAAAGGGGTTGCGGCTGCCACCTCTAAAAATCCACTCCCTTCTGAAAGGGGGTCCAGGGCTCTAGAGAGATGGGGTAAAAAAGTGTATACTTCTGCTACTCTTTCTATGAGGGCATTAAATTGTCAATTTCATATGATACAGTACCAAGAGTATTTGTTAGATGAATTGCATAAGAAACTGTCTTCACCTGAACCCCTAGATCGCAAATCACTACAGGATCTGGTACATAACTCCCAGCAGGTTAGTAACCATTTCTTACAATGTGGTTATGATGCATTGGAAGCTTCATGTAGGTCAGCTATGACAGGTGCAGTCATACGTAGGCATGCTTGGCTGAAGGAACGATCTCTGCCAGACCATGTTAAAGCTAAGCTTCTGGATGCTCCCCTGGAAAAGCAAAAGTTATTTGGTTCCACTGCTCAGGAGGTCTTAAAGAAGGTTGAGGAAAAGGCAAAATCTGTACAAACAGTTAAAGATTTTCTACAAGTCCAACCACCAAGATTCAGCAGAAATTGGCCTGCCAAGAATTGGTCCTTTCCGGACACAGAAAGATTTCAGAGGCAAGAACAAGCGTGCCAGAGGTAGAGGGCAAGCTAGAGGCTCCTACAGAGGGCGTCAATGGCAGCCTCCCAACCAGAGATGTAGTGCAGGACCTACAACTGCTGCACAAGGACAGACTCAATGACTTTGCTTTGACTCCGCCAACCAGGGCTCAATTAGAAGCACCTTTGGGTGGAAAGCTTTCTTTATTCTCAGACAATTGGCACACTATTACAAGAGACAAATGGACACTGAAAATAATAGACAGAGGATACAGGTTCCATTTTCACACATTGCCAAAAAGAAAAGGCATGCCAGACCTGCCACCAAATCAAAGGGCAGAGGCTTTGAAACAAATCTCCAACTTAATGCAAATGAAAGCTATAGAAAAGGTTCCTCTTTCAGAACAAGGCCAAAGATTTTATTCCAGACTTTTCCTTGTTCCAAGAAAAGAAAATCAATGGAGGCCTATTCTCGACTTGTCCGCACTGAATACTTATCTCATTGTGCCAAAATTCAAAATGCTGACTCTACAGCAACTCCTTCCCATGCTGGGCAAGGGGTCTTGGCTGGTGACTCTAGACCTCAAGGAGGCATACCTGCATGCCCCTATCAGACAAAGTTGCAGAAGACGCCTCAGATTTCTTCCAGGCTCAGAGCATTATCAATTCTCAGCATTGCCCTTTGGCTTATCTACTGCGCCCAGAGTATTCACGAAATGCCTGGCATCAGTAATTGCACACTGCAGACTTCAGGGGATTCAAATATACCCATATCTGGATGACTGCCTTATACAAGCGGACAGTCAGCAAGCTTTGGTAAAGGACTTGAATTATGCCATCCACCTACTGCAGGCATTGGGATACACAGTCAACTTTCACAAATCAAGACTTGTTCCATCCCAAAGAATAACTTTTCTGGGTGCGGATTTAGACACAACCACCCAAATGGCTTTTCTCACAGAAGAAAAACAAAGACAACTACCGGATTACTTCAAGAATCTGACAAGACAAACTCAGCTGACTGCAAGGAAAATCCTGCAGGCCCTGGGTTACATGGCATCTTTCATTCTTCTCATTCCCCAAGCAAGGCTGCATATGAGTTAACTACAATGGTACCTAAGGCGTTTATGGACTCAGCACAGCCACAGCTTAGAAACTTTGATCCCACTCATTCCATGTCTCGAAAAGGAATTTCTGTGGTTGGCTCAAGCAAGCCAATCAAACAGGGGTCTGCCCTTCAGCAAACCAATAGCCAGCCAAACTATTACAACGGACGCTTCAGACCATGGTTGGGGAGCACACATGGAGGGCAGATGTATTCAAGGACTATGGTCACAAAAGGAGCTACGCATGCACATAAGCCAAAAGGAAATGCTGGCAGTGATACATGCAATCGAGGCCTTCAAACTCTTTCTGCATCAGGGCCACCTGCTAATAAGGACAGACAACACCACAGTTATGTGGTACATAAACAAGCAAGGAGGCACCCATTCCTACCCTCTTTGCAGACTGGCAATGAATCTATGGGAACTTTCCATGAAACTCAATATAGACCTGCAATCCCAGTTTGTGCCAGGAAAAGACAATATACTGGCGGACAGCTTAAGCAGAAATATCATGGATGCACACGAATGGATGTTGCACCCAGACGTCTTCCTACAGATAACACAATCATGGGGAAGGCCAGACATAGATCTTTTTGCCTCCCCCCACAATCATCAGCTGAAGAAATTCTGCTCAAGGACATACCACCCACAAGCATAGAAAGTGGACGCCCTATCTTTCAGCTGGAGAAACCTAACAGTTTATGCATTTCCACCTCTTCCATTAATGACCAAGGTCTTACTGAAGATCAGGACAGAGCAACCAAAAGTAATTCTGATAGCTCTGGACTGGCCAAGACAGCACTGGTACCCACTATTAAAGAGCATGTCACACACGGAACCATGGCCTCTTCCTCAATGGCCACTTCTCCTGACACAGCACAATTACAAAACTCTGCATTCCAACCTGAAAACCTTGCTACTAACAGCCTGGAAAATACCTTGACTCCTCCTCAGGATAAGCTATCCAAGAGAGTGAAGGATATCATCATGGAAGCTCGCAGGCCTTCCACAAGAAAGGCATATTCAGCAAAATGGAAAAGATTTCACATTTGTAACACCAGAAAGGGCCTAGATGCGACAGTGATGAACATGCCACATATCCTGGAATACTTGGCAGAAATGCTCCACAATGGCCTGTCTTACTCTTCCATTAAAATTCATGCTTCAGCAATTTCAGCAGAGTACAATACTGATCCACCTGTTTTTTCTCATCCTCTCCTAAGACAGTTTCTAAGAGGAATTAAAAACATCAATCCTCCAAGGAAACCTCCAGTGCCTACTTGGGACCTTAACTTCATGTTGGAAAAACTAACTCTGCCTCCCTTTGAACCAGCAGCATCTGCAGAACTACAGTTCCTGTCTTGGAAGACCGTCTTCCTTCTGGCCATAACCTCAGCAAGAAGAGTATCTGAGTTACAGGCCCTCATGGCAGTACAGCCATTTATTATTTTTCATCAGGACAGAGTGTCATTGAGAACCAATCCTTCATTTATGCCAAAGGTGGTATCCAGGGTCTCATTAAACCAAGCTATTCACCTGCCTACCTTCTTTCCAAATCCACAAAACAAAGGGGAGAAATTTCTGCACACTCTGGACATACACAGACAGTTGCGCTACTACTTGGACAGAACGAAAAGCTACAGAAAAACTGACCAGCTGTTTGTAGCATATGCTGCTGGTACACAAGGAAAAGCAATTTCCAAACAGACAATTTCAAAATGGATAGGGAATTGCATTTGTTTCTGTTATTCCTTCCATGGAAAAGCTGTGCCAGCTAACATTAGACCTCATTCCACCAGAGCCACAGCCACCTCCACAGCCTTCTTAAGAGGGGTGGCTACCAAGGACATTTTCGAAGCTGCTACATGGAGCTCCGTGCATACATTTTCCAAGCATTACAATTTACCTTTATATTCCAGATCCAGAGCAGGCTTTGCTACGGCAGTCCTGCAGGGCATTTTAGCTACACCATCCTTTGCATAGATCCTCCACCCCCAGATTGGCTATGGTATTCTACCCATATGTGATGACTGCAGATGCATCCTTGAAGGACATAGTACAGTTTTGTACCTACCATAAATGTAGATGTCCGATAGGTATGCATCTGCAGTTAGGTTTACCCTCCCTCCTTCCCCTCTTTGGGATTTATTGGGTACTTTTCCCTCTCATAGCTAGCTGGGGTTATCTATTATGGTGTATTTGTTGTATATATGTATGTATGTATATATATATATATATATATATATATATATATATATATATATATATATATATATATATATATATTTCTATGCATGTTTGGAATTATTGCATTTATCCAAATTTAGCCTTTCTTTGAGGGCACCTGGCATCTGGGGCAAGAAACACTGAGGAAGATGGCGTCGGCTGATGCTTTTATACCCCAGGCACTCTGACGTCGGGGAAGGGGCGATGTCAGCCGACGCCGGACCCAGACTTTGGAATCCGGCCGACCGAAGGGCTGCCTGAGGCAGGACAACCCATATGTGATGACTGCAGATGCATACCTATCGGACATCTACATTTATGGTAGGTACAAAACTGTACTTTATCCCACTCCACAAAGGGGGGGGGGCCACAACAGACCCCGGAACTACCGACACATTAACCTGATGAGCCTCATCTGCAAGGCCATGGAATGTATCATCATGGAACTCATAAACAGACATTGGAGATCTCCAAACCCTGGACCCCACACAGCTTGGGTTTGTAAAAGGCAGATCATGTCTCCTAAACCCGATAGACTTATTTGAAGTAGTCACCAAAGCCATAGATGAGGGTAAGGTGGTTCACACAGCCTATCTAGATCTCACCAAGGCGTTCGACACCATCCCCCACTCTGGAATTATAGATAAACTCACTAAACTAGGTATAAATCCCTATGTCACAAGATGGATTGCCAGCTGGCTTACTGAAAGAACCCACACTGTGAAAGTAGCAGACTCCAAATCAGACTTCAGACCAGTGACAAGTGGAGTACGACTGGGTTCAGTCCTGGGTCCTCTCCTGTTTGGTATCTACTTCTCTGAAGTACAGGCTAACACAGAAGGTCTTTGGCTAACTAAATTCTCAGATGACTGCAAACTAGGAGCCATAATTGAAACTCCTAATGATGTGGACATCCTACAAAAGGGCCTCACTGAGACAGATGCCTGGTGTCAAAGACATGGTCTCAAGCTCAATGCCAAAAAGTGCATTGTCATCCCCTTTGGTAAAAATTCTGTACCCATGAACTACCACATAGGCGGTAGTCTACTTAACAGCGAAAGTGTGATGAGAGACCTTGGGACACAGGTGGACAGTAGTCTCTCCTTTGATAATCACATCACCAAAGTGGTCAGGAAATCCTTCTATGTGGTACACCTCATCACAAAAGGTTTCTCATCCAGAAAAAAAGAGGTCATTGTTCCCCTCTACTCATCACTCATTAGACCCATTATAGAGTACAACGCCCCTTTTGGTATGTACCTCACAAGACATCTACAACAAGTGGAAAGGCTGCAAAAATACCTCACAAAGAGGATTACTGGCCTCAAACAGATGCCTTACGCAGACCGTCTCAAAAAACTCCAGCTTTACTCCGTCGCATATCGCCTACTCAGAGGCGATCTCTGCCTAACATACAAAGCTATGTCAAACCCAGAGCTGTTGGACATGCTCCACTTAAAGAAATCCCAATCCCTCCGAGCTACATGCTCTAGGGACCTAAACCTTGTCACCACAATAAACAGAACATGCTGGAGGGATAGATTCCTGTCCCAGAGACTTCCCATACTCTGGAACAGACTACCTATCTATGTCAAACAGAGCTCCTCATTAGCACTCTTCAAGAAAAATCTTGATGATTGGATGGGTAATAGGAAATTCAACCCGGGGATCACTTCTGTGGTTCTGCTTGACAGGGGCACAGGAAAATAATTTTCTTGAGTGGCGAAAGCCAGGGTACATTTTTAGCTAGGCTTGTATAGGCCCTAGGGCCAATAGCCTAGTACCTACCTATGAACCTACCTATGGTAAGTGCAACTTAAGCAACTATAGATGTCCTTCAAGGATGCATCTGCAGTCATAACATATGGGTTGTCCTGCCTCAGGCAGCCCTTCGGTCGGCCGGATTCCAAAGTCTGGGTCTGGCTTCGTCTGATGTCGCACTTCACCCGACGTCATTGCTGCTGGGGTATAAAGGCATCAGCCGACGCCATTTTCCTCAGTCTTTCTTGCCGCGCGGTGCCCGAAGCAGAAGCTGTTCACAAGTGCCGGTCGGTCAGATCCAGAGATTTCAGCTACCGAAGACTTCTAAAAAAGCTAAGTACCCCGTTGGGGACTCTTTCTTGCCTCAGCCGATGTCAGACAAAGTAAATAATTGTTTAACTTGTGGGAAACAAATACCTCATAAGAATTTCCACTCTTACTGCCTTCCTTGCTTAGGCCCAGACCACGACGTATCAGCTTGTGTAGCCTGTGCTTCCTTCAACCGACGGACACTTAGACGTCGGTCGGAGTTTGCTGAAGAGTTTTTTGGCTCCGCTTTTGCATATAAAATGCCGTCGGAGACTCCGGCTACACATTTAGCTAAAAAACGCAAGGAAAAGGACCGACACTCGCGGCCCGCGGTTTCGGCTGAAACCACGGTTAGGCCTACCGCGAGTGTCTCGGTTCTCCCTTCGGCTGAAAGCATGCCTCCGACAACCGAGGCCACACAGGCCCCGGCTGAGTCGGCTACAGAATTTCCTACTGAAGAAGCAGGCTCACAGGATTTGTCCGACACCATTCCGTTGGACATCTCTACTCCTGCACGTGGGGCAGCTAGACCCCCTGCTTCTATGTCTATCAAGGCCTTCTCCAGGGCTAAAGCAGCTAAACTTGCCAAGGCCTTACCTGCAAAAGCTCCCTCTCACAGACCTACCTCAAGTTCTCAGATTCTCAGCCTTGCTGAGGACCTTATTTCACTGATCAGGGGATCCCAACCTCACCCAGACAGGGCCTCACAACCCCCTCCTGAAAAGAGGCCTAGGTCTGAACCCCCTGAACCTCTCTCCTCTGACTATTCCTCGGATGGTTCAGATTTATCTGACCATCAGGAAGGACCATACTCACCTTATGAGGATTCTGATGCAGAAGACTCCATTCCTTCTGCCTCCCCTCCAGAAGAATTTTCATTTGGGGAAACTCTGCACTCAATGAGGGAACACTTCCAATGGCAGGGTCAGGATTTTTCTGATTCTAGGAAAAGGCTAAGGACTTTTTTACACTTACCACAGCATAGGCCTTTAGCCATACCTCCTGTACTATCTGTTGTTGATGATGCATACAATGATGCCAGTATTGCCCCTGATTCTCTTCCCCCGGCCCCTGCCAAACCTGACAGATACTACAGGGTCCCGGATTCTCACTTCCAGTTGTATAAGGCCCATGCTGCAGACCCAGAAACCATTTCTCAGGGCCCTAAAGGTGTTGCAGCTGCCTCTGCCAAGAACCCCCTACCCTCTGAAAGAGAATCAAGAGCATTAGAGAGATGGGGTAAAAAGGTTTATACAAAGTTTATTTGGCTCCCCTGCACAGGAGGTTCTAAAGAAAGTGGAAGAAAAAGCAAAATCTGTCCAAACATTCAAGGATTTTCTACAGGTTCAACCTCCGAGGTTCAGCAGAAATTGGCTTTCAAAGAATTGGTCCTTTCCAGATACCTTCAGAGCACAGAGAGGCAGAAATAGACACCCAAGAGGCAGAGGTCAATCAAGGGGTGCCTACAGGGGTCGTCGGTGGCAACCTACCAACCAGAGAAATGCCGCCACAGCTGCGACTGCAACCACTTCCACAGGACAGACACAATGACTTGGCTCTGATTCCGCCTTCCAGGGAACAACTGGAAGCACCCTTGGGTGGAAAGCTAGCTTTATTTTCAAAACACTGGCATTGCATTACAGGAGACAAATGGACTTTGCAAACAATAGACAGGGGCTACAGGTTTCACTTCCACACTCTACCAAAAAAGAGAGGAATGCCAAACCTTCCACCAAGCCAGAAAACAGAGGCTCTAAAACAAATCATCAGCTTACTAAGGATGAGAGCAATAGAAAAGGTACCATCTATGGAACAAGGCCAAGGATTTTACTCCAGACTATTTCTTGTACCAAGAAAAGAAAATCAATGGAGGCCTATTCTCGACTTGTCCGCACTGAACACATATCTCATTGTTCCAAAATTCAAGATGCTGACCCTACAGCAACTTCTTCCCATGTTGGGCAAGGAGTCTTGGCTGGTGACTCTAGATCTCAAGGAGGCATACCTGCACGTCCCTATACGACCAGATTGCAGAAGACACCTCAGATTTCTTGCAGGATCAGAGCATTATCATTTCTCAGCATTGCCCTTTGGCTTATCTACTGCGCCCAGAGTATTCACGAAATGCCTGGCATCAGTAATTGCACATTGCAGGCTTCAGGGAATTCAAATCTACCCATACCTGGACGACTGCCTAATACAAGCGGACAACAAGACAAAAATAATAAAGGATTTGGCCTATGTTATACAACTGCTGCAAGCCTTGGGATACACAGTCAACATACAAAAGTCAAGACTAGTGCCATGCCAAAGGATAACATTTTTGGGTGCAGAACTGGATACAACAACTCAGATGGTTTTTCTCACAGAAGAAAAACAAAAGCAACTACCAGTCTACTTCATGGCATTAACAAGACAAACTCGGCTTACTGCAAGGAAAGTCCTGCAGGCCCTGGGTTACATGGCATCCTGCATAATCTTGATCCCACATGCCAAGCTGCATGAGAGAAAATTACAATGGTACCTAAGGAATGTATGGTCTCAACACAGACACAGTCTAGAAGCCCTGATACCAATCATTCCATGACTGAAAAAAAAATTCCTGTGGTGGGCTCAGGCCTGCCAGATCAACAGAGGATTGCCTTTCCACAAACCACATCCAAGGCAGACCATCACCACGGACGCCTCAGACCTAGGCTGGGGGGCACACATGGAAGACAAGTGTATCCAAGGCATATGGTCCCAAGACCAGCTGAATCTACACATAAATCTAAAGGAGATGCTGGCAGTGAAGCATGCGATCGAGGCATTCAAATCATTCCTCCAGCAAGGACACCTGCTGATAAGTTCGGACAACACCACAGTCATGTGGTACATCAACAAACAGGGAGGCACACATTCATACCCTCTATGCCGGATGGCAATGGACCTGTGGAACTTAGGCCTGAATCTCAACATCCAACTGCAGGCCATATTCATACCAGGAAAAGAGAATTCACTAGCAGACAGCTTAAGCAGAACTACCACGGATGCTCACGA
The DNA here is from genome assembly GCF_019279795.1 of Protopterus annectens. Lineage (NCBI taxonomy): Eukaryota > Metazoa > Chordata > Ceratodontiformes > Protopteridae > Protopterus > Protopterus annectens. Next base: position 147,844,987 of record NC_056747.1, on the reverse strand, counting down.
ATGGATGCTGCATCCAGACATCTTCAAAACCATAACAAAGAAATGGGGAATGCCAGAGATAGACCTGTTCGCTTCCCCACTCAACCACCAACTGAAGAAATTCTGCTCAAGAGTGTACCACCCACAAGCCTGGAGGGTGGACTCCCTTTCTTTCAGCTGGAAGGCCCTGACAGTATATGCCTTTCCACCTCTCCCATTGATGTACAAAGTTCTACTGAAAATCAGAGAGGAACAGCCAAAGGTAATTCTGATAGCTCCAGACTGGCCAAGGCAGCATTGGTACCCGCTACTGAGAAGCATGTCTCGGACGAACTCATGGCCTCTACCTCTATGTCCTTTACTTCTAACGCAGAACAATTACAAGACCCTGCATCCAAACTTAAAAACCCTGCAGCTAACTGCTTGGAAAATTGCATAAAACAAAACCAACCTGTTTTATCTCAGAGGGTTAAGGACATTATCCTGGAGGCTCGCAGACCCTCCACAAGGAAAACATATTCAGCCAAATGGAAGAGATTCCTCATTTGGAGTGCAGCAAAGGGAACAAATGTCACACTGGCAAACCTAGCACACATCCTGGAATACTTAGCAGAACTGTTCCACAATGGCATGTCCTATTCTTCCATTAAGATTCATGCATCAGCAATTTCAGCAGAGTACAACATGGATCCTGCTGTCTTCTCTCATCCTCTCCTCAGACAATTCTTGAGAGGGATCAAAAATGTAAAACCTCCAAGGAAACCACCTCTGCCTGCATGGGATCTCAATTTTGTGCTAGAAAAATTAACACTTCCCCCTTTTGAACCAGCAGCAACAGCAGACTTACAGTTCTTATCTTGGAAAACTGCATTCCTGCTAGCAATCACTTCAGCAAGAAGGGTATCCGAGTTACAGGCATTAATGGCAGTGCAACCTTTCCTTATCTTTCACCAGGATAGAGTGTCTCTGAGAACCAGTCCTACTTTTATGCCAAAGGTGGTATCCAGGGTATCCTTCAACCAAGCTATTCATTTACCTACATTCTTCCCTAACACACAGAACAGGGGGGAAAAACTACTACACACCTTGGATGTACACAGACAACTGCGCTACTATCTGGACAGAACTAAGGCCAGCAGAAAAACTGACCAGCTTCTGGTAGCATATGCAACAGGAGTGCAAGGAAAAGCAATTTCAAAACAATCTCAAAATGGATAGGAAATTGCATTTGATTCTGCTACTCATTTCATGGAAAGACAACTCCTGAAAATATCAGGCCTCACTCCACAAGAGCTACAGCCACCACTACAGCTTTCCTACGAGGAGTGGCTACCAAAGACATTTTAGAAGCTGCTACTTGGAGCTCCGTGCATACATTTGCCAAGCATTACAATCTTCCTTTATACTCCAGATCCCGAGCAGGTTTTGCAACTGCAGTTTTACAAGGGATCTTAACTACACCATCATTATCTTAGTGCCTCCTCCCCCAGTTTGGCTATGGTATTCTACCCATATGTTATGACTGCAGATGCATCCTTGAAGGACATAGTACAGTTTTGTACCTACCATAAATGTAGATGTCCGATAGGTATGCATCTGCAGTCAGGATTACCCACCCTCCTTCCCCTCTGGGGTATTCCTAGGGTACTTACCCCTCTCTTAGCTAGCTGGGGGAATCTATTATGGTGTATTTGTTTGTTTGTATGTATATATGTATATATACTTTTTGATTTCTACTGTTTGGAATTTTCTACTTTTATACAAATTTAGCCTTCCTAGAGGGCACCTGGCATCTGGGGCAAGAAACACTGAGGAAAATGGCGTCGGCTGATGCCTTTATACCCCAGCAGCAATGACGTCGGGTGAAGTGCGACATCAGCCGAGGCCAGACCCAGACTTTGGAATCCGGCCGACCGAAGGGCTGCCTGAGGCAGGACAACCCATATGTTATGACTGCAGATGCATACCTATCGGACATCTACATTTATGGTAGGTACAAAACTGTACTTTTCTGCCAGTTTTTTTTTTTTTTGCCGATGATGGATGCTGACCTGTTGGCATAAGAATACTGTCATCTTTCTGTGACTTGATCTTGAGCCCCCTCTTCACTTTTGAATTTATGGTGCTCTGTTATCCACATTGCATTGCTGATTGCCTGTACAATTGAGGAAGTTGTGAATGAATTGTTTTTTTTTTACCTTTTTCAGATATGGGATTTGGCAGACCCAGAAGGAAAAGGATTCCTAGATAAACAGGTATACAGCTTTGCATTCTCTGCATGTTACGTGTAAAACATCTCCATGTTTTTCTACAATTAATTTGTTCCTTCTGAGCAGTCCCAGTTCAGTTTGTTTCAAACTATTTTCATTCTTTTGTGATTCAAATAGAAGGTTATGTTTGAATTTTGCACAACTTACTCTTATCTTTAGTCTGTACTTTTCTCCATAGAGTATAGTTTGCTGATATGATGTTACTGTACCTTTTGTGGTGAAAATAACTTTTAGTGGTGTGTAGTTTACAACAATTTTTTGAAGTGAAATGTCTTTTAAGTTTTTTTGATCCCATGCCTGCTAATACCGTCCTCATTGTGCTGAAAATTGAACATTTTCGTGTGTGTAAGTTTTTGCTTCCATGTAACCCAAATGAAGATAGTGCTCTGTCTCTTCTGCCTTACTTTAAGAAACTATCTGTACAAGCTAAGATCTGTTTTTTCTCACTGTCATACGAGTGACGCTCTACCCGAGTTGGGAGGTCCACTTGTTTTTGTCAGCATTATGATGTTTATTGGCTGGAATCATTTTACCAGTACTGTGAAGCAGGTGAGTCCATTAAGTGAGAGAACTAAAAGTCATGCTGTCTTTATTATCGTACAGGTGATAAATCTGAATAAAACGTTGATTTATATTCATTTTTAGGCAGATAGGGTGTGTGCTATTAATTGACATCCTGTCTCCTGCACCTATTGTACCATGCACTCTTACATTCTTTTCTCTCACTCAGAGACACACATACACACACACTGCTAGTTATTAAAGGCATACTGTCAGTCTCTAGTACAGGCTTGTCTGTATATTATGGTGTTTCCTCCATAATAGTCCCTCATGAGAGTGAGCAGATCTTGGGAAGTTGAATTTTTTCCCCATCTTGACTCTCTGTGTAGCTAGTGGGTTCGTGATCCCAGGTTGCTGGCATTCTAGATGGAAATGCTCCCACTGTATTGACAGGCTTGCCTGAAAATCAGTTTTGTTGTTTTTATTACAATACAACAGACCTTTCTAAGTTTTTAATCAACTGCTACTTCAGTTTAATGCATTGTTTGTCAAACTGCAGGTTATAAGCTCTCAAATGGGTTCATGAATTCAACTATTAGAGGTTACTAGGGTTTGCTTTTTTTTTTGTTTTGGTTTCACTGTTATTTAATTGCAGGTTGTGTGAATTTTTTGCTTGAGGTTTAGCATGAAATCATTAGAAAATAATTTGGTTATCACTAGGTGTTAAAGTCAGAAATTAGTCCTTAGTATTAAGTTCTGTGCATTGTTCTCCTTATTCGGTTTTGTAATATGTCATCCTAGTGGCCTCTGCCTGTGTACTCACTTTTACCCTTTGGAAAGAATCTTTTTTTGTGCAAGAATAACACCTGTTGTAGCCTGCACTGGTGGCACAGTGGGCTAAAGTCCCAACTATGTCTGCAGTGACCAGAGTTTAAGCAGAGGTTCTGGCACTCATCATAGGGGGATGAGCATTTAGAGACTCGTATGAGGGAGTTGATTTTGTTGGTGGAGATCGGAGAAACAACCATGTGGATCCTTAAATGAGTGGGTGGGGCAGTCCTACTGACATAACCCCTCCTTGAGGAAGTGAGGTACAGAGCAGATCTGACACTCATTGCATGCCCCGCCATTAGGCAGTTGCTGGGCAGGTGCAAGTGGATAAGGAGAAAAATATATATATATATTGAACCTCTCCTTATGGCTACTTTCATGATGACCTCTGTTTGCCCACTCTTGTTTCCAGTGATAGACCAGATGGACTTATTTTTGAGGAGGGGGCAGGTGGGTGATTTGCAGTCAGTGAGGTCAAATAGAAGAAAAAAATGGGCTAGGTGTTGAATGGCCTTTTTATTAGGTATAAGTCCTTCTGAGAAATAAACAGAAACAAAATGAGATGATGATGGCACTGTTCATTGCTAGATCTTTTAAATAAGAACGTGGGCAGGCTTGAGCTAATCCTCTTCCCAGAAGGATATTGAAGTTTGCCATGTCACAGGAACTTGGTTCATAGAGTTGTGTAGATCTTCACAGATTATGTATAATAATAATACATTAGACTAGAGAAAATAATTTAATCTCAGTAATAATTTGCTTCTAGGGATTAGATGGGTACCACACTGAATAAACTTCAAGGCTAATTTAGCTCTGTGGTTCTTTGATTTAATTTGTGAGCCCTGCAGTGCTGGATGCAGATGCTTATGTAACCTCTGAAGAGGCTCTTTGTCTGTGATTGATAGGCACTACATTCAGTTCATTGTTGCAGACCTTATAGGAGGGGTGACATTTCCTAGCTTTGCAAAACATAACCTCAGAGCCAGACTGGAACCTACATAACTGGGAATGCAGTTTGTTATTTTAACAGGTAATGTTACTAATTCTGTGTGTGCTACCACTTATTGTCCTTCATTCCCAGGGAACACAGTCAGTTCCTGAGTAAATTACAAGGCATAATTATGTCCGTTAAAACAGTATTACCTGGGGACTTTATCTGCCCCAGTATTGATTGGTTAGACTGCTGTTAAAATGTGTGTCCCTAATTATTGGTTCTATATTAGGTGAATAACTTGGTACAGCATTTAGAGTTTAAACAAATGGGAGTAATCCACATGCAGTTTCCAAATTAGTTAAATGTTTATTTAGATGTATCATGCTTTATATTTTGCATAAACGTTAAGCTTTTTCATCATAGTATAACAGTTTAAGTAATGGACTTGATCAGAACTACAGTTAATCTGCTGTAACGACATATAATATCAGCCAACAAGTGCCATGACTTGCACGTAATCACTACAGTAGATCTTGCAAAAAGTTAGTATTCATAGAAATGTGTGTTAAAACACTGAAGCACTAAACCACTCATCACTTTTTTCCTTAAAAAATGATGAATATATTCTTAAAAAAAGTAAATGAAATAATCACAACTTAGCTGCTCTTAACTTTAAAACTGATCTAATGGATACAGTGCAATGAAAAAGTATTTGCCCCCTTCCTGATTTCTTCTTTTTTTGCATGTTTGTCACACTTAAATGTTTCACATCATCAAATAAATTTAAATATTAGGCAAATATTAGACAAAGATAACCCAAGTAAACACAAAATGCAGTTTTTAAGTGCTGATTTTATTTAAGGGGAAAAAAATATTCAAACCTACATGGCCCTGTGTGAAAAATTAATTGCCCCTTGTTAAATCATGAAGTAACTGTGGTTAATCACATTTTTGGGAAAAGTTCAGTTTCACTAGCCACACCCAGGCCTGATTATTGCCAGACCTGTTGAATCAAGAGATCACTTAAATAGAACCTGTCAGACAAAGTGAAGTAGGCCAAAAGATCCCAAAAAGGAAGACGACATGCCATGATCGAACAGATGACAAAGTAATTTAAATCTGTCAGTCTGGAAAAGGTTACAAAGCCATTTCTAAAGCTTTGGGACTCCAGCAAACCACGGTGAGAGCCATTATTCACAAATGGAGAAAACCTGGAACAGTGGTAAACCTTCCTAGGAGTGGCCGGCCTACAAAAAGTATCCTAAGAGCACAGCGACGACTCATCCAAGAGGTCACAAAAGAACCCAGAACAACATGTAAAGAACTGCAGACCTCACTTGCCTCAGTTAAGGTCAGTGTTCATGACTCAACCATAAGAAAGAGACTGGGCAAAAATGGCATGCATGGCAGAGTTTCAAAGCGAAAACCACTGCTGACCAAAAAGAACATAAAGGCTCGTCTCACTTTTGCCAAAAAACATGTTGATGATCCCCAAGGCTTTTGGGAAAATATTCTGTGGACTGAGGAAACAAAAGTTGAACTTTTTGGGAGGTGTGCGTCCCGTTACATCTGGTGTAAAAGTAACACAGCATTTCAGAAAAAGAACATCATGCCAATAGTCAAAAGTGGTGGTAGTGTGATGGCCTGGGGCTGCTTTGCTGCTTCTGGAGCTGGATGACTTGCTGTGATTGATGGAACCATGAATTCTGCTCTTTATCAAAAAATCCTGAAGGAGAATGTCCGGCTATCATTTCCTGACCTCAAGCTGATGCGCAGTTGGGTTCTGCAGCAGGACAATGATCCAAATCACGCCAGCAAGTCCACCTCTGAATGGCTTAAAAAATAAAATGAAGGTTTTGGAGTGGCCTATTCAAAGTCCGGACTTGAATCCAATTGAGATGCTGTGGCATGACCTTAAAAACGTGGTGCATACTCAGAAATCCTCCAATATGGCTGAATTAAAATAATTCTGCAAGGAAGAGTGGGCCAAAATTCCTCAATAGCGATATGAAAGTCTCATTGCCAGTTATCGCAAACGCTTGATTGCAGTTGTTGCTGCTAATGGTGGCACAACCAGTTATTAAGTTTAGAGGACAATTACTTTTTCACATAGGGCCATGTAGGTTTGGATAGTTTTTTTCCCCCTTAAATAAAATCATCACTTAAAAACTGCATTTTGTGTTTACTTGGGTTATCTTTATATAATATTTACATTTGTTTGATGATCTGAAACATTTAAGAGTGACAAACGTGCAAAAAATAAGAAATCAGGAATGGGGTAAATACTACTTCATTGCACTGTACATTGTCATTTATACCTGGGGGTGTGCCAGCATTTAATCCTAATTGCTAGATTAGTTCTGTATATTGGCCCATCCTGAGGGTTAAAATGAATCATTTCTAAAATACCAAAATAAAAATTTGGCAAAGATGGACAAATTAATGAGTACCCATAGACTGCATTATTCTTGTTTTTCCTAGAAATGTGGTAATAATGCTTCTGTACTCTTTCCGCACTGGTCTGCTAGTCTTAATGTTGAATGATGAACACCTTGAGCATGTAGCTATATAAATCAACCAAGGTGAACCACAGTGGCTCTTTTGTAAAAATAGTTTAGCATAAAACCTATATCCACCATAAGCTCTTCCAACATATAAACACATTGTTTACACCTTCCACATCTTTAGTACCATTTCTACCTTCTGATTCTATTTTAGAAACCTGTAGATGTTCTTCGTGTTTCACTGTTACAGTCATTACATTTGGGTAATCTGCTGGCAGGTTGTCTTCGGTCGGCCTGAATTCCAAAGTCTTGGGTCCTGTGTCCGTTGCTGTCTCCTCTTCCATGATGTCAGGTCATCAGGGGTATAAAACATGCAGCCGACGCTTTTTTCTTTAGTCTTTCTTGCCGTGCGGTGCCCGAAGCAGAAGCATTTTGTAAGTGCTGGTCGGCCAACTACTGAAATATTCGAGTTTGAGTTTCAGAACCGAAGTCTTCACTAAAGCTAAGCACCCCGTTGGGGAAACTTTTTTTTCTTGATTTTACCGATGTCAGTAAAAGTTAATAATTGTATTACTTGTGGGAAGCAAATACCTCATAAGGATTTCCATTTGTACTGTATTCCTTGCCTAGGCCCTGATTACAACGTACCTGGCTGTCGGTTTTGTGCTAGATTTAACCAACGCACTATTAAGCGTCAGTATATTTTTGCATCAAAATATTTTGGAAACAGATTTAACTGTCCAGAAATGTCGTCGGATAGCAATCTGACTACCGGAGTACATAAAAAATGCAAAGAAAAGGAAAGAGGCAGTCGAGATCCAAAACCGACGACGAAGCTTCTCCTAAGCCAGTCACCGGTTTGTTGGTACTCAGTGAGGTGCTTTCGCAGCCCCTGATACCCGTTACTTTCGAGTCGCTGGCCTCTACCGACACCCATGTGGAGTCCGGCATGCCGCAAGATACTGAAGGTATTGGACCAACGGATATTTCTCTCTTGGATGGGTTCGGAGCCGCTGAGCAGGCACCAGCTTCTGAGGTTATATTCAGACCTCAACATTTGGATATCAAACCGACGACAGCTGCAAAATCAAAGACAAAAGTAACTTCTAAAACTAAAAAACTGACGCATGAGCCACGTGCACAGGCCTCTATGCCTAAAAAACAGATGATCAAAATGGCTGAAGACCTTATTACCTTGATCAGGGGTACCCATCCCCCTCCAGATAAGAGGCCTAGGCAAGAAACTGATTATGAATCTTCAGATCAGGTTTCTATTTTTTCTGATTGCTCTTCTGATCAGGAATTTATCTATACCGCCCTATGAGGATTCTGATGCTGAGGAGTCTATTCCATCTGCCTCTCCTCCTGAGGATTATTCATTTGGAGAAACCTTGCATACTTTGAGAGAGCAATTTTCACTGGGATAGTCAAGACTTCTCAGAATCAGAGAGACTCAGGGATTTCCTTCTCCCTCAGCATAGGCCTTTAGCCATTCCCCCTGTGTTAGACATTGTGGATGTGTTTTCGGAGTCAAGTTTGACCCCTGACTCCTTACCTCTGGCTTCCCAGTAAGCCTGACAGATATTACAGGGTCCCTGACTCACATACATTTTTATTTAGAAACCCTGCTGCTGATCCTGAAACTATTTCACAGGGTCCAAAGGGAGTTAAGACCTCAACAGCAAAAAATCCTACCCCCTCTGACAGAGATTCAAGGGCATTGGACAGATGGGGAAAAAAGGCTTATACATCTGCAACCTTGGGAGTCGGGGCCTTAAACTGTCAATTTCATATGCTTAAGTACCAACAACATGTTATGGGATTGCTGAAACAGAAAATGATGTTGATTTCAGAATGTGCAGAAAATAAAGAATTGCAGGAATTATTGCATGCAGCTGAACAGGTTGGAAAGCATACTTTGCAATGTGGTTTTGATTCCTTAGAGGCCTCCTGCAGGGCCGTAGTTACTGGATCTGTGATTAGGATCCTCATGGCTACAGAAAACCACTAAGTCAGAAATGAAATACAGGGATAAAGCCTGGGAGCAGTGGCGCAAAACCAAAAACCCCTCAACTAGACAGAAATTCCTAGAATTACGCAATAGAATCAAAAAGCTAATAAAACAGGACAAATTCCAGTACTACCAGTCTGCCCTAGACTCCTCACAACACAGCACCAAACAATTCTGGTCCTCCATAAACTCCATCCTCCACCCATGCAAAGTCAGTACCCCTCCTCCTAACATCCCTCACTCCTCAGAAAATATTGCTACCTCATTCAACACACACTTCACACAAACCATACTATCACTAGCTAAACAACACAACCCCTCCCTCCAACCCACACCTTGAACTAGTAATCTCCCCCGTGCCTGCTGTTTTGCTCCTGTACCTACCTCCAACATAAAAAAAAACTCTTAACTAAACTTAAGCCCACCAAATTAGCAGCAGACAACCTCCCAAGTGAATACCTACAAATCGCAGCTGATGCTCTGGCCTTCCCAGTATCCATCTTGATTAACCGATCTCTGTCAGAAAGTTACATTCCCACACTGTGAAAAGTATCACATATAATTTCCCTCCACAAAGGCGGACCCTCCACAGAACTAACCAATTACCGCCCCATAGCTATTCTCTCTCCACTCTCCAAAATACTAGAGAGATGCATACACTCTCAGGTCTCGGACTACCTCCTTACTAACAACCTCCTTTCCAATGCTCAGCATGGTTTCCGACCAAACCATAGCACCACCACTGCCTTACTCTCCTTTACTAACACTATCCTTCAGCATAAAAACAATGGCTATCTCTCCTCTGCTACTTTCCTAGACCTATCTAAAGCATTTGACATGGTCCCACACAAACAACTCATCTCTGTCCTCAATAACCTGTCCTTCTCTCAATCAGTCACCAACCGGTTTCAGAGTTACCTGTCTGACCGTCAACAATCCGTTGTATGGCAGAATGACGCATCTCCCCAACTACCTGTCTCCATAGGGGTTCCCCAAGGATCCATCCTTGGACCCCTACTCTTCTCTGTTTTCACCAGTAATCTAGCCTCTGCCACCAAACATGGCACACTCATACAATACGCAGATGACTCTGCCATCATCTGCTCTGCCCAGTCCCTACCCAAACTGCAAAAAGTCAAACAGGAAGCCTTTTCCTCTGTTGAAACTTGGTTATCCGATGCCCAATTATTACTCAACCCAAACAAAACTAAACTACTCATCTTCCAACCCACCAAACATATTCAAAACAACTCTCACTTTAACATCACAGCAAAAGACAACACCACTATATATCCATCTGAACACACCAAATTGCTAGGAGTGGAAATAGACAATAAACTCAAATTTGGCATTCACATATCCATTACCATAAAAAAAGTCCACAAAAAACAAGGAGCATTATACAGTAATATGCAACTTCTCACCAAAGCAGCAAAGATTTCATTAGCAAATTACCACCTTATCTCCACCCTACTTTATTCCTCTCCAATATATACCAACCTAAGGCAGTGCGATCTAAACAAGCTAGAGACCTGCTACAACAAAATCGCCAAATTCGCCACAGGGGCATCCTACCGTAGAAACCACTGTCTCTCACTTGCTGAACTGGGCTGGCTTGAACTCCCTCACCTTTTTCAGTGGTATCAACTCTCACTCACCCACAAACTAGTAAACCATCCACTAAATGTCCCATCCCTCCAGAATCTACTCCAGCCCTATTGCACCACCAGACCACTAAGATCCAGCAACAAAAATCACTTGCAGCTCACTAAAGTCAATAACTCTGCTGGTGAAGCACTGTTATCTTGCACCATAGCCAAATTATGGAACTCCCTCCCACCCACAATTACCTCCGTACCATCATGCACCCACTTCAAAACTTTACTAAAAGCGCACTTAAAACATGCTGGCTATGCCCTTGCAACTCCCACTCTAAAGTCACCCACCCCATCCAACCACTACCTTTCTTTCCACTCCACTAACTACCTTGATTATAGCAAGCTCAGATGCTCATAAGCCTAGTTCTTATTATACAGCAGAAACTTCTTATTTTAACATTTGTTAATGTCTGTTATGTACTTCACAGATAAAGATTCTAGTTGTCTACTGATGTACTATGTTCTTCATCTGTAAATGTGTTGTAAATAATTGCTATGTTATATTGTTAATCGCTATGTAATCCAATGTAACTACTGTCTGTTTATTTTAACTGTGGAGCTTTTCTCCCCGGGCCTCTGCTGAAAATGGACCTATGTCTAATCGGACACTCCCGGTCAACAAATGTAAATAAAATAAATAAAATAACTAAAATAAATGAAATTAGGAGGCATGCCTGGTTAAAAGAACAAAATTTGGCTGATCATGTTAAAGCTAAATTGCTAGATGCACCTTTACAGCATGATTCTCTGTTTGGTATTAAGGCAGACGAGGTTTTAAAGAAAATGGAAGACAAAGCTAAGTCTATGCAAGCTTTTAAAGACTTCTTACAAGTGCAGCCACCAAGATTCAGTAGACACTGGCCTGCAAAAAATTGGTCCTTTCCTGTGTAAGAGCTCAAAGGGGCAATTCCAGACACCCTTAGGGTACCAGATACCAGGCGCAAGACTCATACAGGTCAAAGCAATGGGGCGTTTCCACCTCCAAATCTGGAGGAGATAAAGCGCAAACCTACAGAAAGCAATCCCAATGACTTCCCTTTGCCTACAGCAAGCACTTATCATTTGGCAGCACCCATAGGGGGAAAATTAGCACTTTTTGCTCAAAATCGGAAGTTAACCCAGGACAAGTGGGTACTAAACATCGTATCACAAGGATACAGATTCCATTTCCACACTCTGCCAGTGGCAAATGGTTGGCCAGATCTGCCAAAAAATCAATGGGCAGAGGCGCAGAAACAGGTTACGTCCCTCATGGATATGGGGGCCATTCAGACAGTACCAGAACAGGAAAAAGGAGAAGGTTTTTACTCGAGACTATTCTTGGTACCCTGAAAGGGCAAGGCCTGGTGGCCAATACTGGATTTATCGATTTTGAACACATACCTGGACATTCCAAAATTCAAAATGCTGACTTTGCAGCAGCTTATGCTTAGCTGGTGACTTTAGACCTAAAAGAGAGGCATTACTTGCATGTCCCAGTAAGACAATCGTGCGGAAGATACCTCAGATTCAAGGCTGGCTTAATGCATTACCAATTCTCTGCACTCCTTTTGGCTTATCTACTGCGCCCAGGGTCTTAACAAAGTGCCTGGCACCAGTAATTGCATTTTGCAGACAAAGAAGTTTACAAATATATCCTTACTTGGACGACTGTCTCATTCAAGCAGAGAACAAGGACATTCTTCTTCGACACCTGGCGTTTGTGAAAAGGCTTCTAACATGCCTAGGGTATACAGTAAACGAAAAGAAATCACAACTGATACCCTCTCAAAAGATAACATTCCTGGGTGCAAGCTTGAATACAACTGCCCAGATGGCTTACCTCACGCCAGACAAACAAACGCAACTGACTACTTACTTCAAACTGATGGCAACAAAACCCCAGTCTTCTGCAAGACAAATTCTGTAGGCTCTGGGCTTCATGGCATCCTGCTTCCTGCTGATTCCATATGCAAGACTGCATATGAGGAAACTTCAATGGTAACTAAAAAGTTTATGGAGTCAACATTCTCACAGTCTGGAAACAATGATTCCTCTCATTTCCTGCCTGCAACAGTAGTTCCTATGGTGGGCAAAGGCATGTCACCAAAACATAGGACGGCCCTTCACTCTACCCCCTGCCAGCCAAACCTTAACAGACGCATCAGATTATGCCTGGAGGGCCCACATGGCAGGAAGATGCATTCAGAGCACATGGACACCAAATCAAATGCATCTACATATCAACCAGAAAGAGATGCTAGCTGTTCAAAATGCCCTAACAACTTTCAAGGACTTACTTCATCCGGGACAACTACTGATAAAGACGGACAACACCACAGTCAAGTGGTATATAAACAAGCAAGGGGGCACACACTCCCCCTTTGCAGATTAGCCATGGCACTGTGGGACACAGTTTGACCAACCAAATACATCTTCAAGCTCAATTCCTGCCAGGGAAACAAAACACTCTGGCAGACGACTTAGGCAGAAACCTTATGGATCCTCACGAGTGGAAACTAAATCCACAAGTCTTCAGCATGATGATAGAGAAGTGGGGGAGCCCAGACATAGATCTATTTGCCTCTCCTCAAAATTATCAATTGAAAAGATTCTGCACAAGGACATCACAGACAAGCATGGAAAGTGGACGCCCTAACCTTCAGTGGGAAAAACCTATCAGTTTACGCCTTTCCTCCTCTGCCTCTTCTCCCAAAGGTCCTCCTAAAATTCAGACAAGAGAAGCCAAAGATGATATTAATTGCCCCGGACTGGCCCTGCCAATATTGGTACCCAGTCCTAAGAAACTTGTCTCGCTACCCAGCTTGGACCTTGCCTCAAAGACCACAACTACTGTCCCAGCAAAGCAATCAGATCCTGCACAATCAACTACAGACTCTGAACCTGGCAGCATGGCTAATCATGTAGTCATACAAACATCACCTCTCAGTAAAGCTGTGATAGATGTCATTTTGGAAGCTAGAAGGCCTAGTACTAGAAAATCTTATGCTGACAAATGTAAGAGATTCTGTGCTTGGAATCAAGCACAAGGAACTGATACCGCAGAACCAAATATTCCTCCAATATTGCAATACTTAACTGAGATGCTTGACAAACGCCTTTCTTTCTCATCAATTAAAATCCATGCCTCTGCCATTTGGGTTCATTACAATACAGAGCCACCAATCTTTTCTCATCCTTTACTCCTAGAAGATCGCCATTACCTGCATGGAACCTTAATTATGTGTTGGAAAAGCTCACCCTGCCTCCATTTGAACCAGCTGCTACCGCTGATATAAAGTTCTTATGGAAAACAACTCTGCTACTAGCAATTACTTCAGCAAGACGAGTTTCAGAGCTGCAGACCCTATATATTTGCTACCTTTTTGGGGGCACCTGACATCGGGGGCAAGAAAAACTAAAGAAAATAGTGTTGGCTGCATGTTTTATACCCCTGACGACCTGACGTCATGGAAGAGGAGACAGCAACCGACGCAGGACCCAAGACTTTGGAATTCAGGCCGACTGAGGGCAACCTGCCAGCAGATTACCCAAATGTAATGACTGCAACAGTGAATACACTCAAACATCTACATTTATGGTAAGTGTACATAACTGTACTTTGTTTAAACAGATTTTTTTTATATTTGCCTTAAAATATTCCATTTTTATGTTATGGTTTCTTTAATCTGAACTGAATCTGTGTTGCATTTCAAAGTAATGATCTCTTAAAAGAAATATCTGTTTTTTCATGTTGTTTTGCTTAGTGTCATTTGTTTATTTCCAACAAAAGTGTGTGTGTGTGTATGTGCGTGTGAATGAATATTTGTATATTTCTGTATATGTGTATATACTGCATGTTAGTACATTGTTTAGCTGAAAAGACTGCCTCAAAATATTCCACTGCTGCAGAATGTCTGAACAAAGTATCTTCAATTACTGGCATCTTTTCTTGAATGCCACATCAGATATCATTGAAATCCCCTTTTCTTTACAAAATGTCACATACAAATAAGCTGCCTTTTCTTGATTACCACACTAGTTATATTCTCAAATTTGTGATCCCTTTTCTTTAATGATTCTAAATGTATGTAGTGTGATGAAAGAGAACATTACTGCTTGCTTACTCTGTTCAGAGTCTCTGACCCTTTGTTTGTTGTTAACACTGTTATTCTGTCAATGAATGCTGCTGCTACCACTGCCCTTAGAAAAACCCAGCTCACTAGTGAATGCTTTTTCTACATCAAGACTTGACAGTAGCAGTGTTTGCTTACACTACTCTTCCCTTTAAATCATCATTGTTCTGTTAAAGCTTTCAAATGTTTGTCTCCCTTGCAGGAAACCACATTGATCTGTCAGTTTTGTTAACATCTTTGCCATTTTCTTAGCTGATGTAGACAAGGATGATTTATGATCACTACTAAAAATAGAAATGGGTCTGTGAAAACAAGATCTGAAGGGACTTTATCCTGTCTCTGTAATACCGCTGACACACTGCTTTCCTCCATGATGCTGGAACCCTCTCCTTGTTAAATATTGTTAAGCAAATGTTTCCAAATCTTTATTACTCTTTTCTGTTCTGATGTCTGAATTTGCACAGGAATAATGTCTGTTCCTGGTTTCCTCCTTGTTGATTGATGATGCATTACTGCTTATATTTTTTTCTTTGTATCTTAGCTATTAATTGCTGAGCCTCATACTTCTCTAGTTTTGGCTTAACAAATTCTTTCATAAATACTTTGATGTGAGCCCTGTCCTTATTTCACATTCCCTCTGCTTTGTAAAGATTTTCATAAAATTTCCAGAATATCTCCAGTAATGCCATAGGATGCAATATCATTTTCTTGTTGTTGGCTCCCTAGGTTTGGCTGAAACTCTTATTTTCTGATTGTGCTACAAGTTTTTGCACTCTAGATTTATTAATAAAAACAATTGCTTAGTAGCAGTTTTTCCTGGACTCGTGCACATTGTCACATACAGAACTTGGCCCCGCTTCTGTATCCACAGATGTTCTACATCAGGTAACAACCAATGATTTTTTAGATGCAGGACCACATCCCACTTTTGGTCCTTTGGCAGCTCCTCACTAAGTAAGAACCTCTTCTACATTGGCAGAACCACGTCTCTACTCTTGTCGTGTAGCAGTTCCTTCTAAAGATACAACTTCCTCCATATCTTTGACGATGTCTTCACAGTCAGATATACGTGATTGTACTGTGGCTTTTCCTGTCCCTGTCTGCAGGAACTCTGATGAAATTAAGAATGTTTGACCCAGTAATTGGGGCATTCTGACAAACAGGAGGTTGCTAATAAACTGGGTGATGCACCTGTTTTCGTACATAAAAGAACTAAATCACTTAGGGCTTCTTTTGAAAACAGGGACAGTCCTTTTTTATCTAATGCTTCAGTTTTGAATGATTCTGTAATAGGAATGTTCCCTTGCGGTTCATGTGTTACTTGTCCATATATTCATACAGGTAGTTCATATGATGTTAAGTTGTCTCTCTCGCCTTCATTCTTGCTGGTTGGGTTTGGAGCCGACCCTCAGCTCTGACTCGGCCATTTTCTAAAGCTCGAGAGCTACTTACTGGCTCAAGGCCTCCCTATATACCACAATGCCTGGTGCTGGACCCCCAGATCTCGTTTGCCACTTCAGCTATGAGGTTGCGCTTCACTGGCTCAGGTCGTTTTAATCTTTTGTATTTTTAGTAGTTTAAATGTTTTATATATTTTTTCGAATCTTTTTGTTAATCAGACTAGTCTTAGGTTTCCCGTGTTTTTCTGACCCTTAGGAAACTCGTTTTTACTTAGAGAGTCCCCCCCCCCCCATCACCCTAAATAGGCCGTTTAAGTTAGAGGCTATCCCCTTCCCTTTTACATTGTTTTTAGTAGGGAGTAGTGTTTAGCCTTTGTAGTCTAAAATCATAGTCTCTTAGTTTTAGTTTGTATAGTTACCAAAAAAATTTTTTGTGTGAATGTGTGGGACTAGTGTGTGTGTGTTAGTGTGTGTGTTTTTTGTGCACTAGTCAAAAATTTCATCCATCTGTATTCCTTTTATCTTATAACATGTCAAAGGATACCAAGGTATCAGGGTTCAAGAAGTGTGACTCATGCTGTCAGAAAATGTCTCTGACAGACTGTCACACTTCTTGTGTTTATTGTTTGGGTTCCCTACACGTGCAGGACTCTTGCTCAGTATGTCATGCCTTTAGTCCGAGAGTCCTGCAGGAGCGTAGGAACAAGTTAATTCTCAGGGGTTTATTAAAACCCGAGTGGTCTCCGGCAAAGTCTCAGCCAGCTAAAACCCCTAAGCCCACCAAGCTGTCGGCTCCCAGTATGGAGCCGTCGCCAGGTGGAGCATCTGCTTCAATTTCGGTTCCGGCCAGGACCAAAGTATCAAAATCTCTCTCTGCTCCGACCTTGGTGTCGGAGCCGTAAGCGATCCAGATCGCCATTCCTGGAGTCGATTCGCTCGGCTCTGGGATCACCTTTGCTACAGTCCAAACGGAGCCATAGGTCCCACTCTTCTCGGTCCTCGAGGCTGTCCGATCATGACTTGGAGAGAGTGGTTAGTAGACTCCTCAAATCGCAGGCCCTGGCTAAAATGTTAACTAGCCCTCCTCATCAGGCTGTGGCTGCTCCCTTTTCTGAAGTAGTTCCTCCTCCGACTCCTCCTGTCAGTTCGGAGCCGGAACTTGTTGGGGCTCGGATCCTGGAAACGTCGGCGCTGATGCTTCCCCTTTCGGCTCCGATTTCTTCAATGGTTCTGTCCTTGGAGGGATCTGGGCGCCGAGACTCCCTCGTCAGCTCTGAGGGGGCGAGTGGCATCGGACCCTTGTCCGACCCCATTCTCCCTCTCGGAGCTTCGGCGCAGGTAAGCTCGGCTCCTACACCGGCCTCGGAGCCATCCCTTTCGGTGCCGGAGAGGATTCCAGTCTCCTCGGAGCGGGGGGCCTCTTCTGTGCCAGACAGGGGCGCCTTCAAGGTCATGAGGAGCGTACTGACTTCTGAGTCTGCACCTCGATCAGCCCCTTCAGCTCCTCCCCCCGGGGTGCCTGCTTCGGTCTCTGCCCCTCCTCCAGATCCCAAGCGAGGGGACCAAACGCTCCAGGTCACCCCACTGGGTGTATCTTCCTCTTCCGAGGCCTCCCCTGAGATTTTAGAAGAGCCCCCTCGAAAGAGGAAATGTAAGAGGAAACATGTCGACTCCCCAGAGTCGGTCACGTCAGATACTGACTTGGAGGATTCCGAAGAGTCTCCAAGATCCCCCTCTGAAGATGTCTCTTTCTCAGACATTCTTGAGATCCTTAAGCAGAGGGGGAACTGGTCTTCCCTTAACCCTTCTGAGGATGAGTCGGTTTACTTGAATGTGTTTGGTTCTCGCCCCTCCACCTCATGGGTGTCTCTGCCTTTCGATCCATTAATGGAAGTGGTGGCTCGGAAGGTGTGGTCAGCTCCGGACACACTGGAACCAACCCCTCGCAAGCCCACTAAGTTTATCACGGCCCCCCCAAGATAAACAGTTTCTGACAAAGGGTGTCCCCGTTGATGCCATGGTGGTAGCAGCTGCCACGAAAAAGGAGTTGGCTGACACTTATGTACCTGTCCATCTCCCTAACAAAGAGTCTAGGATGATGGATAGATACGGGAAGCGGATGTTTTCCTCAGCGACTTTCTTCATGCTGTCGCCAAATTATTTGTGCCACTTCACCCGTCTTCAGAGGGATCTCCTCAAGGAGGTAGGAGATACCCTGCAAGATCCATCAGCTGCGGGGGCTCAAGACAAGATAAACTCCCAGCTGGTGACTCTTAATTCTATCATTAGCTCCTCCATGTGGCTCATTTCATTTGCGGCTGATGGGGTGAGTAGAGGCACAGGCGTGGCTTTGAGAAGGCATGCCTGGATGCGGTTATGTAACTTCGCTGATCCCTTCAAGGCATCTTTCACCAACACATCTTTTGATGATTCAGCTCTGTTTGGACCTCAGGTGAAAGATACACTTACCAGGTGTGAGCAGGAAGGCAAGACTCTCTCTACCGTTGGAGTCTGTTTTTCCACTCCCTCTAGACCATACCCTAAGGGTCAGAAGAGTGGGAAGATGTGGTTCCGGAAACCCCAGGAAGCCGTGCCTGACACACGTGGCGAGTTTCCCTCCAGAGGCAGAGGAGGAACCTTCCAGCACCCTGAGGGAGACAGATGGGTAACAAGTCCCAGCAGACCAGCAAGGATCCGAATTTACTTTTTGGTTTTGGATCTCAGCAGACTCAGTCCATTCTACCCTTTTTGGGTCAGGACAATTGGATGTGCTCCATAGATCTTCAGGATGCATACTACTACATCAAAATGGACAGACATTCCAGAAGGTTTCTCCGCTTCCAGCTGGGAGCCAGTCGTTGCCAGTTCAGAGCCCTGCCCTTTGATCTCACCACAGCCTCCAGGGTGTTCACCAAATGCATGGCAGTGTTTACTGCTCACCTGAGACGGCAGGGATTCCAGGTGTTTCCATATCTAGACGACTAGCTCCTTACTGCTACCACCAGACATCAATTGCTAAGAGCCAGGGATTTATACCATCCAAACATGCTCCAACCTAGGTATCTCAATAAATTCTGAAAAGTCTGCATTGTCGCCTTGTCAGTCCTTAACCTTTATAGGCGCAAGATTAAATACGAAAGATCTGTCTACAAGGCTACCAGTAGACAGAGTGGCAGACATTCGCCGACATGTACAGGTATTATTAGGATGCAGAAAGATTCAGGCCAGATTCGTCCTAAAAACCTTAGGTCTCATGGCAGCAGCGATCATATTGGTTCCCCTGGCTCGTTTTCACATGAGGATTCTCCAGTGGATGCTTTTCACCCAATGGTCCTTTCAACAACTTCCTTTGTCTCACAAGATAATAATCACACAATCATGCAAAGACCACTTGGCTTGGTGGATGGTCTCTCCGTCAGTACCCCAGGGCAGACCATTTGTCCTTGCTCCTCCAGTTGCCACGGTGACCACGGATGCCTCCCTGATCGGGTGGGGGGGGGGGGCATTTTCAGGGCAGGACTGTCCAGGGCACCTGACAACCCCACGAGTACCACTTTCACATAAACGTTTTGGAGATGAGGGCGGTGCTTTTAGCGCTGCAAGCTCTTCAGAACTCTCTACCCACTGGGACCATTGCAATTCAGACAGACAATATGTCTGTAGTGTGGTACATCAACAAGCAGGGCGGAACCAAGTCATATCCCTTATGTCGAGAAGCACTCAGACTATGGCATTGGCGATCTCCTCTCAACGGTTTCTTATGGCAACGCACATCCCTGGGAAGTCCAACGTCATAGCGGACAGGCTAAGCAGAGCTATTCTCATACCTCACGAGTGGTCTCTCAACTGGACAGTAGCAGACAGAATCTTCCGCAAATGGGGTCAGCCTTGCTGCGACCTTTTCGCAACTCCTCTCAACAGCAAGTGTAACAATTTCTTCACTCTCTTCCCTCTTCCCGGACACTCCCCCAGAGACGCTCTAGTTCACGACTGGCCCCAGAAACTTCTGTATGCATTCCCACCCTTTCCACTAATTCCCAAACTAATTCAGAAAGCTACCGTGCTGGGCTGCAGGATGATTCTCATTGCCCCCTACTGGCCTCGACAAATCTGATTCCCTTTCCTGCATCGTCACCTTCTAGAGCAGCCTTGGAATCTGGACCCAGTTCCGGACCTCCTGATCCATCAGTCGGGCAGGCTGCATCAGTCTCTTCAGTTCCTCAACCTCACTGCTTGGTTGCTCCACTTCCAACCTTAGCCAGGCTTCCCAGTATTTACAATTCAATGCGTGAGATTATCCTTTCCTCGCACAAACTTACCACCAGGAAGACTTATGCTAGTAAGTGGAAACGTTTCTCTTTCTGGGCAGAGGCTAGAAATATAGATCCCTTCATGGCCCCTGTCCATAACATTCTGGACTTCTTAGCAGAACATTTTCAAGCGGGCTCCTCGCCGGCCACCATTAGAGTTCAATTAGCAGCAATCTCTAATTTCCATGCGGGCCTGTCAGAAACCAGCATCATGTCCCATAAGCTTTGCAAAGCCTTTCTGAAAGGAACAGTCTTGCTCAGGCCTCCAGTGAAAGAACCCCACCTCCGTGGGACTTAAATTTGATCCTAGCTTCCTTGATACTTCCTCCCGTTGAACCGGCAGCTTCCTGTCCCTTGAAATTGCTTACTTGGAAAACCCTCTTTTTGGTGGCCATTACTTCAGCGGGGAGAGTTTCTGAACTTCATGCCCTTTGTGTTCGTCCTCCTTATCTAGCTTTCCATAAGGATAGAGTTTGACTCAGGACTAATCCTTCAATCTGAAGTAGGATATTCATTTGTCTGCAACCTGTGGGTTATGGATCCGATATCGGATCCGAACCGGCATAGTTTTCCAGCTATGGATCCAAGCTCTCAGCTCCTCCCCTCACCCATAATGCCCTGCTCTACCCTCATGACCCCAGATCTTGTTTGCCGCGCTGGTAACTAGATGTGGATACATAGCTCTCAGCTAAGTAGACTTTTTCTTGTTGAAAAATAGACAATTTTTTATTTCTTTAATAATTTTTGTGTGGAAGTAGTAGGTTTCCCGTTTATATAGACTGTTTTTAAGTGTTTTTTAAGTTACAGTAATAATTTTTATTCCCTCCCCTCGCTGTAGAGTGTGTGTGTAGGCCTGTGTGCTTTATTTTTTGTTTAAGTTACTTTTCAGTAACTTTGGGTTGTTATAGATTATGGCTGAACAGCCTAAGTCTATATTTTCCAAATGCTCCGAGTGTGGCCATAAGCTCTCTCCGGCTGATGGCCACACTCGTGTGTTAGTAGTCTTAGGGTTGAACACCTCACATCTGGTTGTACCATTTGTGCAGGGTTCAACCCCAGGGCACTGAGGGAGCGGAGGTCCAAGCTGGTCTTGGCGGGTCTTTACCGGACTCGGCTCCGACCTCCGCTCCTTCGGGACTCCTGCGGCTGCAGTAGTTCCCCTGTGGCACCCCTCCTGCTCCGGGACTCAAACTCCCGCTTCTGGAGAGGAGAGGATGCATCTAGAAAGGACCGGAGGAGAAGCACCACAAGGCGGCCGAGACCTCTGTTTCGCCCGCCAGCTAAAGCTTCTCCCGGCTCCGATGTCGTTCGGTCTCCTCCTTCTCGGCTCCGGTCCCCTGTTTGCTTCTCACCGGGTCCCGAGGAGGAGGAGACCTCTCCGCCGAGGCTATCGAGGAGGCATTCCAGGCCTACCTCGGTAGCCTCGCCGAGATCCACCCATAGCCTTTCGATGCTGATCTGGACCGGATGATGAGAAGGTTCATCCAGGCCCAGATGCAGATGGGAGTGCTCTTGCCTCCGGGAGCTAAACACCCTTTTAAGCCTATTGCTCCTTCTCCGACCCGCTACCGGGTTCGGAGCAACTGGAGCCGAGCAGCCGGAGCCGGGGAGGTCGGAGCCGATAGTACTGGTACTTCGGATCCGACCCTGCCCTCGAGTGCCGGACCCGATCTCGGAGCCTGGATCCGAGCCGGATCCGGGGATCAGTGCTCGGCGCCGCCTGTGTCGGAGCGCACTGTCCCTTCGGATCCGAGTGCTTCGCGCCGCCCGATCCACTCTTCGGATCCAAGGGGAGCCATTGTCGGATCCTTTGGTCGAGGTCGGCTCCCCTTCGCTTTTGATGTAGTGGAGAGGGCTCTGTTGAGGGTCTCCGGACCCCGGCACTTGCTTCCGGCTCCGTCCAGCTCCCTCTGCACTGGGCCAGGCTTCCACCATCCGGCCCTGGGACAGCCCGTTTCTGTGCTCCCAAGTTGCTCCCATGGAGCAAATTGCTGCTTGCGAGGACTCCTCTGACAGCCCCCAGAGGAGGCTCCTCAAGCATACGTGCTAAGGAGGCACATTGACTCTGAGTCTCTCACTGAAGACACGGACTTGGAGGAAGGGGAAGGCTCCCCACGGTCACCCGAGGATGTCTCCTCGAGACATCATGGAAATGTCTCATTAGGGGGTGGTCTGCCCCAAGTCTTCCTCGGACGAGTCCGTGTTCTTGGAGGCATTCAAACGGGCCCGTCTACCTCTTGGGTGTCCCCTGCCGACCCCCTGGTGGACCTTATTACCACCAGGGCGTGGAAGGAACCGGACACCGTGGAGCCAATTCCCAAAAGACCTGATAGAATCCTTAGCCCGCCTCCGAGGACCCATTGGAGTAAGGGGCCTCCTGTAGATGCCATGTTGATGGCGGCGCCACAAAGAGGAACTGGCTCAGGAGAGTCCCTCAGTCCACCCACCGAGCAAGGAGTCTCGGATGATGGACCGCTTGGGAAGCGGATGTTCAGTTCGGCGACCTTCTCGGTAAGGGCGCTGAACTATTTGGCACATGTTATTCGGATGCAGCGAGACCTTATTAAAGAATGCGCTGCATCCCCCAGTCCATTTCGGAGGAGGACAGAGCTCTGCACTCCACCAAAATGGCCACTCTTAGGTCAGTCACAAATACTTCTATGCGGCTACTCTCCCATGCTACGGAGGCGCCGCTAGAGCCGCTGGGACAGGACTGGTCACGAGACGTCAGGCCTGGCTCCGCCACTGCGATTTTTCTGAGCCCTTCAAGGCGCTTTAATGCCCTTTTGATGGTTCTGCTCTGTTTGGCAAGACCGTTCATGAGACGTTGACCCAGAGCGAGAAGAACGGGAAGACGCTGTTTGGCGTCGGAATCAGCTTCTCTGCACCCCACAGGCCCTATTCTAGGAACCAAAAGGGTCAGAAGAAGATGTGGTTCCGAAGTCGCAGCAGTCCCAGCCTGCTCCGGACAACCAGTCCTTCCGCGGCAGAGGAGGACAGGGAGGACGCCCTAGAGGCAGAGGGCTCCCAGAAACTTCGGGTCCAGGGAACCTTTCTCTGAACGGCCAGCGCAGCAACCCTGAGGGTTGCCCGACTGCTCTACTCTGGAGGCAGTCGGGGACGTTCTGGGCACCTAGCGGCATGGGAGTCCATAACATCGGACCGCTGGGTTCTCCAGATCATATCCAGGGGATATCGCATTCCTTTCCTTCACCTTCCAAAGATCAAGTCCCTCCCAGACGTACCACCCGGTCAAGGGAGGCCGCTTTGGCAGAAATTGGCCATCTGCTAGAGAAAAGAGCCATCCAGCCCCGTTCCCCAGACCAGATCGGATCAGGGTTCTACTCCAGATTATGATTCAGCTCTGTTTGGACCTCAGGTGAAAGATACACTTACCAGGTGTGAGCAGGAAGGCAAGACTCTCTCTACCGTTGGAGTCTGTTTTTCCACTCCCTCTAGACCATACCCTAAGGGTCAGAAGAGTGGGAAGATGTGGTTCCGGAAACCCCAGGAAGCCGTGCCTGACACACGTGGCGAGTTTCCCTCCAGAGGCAGACATTCCAGAAGGTTTCTCCGCTTCCAGCTGGGAGCCAGTCGTTGCCAGTTCAGAGCCCTGCCCTTTGATCTCACCACAGCCTCCAGGGTGTTCACCAAATGCATGGCAGTGTTTACTGCTCACCTGAGACGGCAGGGATTCCAGGTGTTTCCATATCTAGACGACTGGCTCCTTACTGCTACCACCAGACATCAATTGCTAAGAGCCAGGGATTTATACCATCCAAACATGCTCCAACCTAGGTATCTCAATAAATTCTGAAAAGTCTGCATTGTCGCCTTGTCAGTCCTTAACCTTTATAGGTGCAAGATTAAATACGAAAGATCTGTCTACAAGGCTACCAGTAGACAGAGTGGCAGACATTCGCCCGACATGTACAGGTATTATTAGGATGCAGAAAGATTCAGGCCAGATTAGGTCCTAAAAACCTTAGGTCTCATGGCAGCAGCGATCATATTGGTTCCCCTGGCTCGTTTTCACATGAGATTCTCCAGTGGATGCTTTTCACCCAATGGTCCTTTCAACAACTTCCTTTGTCTCACAAGATAATAATCACACAATCATGCAAAGACCACTTGGCTTGGTGGATGGTCTCTCCGTCAGTACCCCAGGGCAGACCATTTGTCCTTGCTCCTCCAGTTGCCACGGTGACCACGGATGCCTCCCTGATCGGGTGGGGGCATTTTCAGGGCAGGACTGTCCAGGGCACCTGACAACCCCACGAGTACCACTTTCACATAAACGTTTTGGAGATGAGGGCGGTGCTTTTAGCGCTGCAAGCTCTTCAGAACTCTCTACCCACTGGGACCATTGCAATTCAGACAGACAATATGTCTGTAGTGTGGTACATCAACAAGCAGGGCGGAACCAAGTCATATCCCTTATGTCGAGAAGCACTCAGACTATGGCATTGGCGATCTCCTCTCAGCGGTTTCTTATGGCAGCACATCCCTGGGAAGTCCAACGTCATAGCGGACAGGCTAAGCAGAGCTATTCTCATACCTCACGAGTGGTCTCTCAACTGGACAGTAGCAGACAGAATCTTCCGCAAATGGGGTCAGCCTTGCTGCGACCTTTTCGCAACTCCTCTCAACAGCAAGTGTAACAATTTCTTCACTCTCTTCCCTCTTCCCGGACACTCCCCCAGAGACGCTCTAGTTCACGACTGGCCCCAGAAACTTCTGTATGCATTCCCACCCTTTCCACTAATTCCCAAACTAATTCAGAAAGCTACCGTGCTGGGCTGCAGGATGATTCTCATTGCCCCCTACTGGCCTCGACAAATCTGATTCCCTTTCCTGCATCGTCACCTTCTAGAGCAGCCTTGGAATCTGGACCCAGTTCCGGACCTCCTGATCCATCAGTCGGGCAGGCTGCATCAGTCTCTTCAGTTCCTCAACCTCACTGCTTGGTTGCTCCACTTCCAACCTTAGCCAGGCTTCCCAGTATTTACAATTCAATGCGTGAGATTATCCTTTCCTCGCACAAACTTACCACCAGGAAGACTTATGCTAGTAAGTGGAAACGTTTCTCTTTCTGGGCAGAGGCTAGAAATATAGATCCCTTCATGGCCCCTGTCCATAACATTCTGGACTTCTTAGCAGAACATTTTCAAGCGGGCTCCTCGCCGGCCACCATTAGAGTTCAATTAGCAGCAATCTCTAATTTCCATGCGGGCCTGTCAGAAACCAGCATCATGTCCCATAAGCTTTGCAAAGCCTTTCTGAAAGGAACAGTCTTGCTCAGGCCTCCAGTGAAAGAACCCCACCTCCGTGGGACTTAAATTTGATCCTAGCTTCCTTGATACTTCCTCCCGTTGAACCGGCAGCTTCTTGTCCCTTGAAATTGCTTACTTGGAAAACCCTCTTTTTGGTGGCCATTACTTCAGCGGGGAGAGTTTCTGAACTTCATGCCCTTTGTGTTCGTCCTCCTTATCTAGCTTTCCATAAGGATAGAGTTTGACTCAGGACTAATCCTTCATTCCTTCCTAAGGTCCCCTCCGAGAACAATTTGAATCAATCCATCGATCTGCCAGTCTTTTTTTCCAAATTATTCCAACAAAGCTGAACACAAATTACACCAGTTTGGACGTTCATAGGCAATTACGTTTGTATTTGCATAGGACTGAGCAAATAAGGAAATCAGACCCGTCTTCCTTATCTTCCTGTCTTCCTGTCCTATGCGGAGGGTAAGCAGGGTCGACCAGTGTCTAAAGTAACCTTATCCAGGTGGTTGTCCTGTATTATTACCCTTATTTATCAGTTGAGGCATAAAGAACTCCCTGCTAAACCTAAAGGCCACTCTACTAGGGCTTTAGCTACTTCGGTAGCTTTTCAAGCAAGACTACCAATGGAAGCCATTTGTGCGGCGGCCACATGGGCCACCCCTCATACCTTCATTTCACATTATAAATTGGATGTGGCCTCTAGGAGTAGAGCTGATTTTGGTTCCACTGTGCTCAAGAATCTGTTCCGATGAGCCACCCAGGACTAAGGTGCTAGGGACGCTGTCCCAACCAGCAAGAATGAAGGTGAGAGAGACAACTTAACATTAAGAAGTTATGCACCTACCATAACGTTCCATGTTAGTTGTCTTCTTCTCGCCTTCTTTCTTGCGTCCCACCCTCCATGCCCCTAGCCTAGATGGACCGAGAAGAGTCTTCCTACGAGTCTTGTCACTGGCTGAGTCTTTACCGTTTTATGTCCTCTACCTTTTTTCTTCAGCCCTCTAGCTGAAGTCTTGCTTTTGGGACAGTTGTCCTCTTGTATTATGTTGGTGTTAGGTCTTCCAAACCAGATCTGGGGGTCTAGCGCCAGGCATTGTGGGATATAGGGAGGCCTTGAGCCAGTAAGTAGCTCTCGAGCTTTAGAAAATGGCCGAGTCAGAGCCGAGGGTCTGCTCCAAACCCAACCAGCAAGAAAGAAGGCGAGAAGACGACAACTAACATGGAATGTTATGGTAGGTACATAACTTCTTATTTTCAAACATAGTAATTTTAAAGTTACATTTAATGGCCACTATGATTGTAAATCTGAATGTGTGGTATATGCTGGTGTGTGTAATTTGTGCCCATCATTTTATATTTGCAAAACCTTGAGAAAATTGTCTTTGAGAATTAAAGAACATTTGGGGGCCATCAGAAAGAAGGACATTAGGAATGATTTGGCCAAACACAGTTCATCATCTACAGACTTTAATGGTTTTACTTTTTTAATTTTACAAAGAATTGAAGCTTTTATGGGTGATACTAACGCTACTTGAAGTAAAGGAGTTGTTCTGGCAACTCAGATTTAGTGCAGATGCTGTGCCAGGCTTGAATGAGAATCTGAATGTTGTGTGTGTTCTTAGATGGCAACACTAGTTTTACAGTTAGCAGAGTTTTAATGATTGACATTTTCACTGTCTATTCACGTAGTTTTCTTTTCTGTGAGTTCAATATTTTCTTTTACTACTAATTGGCACATGATGTATATTACTGTACTATTACTGGATAGATTTGTTTGTCATCACCCACTATTAGCTACTTATTGTGGTTTTCACATACACTTGTCATTTTGAAAAAGTTCTTGTCACAGAATAAAAGAACGGAAGCTAATTCCACTTGCTCCTTCATTTCTTTCGTTTTTAAGGAGTTTTTGAAGATGTTCTTCGTCTCCCATTGCTGCAGTCCTTACATATGGGTAGTCCGCTGTCCACAATTGGCCCGAATACCAAAGGGCTAGAACCGGCGTCGGTCATCGGCGCCCGAGACTGACGTCAGTACGTGCCAGTACAAATGCGCATGACCGACGCCATATCCTCAGTCTTTCTTGCCGCGTGGTCCTAAGCAGAAGCAGCCTTTTGCAAGTGCCGTTTGGCGTTCTGGAATTGTCGGTTTTTGAGTTTCAGACCGGAGACCAAGTTGGGCTAAGTACCCCTTTGGGGACACTTTTGTCTTTTCTTGCCTCAGTATTGGCGGATGTCAGAAAAAGTTAATAACTGTATTTCTTGTGGGAAACAGATTCCTCATAGGGATTACCATTCACTCTGTATTCCTTGTTTAGGGCCTGAGCACGATGTGGTTGGGTGTCGCTTTTGTGCTACTTTTAACAAGCGTACTATTAAACGTCGGTTGGACTGTGCTAGGCTTGTGTTTGGTAAACGTTGTAATTACAACATGCCATCGGATTCTCCGACACCTGGTTCTTCTAAGAAACGCAAAGAGAAGGCTTTGCGGTCCAAACAGGATGAGTCGTCCACTCCGGACGCCGGTTCTGTAGAACCACCGAATACTTCAGCGGCTCCTTCTGAAAGTTTACCTGAGTCTCAAGGGGAGCCTTTGTTACTACAGGAAGTGGCTTCTCCTGTGTTAGGCCAGGCTGAGGGTGCTTCTCAGATGTCGGTGGTTCCCTCCCCTCATAGGGTAGCTAGGCCTCCTCCTTCTCAAAGCAAAAGCCATTCTAAGTCTAAGTCTGCCCCTGCTGGTGCTAGTCCCCAGGGTCCAGCTCCTAGGAAGCACATGTTAAAGATGGCTGAAGATTTGATATCTTTAATTAGGGGTTCTATGCCTCCCCCTGAGAAGAGGCCCAGGGTACAGACAGAGTTGGAGGGTTTGGTTCAGTCTTCCAATGAGTCAGATTCTTCTGTGGAAGAACTTCAGGATTTCCCTCCCTATTCTGATTCAGAGGCTGAGGACACTACTCCCTCTGCGTCCCCTCCAGAAGATTTTTCTTTCTCTGAGACTTTGCATTCCATGAGGGAACATTTCAAATGGGAAGGCCAGGATTATTCTGATTCTCGTAAAAGGCTAAGAGAATTCTTGTTTTTGCCTCAGCATAGGCCCTTGGCTATTCCTCCTGTACTGGATGTTGTTCAGGATGTATTTTCCGAGGCTGCCCTTAACTCAGATTCTCTGCTTCCTGCCCCGGTTAAACCAGATAGATACTACAGGGTTCCGGAAGCTCACAAGTACTTATATAAGAGTCCTAGGGCTGATCCAGAAACTATTACTCAAGGCCCCAAAGGTGTTAGGGCTTCTGTGGTTAAGAATCCAGTTCCTCTGGACAAGGATGCTAGGGCCCTGGATAGGTGGGGTAAAAAACTGTATACCTCTTCTACTTTGGCTATGAGAGCTTTAAATTGTCAGTTTCATATGCTCAGGTATCAAAATTATTTGCTGGGCCAATTGAAATGTAAAGTAGATGCTTTAGCTGAAGGTATTGAATGTAAGGAGCTTCAGGATTTAGTGCATGCTTCAGACCAAGTTGGTAAGCATTCTTTGCAGTGTGGTTTTGATGCTTTACAGGCTTCTTCCAGGGTGGCTGCTACTAGTTCAGTTGTTCGCAGGCATGCCTGGCTTAAAGATCAGACCTTGTCAGAGCATGTTAAGGCTCGAATTATGGATGCTCCTCTGCAATCTGATGTTCTTTTTGGCCCTCCAGTAGAGTCAGTTTTGAAAAAAATGGAGGAAAAAGCTAAGTCTATGCAGACGGTTAAGGACTTTTTACAGGTTCAGCCCCCTAAGTTCAGTCGAAATTGGCCTGCTAAGGGATGGTCTTTCCCCTCTTCGGATTATCAATCTAGGGGCAGGTCGAGGCGAGGTAGAGGTAGGGCATCCTCTCAGGGCCCTGTTACTTCTAGGACTTTGAGTTCTTCTACCCTTTCTGCTGGGGAGGGCAGGGGTCAGTCCTTTCGGAAACAGACCCAATGACCTGCGTCTTCAGCTGCCGGACTCTGCCTTGCTGGCAGCTCCTCTAGGAGGAAAACTGGGACTTTTCAAAAGGAATTGGCATTTGGTTACCCAAGACAAATGGGTATTGGACATAATAAATCGAGGCTACAAATTTTATTTTCACACATTCCCTCCTTTCAAAGGTATGCCGGATGTGCCTCATCAGCAAAGACTGGAAGCACAGGCACAAATTTCTTCTCTGCTTCAGTTGGGAGCAATACAGGAAGTACCTTCTGCAGAAAGGGGCACAGGGTTTTATTCCCGTCTTTTCTTAGTGCCAAGGAAAGGAAATACTTGGGAGACCAATTCTGGATTTGTCCATTCTAAACACCTTTCTGGAAATTCCAAAATTCAAGATGTTAACACTGCAACAGCTGTTACCTATGCTGGGCAAAGATCACTGGATGGTGACTCTGGATCTCAAAGAGGCCTATCTTCACATTCCTATCAGGCCCAGTTGCAGGAAATTCCTGAGATTTCGGAATGGGAATTTGCATTATCAGTTATCTGCATTGCCCTTTGGCTTGTCTACTGCCCAGGGTATTCACAAAAGTCCTGGCTCCAGTAATAGCTTTTCTCAGACTAAAAGGAATTGAAATTTATCCTTATCTGGACGACTGTTTGATTCTGGCTCAAGGCAAGCACGAACTTCTTCAACATCTGCAGTATGTAATGACAGTTTTAAGATGCCTAGGGTATTCTGTGAACGAAATAAAGTCCAGTCTAGTACCTCACAAGAGATGTGTTTTCTGGGTGTAAGACTGAACACAGCTGCTCAGATGGCATTTCTTACCCCGGACAAACAAAGAAATCTTCACCTATACTTCCAACAGCTATCAGTACTGTCCAGGCTGACTGCAAGGACAGTCCTTCAAGCCTTGGGGTTCATGGCATCTTGCATTCTAGTACTTCCCAATGCCAAACTGCATATGAGGAAGCTGCAATGGTATCTCAAAAGCGTTTGGACTCAACACAGCCACGATTTGGACACTGTCATTCGGATTCTGCCTTGCATTCAGAAAGAATTTGTGTGGTGGGCTCAGGAATGTCACCTAAACAAGGGACTCTGTGACCCAACCAGAGGCAAGTCAGATATTAACGACAGGCCTCGAGTCAGCCTGGGGAGCTCATTTCACAGGAAAATGGATTCAAGACCTTTGGCCCCCAGAGCTACTTCACTTGCATATCAACATGAAAGAGATGCTGGCAGTTCAATTTGCTTTGGAAGCATTCAAGGGCCTACTTCAACCAGGACTGGTGTTGATTCGAACAGACAACACAACTGTCATGTGGTACATCAACAAGCAGGGGAACTCATTCTTACCCTCTTTGCAGACAAGCAATGCTGTTATGGGAAACTGCTTTAAATCTGCACATCACTCTTCGAGCACAGTTTCTGCCAGGAGCACAAAATTCTTTAGCAGATGTTCTGAGCAGACAGATGGTGGATCCTCACGAATGGAAGTTGGACCCTCAGGTATTTCTTCAGTTGACCATGGCTTGGGGAACTCCAGACATAGATCTGTTCGCTTCTCCTCTGAATTTCCAACTGCCACTGTTTTGCACAAGGCTGTTTTATCCAAAAGCCTGGAAAATAGATGCGCTATCCTTCAGTTGGAGCAACCTTCACGTGTATGCTTTTCCTCCCTTGCCTCTTCTTCCAAAGGTACTGTTGAAAGTCAGGAGGGACAAACCTTGCATGATCCTTATAGCACCGGATTGGCCTCGTCAGCATTGGTACCCTCTGTTGAGGAGCTTAATTCATGGGACACCTTGGCCATTACCACAGATTCCTCACTTATTGTCTCAGGAAAACAATCATTTTCTCAATGTCAGGGTGCAATCCCTACACCTGACAGCCTGGCGCATTCTGTTTTGAAGAAGGAGGGCCTTCAGCTCCCTCAACAAGTTTTGGATGTTATTTTGGAAGCCAGGCGACCTAGTACTCGAAAGGTTTATGCTGATAAATGGAAGAGATTTTTTCTTTGGAGTTCAGCTAAAGGCTTTGATGTCAAATTGCCTAATTTGAGTTGTACATTGCAATATTTGACTGTATTATTGGACAACGGTTTGTCCTTCTCTTCTGTAAAAGTGCATGCTGCAGCTATTTCTGCTCACTATGATTGTGACCCTCCTTTGTTTTCACATCCATTGGTTAACGAGGGGCAAAGAATATAAGACCCCCACGAAGAGCTCCTACTCCTGCCTGGGATCTTAATTTTGTTTTGGAAAAGCTGACTCTGCCTCCTTTTGAACCTGCAGCTGCAGTTGAATTGAAGTTGTTGTCTTGGAAGACTGCTTTTTTGTTGGCTGTTACTTCTGCTAGACGGGTATCTGAATTACA